>NC_047047.1:48268629-48578029 GCF_011762595.2 Tursiops truncatus
TCTGTCTCCTTTTGCTCATCTCAAATCATAGATGTGACCTGGTAAAGTTAAACCATCAATGCCTGATCTGAAACAGGTGTTCTTAACAGGGTGTCTTCCGTCTCTGCCAACTAGACCACAAGTTTTCGTTTCTCCTGGAACCTGGAAAATAGACTGTGCCTTTGTCCTGAACAGTGTGCTTCTTTGCTCTATTTTTTTCTTATCCTTTTCTTTTTTTAAAATCATATATTGATCTAATAGGAGGAAGTACGGCTTTAATTCTGTTATTGACTACCTAAATAGACCTTCCTGCTTGTTTAGTTCCTGTTTAACTGAAAAGGAAAACTTCATTCAACACTATCTCTACCGTCACAGCAATGATAATGTGACCACTGCACACTGCTTTATGTTTTCATTATTTTCTCTGCACATAAATAAGGTGTCAAGAGTTTTAATACTTCACGAACAATATTCTGTAAATTATAGTAATATACTGTACTTCTTTGACCTTTTCAATATTGTGTGATTTGGTTGGCTGACCTCTCTATTTATAGGTCTGCTGAGTAGAGGGGAAGGAATGGATATCCTGCCGCTAATGAAAATATCGTATATTGAAAGAGTCAAATGATGATACTGTCTTGGTACAGATGACTGTATTTCACAAGATATACAGCATCAGGCATTGTAATTGTGATAAGTCATTCTCTTGACAAAAGGTATAATGAGATTAGAAAACTGCCAAAATTAATTCATTTACTGACAGGGTTTTTACCCAGGCTAAGAAGAGTGTGAATTTTTAAACAAAATCTCCTTAGAACCTGAACTTTGAAGTCACATTCCTTTTATTTCTCTACAGATACTTAAGATGGCATGTTTGGTACTTACATTAGTTAAGAATGGTTAAGAGTGATGATGGAGAATTTTCTTTTACAGCCTTAAAGAACAATGATCAAATTACATTTTCTCTTTCATTTGGAATTTTTGGTACAGTTTTGCCTTTTGGGAATAAGGAATGCATTCTTTAGGCTTCATACTGAATGGTTTTAATGATAGAGATAATATAAAATATTTGAAGAGAATTATTCATATTATTGTCTTTTGGCTCTATGCGTATGCCGACTTGTGTTATATTGCTTGCCGAAAGAATATTTAGGGCCTTTCTAACTTTCATGAGCTATTCATTAAGCAAATCAGTATTGTTGCTATTCAACTTCTCTTGGACTATGCCTTTACCTTACAGGAAAGGGGAGGGATACATAAGCCAATTTGATCACAACAGAGAGAGTTTCTTCTTTGTCAATTTGTGTAACTACTTTGCCATCATTTAAAAGTAACTTTTGCCTTGAGAACATGTGGAAGAGAAGTTGAGCTCTCTTGCGGTCCTTGTTAATTTGTCATGATATAGTAATGCATGCAGGAGCAATCCTAATTAATGTGATGACTTGGCTTATTTCACAGGCATCTGAACTCTGCCCCCAAGACATCAGTGCATCATCTATAGTCCAAGCTTTGAGAAAAATGGCCCTGCACACCTCATTCCGTTCTCAGTAGTTTTTTTTTCTTCTTCTTCCTTTTTTCTTTTCTATGCATTGTAAATGAAGAGCTTTCACTTCAAGGAGACCTGCAACCTCCCCATCTGAAAAGCAGTAGAGATCTGCTCTGCTGTTCATTTTCATTTAGTGTCTTGGATTTACTCATTTGAACAGCTTTTGGGAAGCCATTATGTGTTAAAGGATTTTAGACAGGTTAGGTATGATTTATAACATAAGGTGGAATTAGACAGGTTTGGTTTGATTAAACAGCACATCTGTTAGGGTGGTGGTGGAAAGATTCATGAAGTAAAATCAAGTCAAAGAGAGAAAAATGAAACGGCTGTGTGTAGCATGAAAGAGGATATATGTGATTGGAGATACTTAATCATATATGCGACTCTATCGACCCGATTTCCTAATGTATGCTCAGATATTTCCCGAACTTTGTCTCATTTTATCCTCACAATGATTCTCCAAGATAATCCTGCTCTTCCCATCCACAGAAGAGGAAACTGAGCTGCTTTTTTTTTTTTTCCTTTCTTTTATTAACATCTTTACTGGAGTATAATTGCTTTACAATGGTGTGTTAGTTTCTGCTTTATAGCATAGTGAATCAGCTATACATATACATATATCCCCATATCTCCTCCCTCTTGCATCTCCCTCCCACCCTCCCTATCCCACCCCTCTAGGTGGTTACATAGCACCGAACTGATCTCCATGTGTTATGCGGCAGCTTCCCACTAGCTATCTGTTTTACATTTGGTAGTGTATATATGTCCATGCTACTATCTCACTTTGTCCCAGCTTACCCTTCCCCCTCCCCGTGTCCTCAAGTCCATTCTCTACGTCTGCGTCTTTCTTCCTTTCCTGCCCCTAGATTCTTCAGAACCATTTTTTTTTTTTAGATTCCATATATATGTGTTAGCATACAGTATTTGTTTTTCTCTTTCTGACTTGCTTCACTCTGTATGACAGACTCTAGGTCCATTACCTCACTACAAATAACTCAATTTCATTTCTTTTATGGCTGAGTAATATTCCATTGTATATATGTGCCACATCTTTATCCATTCATCTGTTGATGGACACTTAGGTTGCTTCCATGTCCTGGCTATTGTAAATAGAGCTGCAGTGAACACTGTGGTACATGACTCTTTTTGAATTATGGTTTTCTCAGGGTATATGCCCAGTAGTGGGATTGCTGGGTCATATGGTAGTTCTATTTGTAGTTTTTTAAGGAACCTCCATACTGTTCTCCATAGTAGCTGTATCAGTTTATATTCCCACCAACAGTGCAAGAGGGTTTCCTTTTCTCCACATCCTCTCCAGCATTTATTGTTTGTAGAGTTTTTGATGATGTTCTGAAGGTGTGAGGTGATACCTCATTGTAGTTTTGATTTGCATTTCTCTAATGATTAGTGATGTTGAGAATCCTTTCATGTTTCTGTTGGCAATCTGTATATCTTCTTTGGAGAAATGTCTCTTTAGGTCTTCTGCCCATTTTTGGATTCGGTTGTTTGTTTTTTCGGTTGGTTGTTTTTTTGATATTGAGCTGCATGAGCTGCTTGTAAATTTTGGAGATTAATCCTTTGTCAGTTGCTTCACTTGCAAATGTTTTCTCCCATTCTGAGGGCTGTATTTTCATCTTGTTTATGGTTTCCTTTGCTGTGCAAAAGCTTTTAAGTTTCATTAGGTAACACTTGTTTATTTTTGTATTTATTTCAATTTCTCTAGCAGGTGGGTCAAAAAGGATCTTGCTGTGATTTATGTCATAGAGTGTTCTGCCTACGTTTCCCTCTGTTTTATAAGTGTCTGGCCTTACATTTAGGTCTTTAATCAATCTCGAGTTTATTTTTGTGTATGGTGTTAGGCAGTGTTCTAATTTCATTCTTTTATATGTATCTTTCCAGTTTTCCCAGCACCACTTATTGAAGCGGCTGTCTTTTCTCCATAGTATATTCTTGCCTCCTTTATCAAAAATAAGGTGACCATATGTGTGTGGGTTTATCTCTGGGCTTTCTGTCCTGTTCAGTTGATCTATATTTCTGTTTTTGTGCCAGTACCATACTTTTTTTTGAATTTTATTTATTTTTTTATACAGCAGGTTCTTATTAGTCATGAATTATATACACATCACTCTATACATGTCGATCTCAATCGCCCAATTCAGCACACCACTACCACCACCACCCCGCCGCCTTGCCCGCTTGGTGTCCATATGTTTGTTCTCTACATCTGTGTCTCAATTTCTGCCCTGCAAACTGGTTCATCTGCACCATTTTTCTAGGTTCCACATATATGTGTTAATATACAATATTTGTTTTTCTCTTTCTGACTTACTTCACTCTGTATGACAGTCTCTAGATGCATCCACGTCTCAACAAAGGACCCAATTTTGTTCCTTTTTATAGCTGAGTAATATTCCATTCTTTATATGTACCGCTTCTTCTTTATCCATTCGTCTGTCGATAGGCACTTAGGTTGCTTCCATGACCCAGCTATTGTAAATAGTGCTGCAATGAACATTGGGGTGCATGTGTCTTTTTGAATTATGGTTTTCTCTGGGTATATGCCCAGTAGTGGGATTCCTGGATTATATGGTAATTCTATTTTTAGTTTTTTACGGAACCTCCATACTGTTCTCCATATTGGCTGTATCAATTTGTGTTCCCACCAATAGTGCAAGAGGGTTCCCTTTTCTCCACACCCTCTCCAGCATTTGTTGTTTCTAGATTTTCTGATGATGCCCATTCTAACAGATGTGAGGTGATACCTCATTGTAGTTTTGATTTGCATTTCTCTAATAATTAGTGATGTTGAGCAGCTTTTCATGTGCTTCTTGGCCATCTGTATGTCTACTTTGGACAAATGGCTATATAGGTCTTCTGCCCATTTTTGGACAGGGTTGTTTGTTTTTTTTAATATTGAGCTGCATGAGCTGTTCATATGTTTTGGAGATTAATCCTTTGTCTGTTGATTCGTACGCAAATATTTTCTCCCATTCTGGGGGTTGTCTTGTTTTTTTAATATTGAGCTGCATGAGCTGTTCATATGTTTTGGAGATGAATCCTTTGTCTGTTGATTCGTATGCAAATATTTTCTCCCATTCTGGGGGTTGTCTTGTTTATGTCTTGTTTATGTGGGTTTATCTCTGGGCTTTCTATCCTGTTCCATTGAAATATGTCTCTGTTTTTGTGCCAGTACCATATTGTCTTGATTACTGTAGCTTTATAGTATAGTCTGAAGTCAGGGAGTCTGATTCCTCCAGCTCCATTTTTTTCCCTCAAGACTGCTTTGGCTCTTCAGGGTCTTTTGTGTCTCCATACAAATTTTAAGATTTTTTTGTTCTAGTTCTGTAAAAAATGCCATTGGTAATTTGATGGGGATTGCATTGAATCTGTAGATTGCTTTGATAGTAGAGTCATTTTCACAATATTGATCTTCCCATCCAAGAACATGGTATATCTCTCCATTTGTTGGTATCATCTTTAATTTCTTTCATCAGTGTCTTATAGTTTTCTGCATACAGGTCTTCTGTCTCCCTAGGTAGGTTTATTCCCAGGTATTTTATTCTTTTTGTTGCAATGGTAAATGGGAGTGTTTTCTTAATTTCTCTTTCAGATTTTTCATCATTAGTGTATAGGAATGCAGGAGATTTCTGTGCATTAATTTTGTATCCTGATACTTTACCAAATTCATTGATTAGCTCTAGTAGTTTTCTGGTGGCATTTTTAGGATTCTCTATGTATAGTATCATGTCATCTGCAAACAGTGACAGTTTTACTTCTTCTTTTCCAATTTGTATTCCTTTTATTTCTTTTTCTTCTCTGATTGCCATGGCTAGGACTTCCAAAACTATGTTGAATAATGTGGTGAGAGTGGACATCCTTCTCTTGTTACTAATCTTAGAGGAAATGCTTTCAGTTTTTCTCTATAGGTGAATGATGTTTGCTGTGGGTTTGTTGTGTATGGCCTTTATTATGTTGAGGTAGGTTCCCTCTGTGCCCACTTTCTGGAGAGTTTTTTATCATAAATGGGTGTTGAATTTCGTCAAAAGCTTTTTCTGCATCTATTGAGATGATCGTGTGGTTTTTCTTCTTCCATTTGTTAATATGCTATAATCACATTGATTGATTTGCATATATTGAAGAATCCTTGCATCCCTGGGGTAAATCCCACTTGATCATGGTGTATGATCCCTTTAATGTGTTGTTGGATTCTGTTTGCTAGTATTCTGTGGAGGATTTTTGCATCTGTATTCATCAGTGATATTGGTCTGTAATTTTCTTTTTTTGTAGTATCTTTGTCTGATTTTGGTATCAGAGTGATGGTGGCCTCAAAGAATGAGTTTGGGAGTGTTCCTCCCTCTGCAATTTTCTGGAACAGTTTGAGAAAGATGGGTGTTACCTCTTCTCTAAATGTTTGATAGAATGCACCTGTGAAGACATCTGGTCCTGGATTTTTGTTTGTTAGAAGATTTTTAATCACAGTTTTAATTTCATTACTTGTGATTGGTCTGTTCATATTTTCTATTTCTTCCTGGTTCAGTCTTGGAAGCTTATACCTTTCTAAGAATTTGTCCATTTCTTCCAGGTTGTCCATTTTATTGGCACAGAACTGTTGTAGTAGGCTCTTAGGATGCTTTGTATTTCTGCGGTGTCTGGTGTAACTTCTCCTTTTTCATTTCTAAGTTTATTGATTTGAGTCCTCTCCCTCTTTTTCTTGATGAGTCTGGCTAATGGTTTATCAATTTTGTTTATCTTCTCAAAGAATCAGCTTTTAGTTTTATTAATCTTTGCTATTTTCTTTGTTTCTATTTCATTTATTTTTGCGCTGATCTTTATGATTTCTTCCCTTCTGCGAACTTTGGGTTTTGTTTGTTCTTCTTTCTCTAGTTCCTTTAGGTGTAAGGTTAGATTGTTTATTTGAGATTTTTCTTGTTTCTTGAGGTAGTCTTGTATAGCTATAAACTTCCCTCTTAGAACTGCTTTTGCTGCATCCCATAGGTTTTGGATCATCGTGTTTTTATTGTAAGTTGTCTCTAGGTATTTTTTTACTTCCTCTTTGACTTCTTCAATGATCTCTTGGTCTTTTAGTAATGTATTGTTTAGCCTCCATGTGTTTGTGTTTTTTACATTGTTTCCCTGTAATTCATTTCTAATCTCGTAGTGTTATGGTCAGAAAACATGCTTGACATGATTTCAATTTTCTAAAATTTACTGAGGCTTGATTTGTGACCCAAGATGTGATGTATCCTGGAGAATGTTCCATGCACACTTGAGAAGAAAGTGTAATCTGCTGTATTTGGATGGAATGTCCTATAAGTATCATTTAAATCTATCTGGTCTATGTGCCATTTAAAGCTTCTGTTTCCTTATTTACTTTCATTTTAGATGATGTGTCCATTGGTGTAAATGAGGTGTTAGTCCCCCACTGTTATTGTGTTACTGTCGATTTCCTCTTTTATAACTGTTAGCAGTTGCCTTATGCATTGAGGTGCTTGGATGCATATATGTTGGATGCATATATGTTTATAATTGTTATATCTTCTTCTTTGATCGATTGATCATTATATAGTGTCCTTCCTTGTCTCTTGTAACATTCTTCATTTTAAATTCTCTTTTATATGGTATGAGTATAGCTACTCCAGCTTTCTTTTGATTTCCATTTGCATGGAATATCTTTTTCCATCCCTTCACTTTGTCTGAATGTGTCCCTAAATCTGAAGTGGGTCTCTTGTAGAGAGCATATAGATGGGTCTTGTTTTTGTATACAGTCAGCAAGCCTGTGTCTTTTGCTTGGACCATTTAATCTATTTACGTTTAAGGTAATTATCGATATGTATGTTCCTATGACCATTTTCTTAATTGTTTTGGGTTTGTTTTTTATAGGTCCTTTTCTTCTCTTGTGTTTCCCACTTAGAGAAGTTCCTTTAGCATTTGTTGTAGACCTGATTTGGTGGTGCTGAATTCTCTTAGCTTTTGCTTGTCTGTAAAGCTTTTGATTTCTCCATCAAATCTGAATGAGATCCTTGCTGGGTAGAGTAATCTTGGTTGTAGGTTCGTCCCTTTCATCACTTTAAGTATATCATGCCACTCCCTTCTGGCTTGTAGAGTTTCTGCTGAGAAATCAGCTGTTAACCTTATGGGAGTTCCCTTGTATGTTATTTGTCACTTTTCCCTTTCTGCTTTCAATAATTTTTCTTTGTCTTTAATTTTTGCCAATCTGATTACTATGTGTCTCGGCATGTTTCTCTTTGGTTTTATCCTGTGTGGGACTCTCTGCACTTTCAGGACTTGGGTGGCTATCTCCTTTCCCATGTTAGGGGATTTTTTGAGTATAAGCTCTTCAAATATTTTCTCAGGTCCTTTCTCTCTCTCTTCTCCTTCTGGGACCCCTATAATGCGAATATTGTTGCATTTAATGTTGTCCCAGAGGTCTCTTAGGCTGTCTTCATTTCTTTTCATTCATTTTTCTTTATTCTGTTCTGTAGCAAAGAATTCCACCATCTGTCTTTCTGGTCACTTATCTGTTCTTCTGCCTCAGTTATTCTGCTATTGATTCCTTCTGGTGTAGTTTTCATTTCAGTTATTGTATTGTTTATCTCTGTTTGTTTGTTCTTTAATTCTTGTAGGTCTTTGTTAAACATTTCTTGCATCTTCTCGATCTTTGCCTCCATTCTTTTTCCAAGGTCCTGGATCATCTTCACTATCATTATTCTGAATTCTTTTTCTTGAAGGTTGCCTACCTCCACTTCATTTAGTTGTTTTTCTGTGGTTTTATCTTGTTTCTTCATCTGGCACATAGCCCTCTGCGTTTTCATCTTTTGTCTATCTTTCCGTGAATGTGGCTTTTGTTTCACAGGCTGTAGGACTGTAGTTCTTGCTTCTGCTGTCTGCCCTCTCTCAACAGCTTTTTTGAAGATGCAGGCTAATTTTTTGTAGACTGTTCCTCAGTTTGAGTTTGTGTATTATTTCCTTTTTTCAGCTTTGGTTTTAAAGATTCAGCAGATGCAAGAAACTGAGTTCTCATCGTGAGTCTCTGCTCTGCCATTTTCTGTACTGTCTTGATTACTGTAGCTTTGTAGTATACTCTGATGTCCAGGAGCCTGATTTCTGCAGCTCCGTTTTTGTTTCTCAAGATTGCTTTGGCTATTTGGGGTCTTTTGTGTTTCCATACAAATTGTGAAATTTTTTGTTCTAGTTCTGTGAAAATGCCACTGGTAGTTTGATAGGGATTGCAAAGGATCTGTAGATTGCTTTGCATAGTGTAATCATTTTCACAATGTTGATTCTTGCAATCTAAGAACTTGGTATATCTGTCCATCTGTTTGGATCATCTTTAATTTCCTTCATCAGTGTCTTATAGTTTTTTGCATACAGGACTTTTGTCTCCTTAGGTAGGTTTATTCCAAGGTATTTGATTCTTTTTGTTGCAGTGGTAAGTGGGAGTGTTTCTTTCATTTCTCTCTCATATTTTTCATCATTAGTGTATAGGAATGCAGATGATTTCTGTGCATTAATTTTGTATCCTGCTACTTTACCAAATTCATTGATTAGCTCTAGTAGTTTCCTGGTAGCATGTTTAGGATCCTCTATGTATACTTTCAGGTCATCTGCAAACAGTGACAGCTTTACTTCTTCTTTTGCAATTTAGATTCCTTTTATTTCTTTTTCTTCTCTGATATTGTGGCTAAAACTTCCAAAACTATGTTCAATAATAGTGGTGAGAGTGGACAACCTTGTCTTGTTCTGATCTTAGTGGAAACAGTTTCAGGTTTTCACCATTGAGAATGATGTTGGCTGTGGGTTTGTCATATATGGCCTTTATTATGTTGAGGTAAGTTCCCTCTGTGCCTACTTTCTGGAGGGTTTTTATCATAAATGGGTGTTGAATTTTGTCAAAATCTTTTCCTGCATCTATTGAGATGATCATATGGTTTTTCCCCTTCAATTTTTTTTTTTTTTTTTTTTTTTTTTTGCTGGATGCAGGCTTCTCACTGTTGTGGCCTCTCCCTTTGTGGAGTACAGGCTCTGGATGCACAGGCTCAGCAGCCATGGCTCACAGGCCTAATCGCTCCATGGCATGTGGGATTTTCCTAGACCGGGGCACAAACCCATGTCCCCTGCATTGGCAGGCAGACTCTCAACCACTGCACCACCAGGGAAGCCCTCTCCTTCAATTTGGTATGGTTTATCACATTGAATAATTTGCCTGTATTGAAGAATCCTTACATTCCTGGGATACACCACACTTGATCATGTTGTATGACCCTTTAATGTGCTGTTGGATTCTGTTTGCTAGTATTTTGTGGAGGATTTTTGCATCTATGTTCATCAGTGATATTGGCCTGTAGTTTTCTTATTTTGTGACATCTTTGTCTGGTTTTGATATCAGGGTGATGGTGGCCTCATAGAATGATATTCCCTCTGCTATATTTTGGAAGATTTTGAGAAGGATAGGTGTTAGCTCTTTTCTAAATGTTTGATAGAATTTGCCTGTGAAGCCATCTGGTCCTGGGCTTTTGTTTGTTGGAAGATTTTTAATCACAGTCTCAATTTCAGTGCTTGTGATTAGTCTGTTTATATTTTCTGTTTCTTCCTGGTTCAGTCTCAGAAGGTTGTGCTTTTCTAAGAATTTGTCCATTTCTTCCAGGTTGTCCACTGTACTGGTATATATTTGCTTGTAGTAATCTCTCATGATCCTTTGTATTTCTGCAGTGTCAATTGTTACTTCTCCTTTTTCATTTCTAATTCTATTGATTTGAGTCTTCTCCCTTTTTTCTTGATGAGTCTGCCTAATGGTTTATCAATTTTGTTTATCTTCCCAAAGAAGCAACTTTTAGTTCTATTGATCTTTGCTATTGTTTCCTTCATTTCTTTTTCATTTTTTTCTGATCTGATCTTTATGATTTACTTCCTTCTGCTAACTTTGGTTTTTTTTTTCTTCTTCTTTCTCGAATTGCTTTAGGTGTAAGGTTTATTTATTTTTTTTCTTCTTCTTTCTCGAATTGCTTTAGATGTAAGGTTTATTTCAGATGTTTCTTGTTTCTTGAGGTAGGCTTGTATTGCTATAAACTTCCCTCTTAGAACTGCTTTTGCATCCCATAGGTTTTTGGGCTGTCGTGTTTTCATTGTCATTTGTTTCTAGGTATTTTTTGATTTCCTCTTTGATTTCTTCAGTGAGCTCTTGGATACTTAGTAGTGTATTGTTTAGCCTCCATGTGTTTGTATTTTTTCCTGAGTTTTCCTGTAATTGATATCTAATTTTATAGTGTTGTGGTTGGAAAAGATACTTGCTATGATTTCAGTTTTCTTAAATTTACCAAGGCTTGTTTTGTGACCCAAGATATGATCTATCCTGGAGAATGTTCCATGAGCACTTGAGAAGAAAGTTTATTCTGTTGTTTTTGGATGGAATGTCCTATAAATATCAATGAAGTCCACCTTTTTTAATGTGTCATTTAAAGCTTGTGTTTGCTTATTTATTTTCATTTTGGATGATCTGTCCATTGGTGAAAGTGGGGTGTTGAAGTCCCCTACTATGATTGTGTTACTGTCGATTTCCCCTTTTATGGCTGTTAGCATTTGCCTTATGTATTGAGGTGCTCCTATGTTGGGTGCATAAACATTTACAATTTTTATATCTTCTTGTTGGATTGATCCGTTGATCATTAGGTAGTGTCCTTCTTTGTCTCTTGTAATAGTCTTTATTTTAACGTCTATTTTGTCTGATATGAGAATTGCTACTCCAGCTTTCTTTTGATTTCCATTTTCATGGTATATCTTTTTCCATCCCTTCACTTTCAGTCTGCATGTGTCCCTACGTCTGAAGTGGGTCTCTTGTAGACAGCATATATACGGGTCTTGTTTTTGCATCCATTCAGCCAGTCTATGTCTTTTGGTTGGAGCATTTAATCCATTTACATATAAGGTAGTTATCAATATGTATGTTCCTATTACCATTTTCTTAATTGTTTGGAGTTTGTTATTGTAGGTCTTTTCTTTCTTGTGTGTTTCCTGCCTACCGAAGTTCCTTTAGCATTTGCCGTAAAGCTGGTTTTGTGCTGAATTCTCTTAGCTTTTTCTTGTCTGTAAAGGTTTTAATTTCTCTGTCAAATCTGAATGAGATGCTTGCTGGGTAGAGTAATCTTGGTTGCATGCTTTTCCCTTTCCTCACTTTATATATGTCCTGCCACTCCCTTCTGACTTGCAGAGTTTCTGCTAAAAGATCAGCTGTTAACCTTATGGGGATTCTCTTGTTTGTTATTTGTTGCTTTTCCCTTGCTGCTTTTAATATTTTTTGTTTGTATTTAATTTTTGATAGTTTGATTAATATGTGTCTTGGTGTGTTTCTCTGTGGATTTATCTTGTATGGGACTCTCTGTGCTTCCTGGACTTGATTGACTCTTTCCTTTCCCATATTAGGGAAGTATTCCACTATAATCTCCTCAGATATTTTCTCAGTCCCTTTCATTTTCTCTTCTTCTTCTGGGACCCGTATAATCTGTATGTTGGTGCATTTAATGTTGTCCCAGAGGTCTCTGAGACTGTCCTCAATTCTTTTCATTCTTTTTCTTTGTTCTGCTCTGCGGTAGTTATTTTAACTATTTTATCTTCCAGGTCACTTATCCGTTCTTCTCCCTCAGTTATTCTGCTATTGATTTCTTCTAGAGAATTTTTAGTTTCATATATTGTGTTGTTCATCATTGTTTCTTTGCTCTTTAGTTCTTCTAAGTCCTTGTTTAACGTTTCTTGTATTTTCTATTTACAAGATTTTGATCATCTTTACTATCATTACTCTGAATTCTTTTTCAGGTAGACTGCCTATTTCCTCTTCATTTGTTTGGTCTGGTGGGTTTTTACCTTGCTCCTTCATATGCTGTGTGTTTCTCTGTCTTCTCATTTTGCTTGACTTACTGTGTTGGGGTCTCCTTTTCACAGGCTGCAAGTTCGTAGTTTCCGTTGTTTTTGGTGTCTGTCCCCAGTGGCTATGGTTGGTTCAGTGGGTTGCGTAGGCTTCCTGGTGGCGGGGACTGGTGCCTGTGTTCTGGTGGATGAAGCTGGATCTTGTTTCTCTGGCGGGCAGGACCGAGTCCAATGGTGTGTTTTGGGATGTCTGTGACCTTACGATTTTAGGCAGGCTCTTTGCTAATGGGTGGGGTTGTGTTCTTGTCTTGCTAGTTGTTTGACATAGTGTGTCCAGCACTGTAGCTTGCTGGTCATTGAGTAGGTCTTAGCATTGAGATGGAGATCTCTGGGAGAGCTTTTGCCATTTGATATTACATGGAGCCGGGAGGTCTCTGGTGGACCAATGTCCTGAACTGGGCTCTCCCACCTCAGAGGCACAGGCCTATTACCCGACCGGAGCACTCTTACCCTGTCAGCCACACAGCTTTTCAGAAGTCTGAGGTCTGCCAGTGTTCAGTAGGTGTTCTGTAAGAGTTGTTCCACATGTAGATGTATTTCTGATGTATTTGTGGGGAGGAAGGTAATCTCCATGTCTTACTCCTCCACCATCTTGAAGGTCTTATTTTGTTGTGCTTGGCAGACACTGTGGGTTTAGAAATGGAAGGTTCGTGGCAACCCTGACTGGAGCAAGTCTATGAAACTGAGGTTCTCAGAAGTTAAATGACTTACTCAAGGACAAACAGCTAGGTTGAGACAGAGCCATGAATCAAACCCAGATTATTGTTGTTTTCTTCTTGTTTCTGAAGTCCATGCTCTTTGTATTTCTCTATAGTGTTCTTCCAAGTTGTTAGTCTGTTTCTCTCAGGCTGCTCACACATGGCAGTGTCTCAGGTCTTACCTGAAATGCTGAAGACATTTCAATCTGCCCCAGTCCAGAGAAACCAGTAAGAATTCCTGCTTATAGCATAGGTTGTCCAGAACCTGATGACAGACTTTTGGGTAATAAATCAGTCAAGATCTACCTCTTCACCACCTAATATCCAGGTGTCCCTTCCTTTAACTAGTCATCACAGGTAGACACCCACCTGACAAATCCTTATTAATGTTCACATGTATTATTTATCCTTTGCCTTGCTCCGGAAATGATTTCACTTGGCTTATCCACTGAATGCTATTAGATAAGGGTTCATTTAGTTATCCCTCTTAGAAATACTAATACTTTCGTTTAGATACAGAAGAATTTTGGGCCTTACTAGTTACCTAATTAAAATAATATACCAGTATAGATTTGCATAAACTGTGAGGAAGAAAAGGCTGACATTTTTAGTCGATAAAGCATTCCTGACAATACATAGGCAGCTAATTACCTTGCCTGTCCTCATAACTGGTTTTGCACAATTAACAATGACAGTGAATTTTCATTTTCATCAAGTGCAGGTCCCAGATTAGAAGGACAACTGGACTAATCCAGATTAGCTGATCCTTTTATCTCAACTGCCAACATGGTCCTCTATTGTTGGTTATGAGAGGAAACTCACAATCCCTCTAAGAGAATTTACTGACTATCAAAATGATATCCAAGGAAGATTGATATCTTCCTTCCTTCTTCAAGGAAGATGCTCATGTTCAAAAAGGCCTTGTCAGGGCTTCCCTGGTGGTGCAGTGGTTAGGAATCTGCCTGCCAATGCAGGGGAGATGGGTTTGAGCCCTGGTCCCAGAAGATCCCACATGTCATGGAGCAACTAAGCCTGTGTGCCACAACTACTGAGCCTGAGAGCCGCAACTTCTAAAGCCCATGCACCTGGAGCCTGTGCTCTGCAACAAGAGAAGCCACCACAATGAGAGGCTCACGCACCGCAATGAAGAGTAGCCCCTGCTCACTGCAACTAGAGAAAACCCACACACAGCAATGAAGACCCAATGCAGCCAAAAATAAATAAAATGAAATAAATTAATTTTAAAAAAAGGTCTTGTCAAATTAGCTTTGGATATCCAACTTCAAAACATTTTTCAAAGGAAAACAAATAGTATAATTACCATATTTGCTTCAAGTATGCAGCTTCTAAAATTGAGAGAGAAAGTAAACATGATTATGCTTTGTTTATTTTATTTCTCTACTGTCATTGATTCCTACACACACCTAGGACATTATTCAGATTTTTGGTTTCTCAAGAATTTCACAGAATTAAATATTGTTTAAGGTAAGTGGGCTATTAACCAAAGATGATAAAGTTGGTTTAGTGTTATATGAATAAATTCCACTCTGCTACAACAATATTTGACCTGTGTGTTGTCGAATCAAGTTACAGTAAATAACAGCAAAGCGCAGCAAAATCATTGCCTTTATTATCTTCACATTAACACATAGAACAGTTATTTTTCAAATGATCATTTGTAAAATTTTAGCAACATGTGTTGGTGCTATTTTAATTCTACATGGGGAAGGTGACTGAGAAGGATGCATGCTTCTTGTCTTTAGGTGTAAGTTGGTTTGGAGAGAAAAAAATAACAAGACTAAGACAATGTTTGTTCTAAAGGCAGGGTCCTGGGAGGCTGGGCAGGTTATTGAAACATTGTGATGTCCACTTGGCTAAAGCATTAAAGAAAATCTACCAGATCTGAGTTCCCATACTTTCTGCCAGGTGTTTCTCTTGGAGGATACTCATCAGCTAGGAGCCCCAAACACTGAATTATTCAGTAGAAACTCAGGCAGCTCTTGCTTCCCTGGTGAGCCTATAGTGCATTGTATCTCCCTTTGTCTGCCTTTGGGCTTCCTTGATTATGGCCTCTGTTTAAAGAAAACAGCCCTATGCATTTGACTTCTGCTGGAACTTGGTGGAGAGATAACATATAACATGGTTTTGTTTTGTTTTAACTGATTCGGCACCCTTAGTGGTGCCCACTAGCCACATTAAAGATAATTATCAGTCAGTAGTAGTTTTATGGTAACCGACGCCTGTCAGGATCTGTAACTTCACCATAGAAAAAATCTCTCTGGGTTGAAATTTTATATGCAAAATCTCAGTCTTAAGGGAGAGAGGAAGAGTAGAGGGATAAAAATGTATTCAGGAATTTTACAGGAACTCTGTATGTGCAAGATGATTCCAGCCACATACTTCTCCAAAGCCACTCAAGACAACTTTATGGTCATAACCTTTTATTTTAACTTAGGGAATTCATAAGAGAGGAACTCAGTATTCTTGTATATCAGATATATCCTGATATACAAGAAATAACTATTGGGAATAAGGAGAGTTTAAGAAGTGAAATTTGAATTATTTTATCAATTTCATTATTTTATCCCAGATTCTCCCTTCTCAGGGTCAACAGCTGGCAAATTTATAGATCAGTCGACAGTATTTTTGTGTTAAATAGTTTGATGCATGCTTAAGTACCTAGGTTTTACTCTTTCCCTTAAAAAGTTTATATTCTATCTAGAGTGATAAATTACGAAATATAGAAAAAAATACCCCAAAATTGATAATATGCTATAAATCACTTTTTTCCCCAGTTCTGACTTTACTGTTTCCTCTTGAGATCTCAAAATTCTACTCCATTTCTTCCTCCAGTTTCTTCACAAACTACCTCGCTCACCTGAGATTCCAGGGACTCAAATGTTGACAAGTCTTAGAAAAGAAAAACAGCGCCATTTTAAGCAAATAAAATTATTAATAACAAGCCCCCATAGGAGTGTCTAGCATATAATACATTCTCCTTAAATGGCACATATGTATGTTTGTATTATTATTCTATCATTTTTATTACCAAAAAACCCCGAAACAAAACCAAAAGGAAATCCTTGAGTTAGCATTGTTCAGGACTAGAGTGCGTGAATGTTTTGTTAATCAATGATGAAACCAAAAGAATCGGGCATCTGCTCTGGGCAGAAGTGCCCTTAGTCATTCAGGGTTTATGTAGTCTTAATTATGGTATGTCTACCCAAAGGCTCAGTCTCTATTTCCTACACCAGTGCTGGCCAGGACAAGAATAACAGTAGAAGCTTCATTCTCAAAGGATTGTCTCAAAGAATTGTCTCAAAGAATTTGTCTAGAATCCATTACTTCAGTCCCCATTCTGGACATTTAAGAGGGTATGGACCACTCACATAATCACCCAAGCACAACTTTCCTGTCTCCTACACTGGCATATCCCTTCTCTTTACTGCTGAGCACTTGGTATCCTCATTAGGAATGAAGGTCTACCACTGACCCCTCATTGGAATCTTGCCTAGTTCTTGCCAGCACCCTTTCTCTCTCCCATTTTCCTACTCTCCCTGGGTTTTTTCCTCCAAATACTAGAGACATCTCCAAATATATTGCCACCTACTTCACATTCCATATTATCTTTAAGCTGATAACTGTCTTGATTCCTCTGTAAAAAGGGACCTCCTGAGTATCATCTCAGGTCTGAGTAAGCTATAGTTGGCCATGCCTGTTTAGACATTGAAAAGCAAGTTGTTTTCCACTCTGCATGGCAATTGGTCCTGTAAATGGGTGGGAAATTTTAGCCCTGGTTCAAGCTTTGTCCCCTTCCCTAACAGCCAGGAACCAGTCTTAGAATTTCCTTTATTATTGGGCAGAGACAGATCCCTGCTTTGTGGAATTTGAAGCTTGTAAAATGTGGGAGTGCTACCAAATTAAGTTGTATGGACCCTACTCAGGCCCTAGCCCGACCAGCCGAGGCTCTCTGCCTCGGTGGGGAGGGTTCCTTTTTCTGTTCGGGTTCGAGTAGGGGATAACAGAACTGAAGCTGAGATTGACGCAGCACAAGCACTATTCAGTGGCCAAAGAATGGAGAAGTGGGAACTAAGTTCACAGATCAACTTCTCACCCACATGGTGAGAATGATTTAATTTTAAAGAGTAAAGACAAAGAAAGGAGGAATGAGGCTAACGACGGGGAGGCGTATGTATTAGTCTACTGGAGAAGGGGCAGGGCTTTTTCAAGGAAGTGGGGTGCCAACACTTTTCATCCTTTTTTGGTCCTTAGTGTCTGGTTATGGCTGCTGGTAGGTCATTTAATAAGCTAATGTAGTAAAATCAGCGTATAATGGGACTCAGGGTCTATTGGAGGTCAGCTTCTTCGCCATCTTGGTTCCAGCTGGTTCCATCTGTTTTTTGTCTGTTTGTAGCTTCCTTTCTTATCTCTGGACCCTTTAACTTAAAGAGTTACGTCAACTCCTGCTAAAGGTGGGGGCATTGGCAGGTTTTGAGCAAAGACCTGAAGCAGCTCTGGCAACAGGAGGGACCTTTTTTTAGAACAAGAACACACAATTATAATTGCAAAATCTAGTTTAGGGCCTTAGGAGAGCCCCATGAAAGTGAGGGCCTCAACCTGAAGCTTAAGCTTCATTAGCTTCATGGTAAGTATGTTTGTGCCCCAGGGAATTAAGGGGGCAATTAACGACACCACATATTTCTATCCTAGAGAAGTGTAATGAACAAAAATATAGGTTATTCAGCTAAAATAATTTTTTAAGTTTTTACTTGGAAATAATTATAGGCTTACAAAAAAATTGCAAAAATAGTACATATAGTTAGTTTCTGTATGTGCTTCACCCAGCTTCCTCTGTTAGTATTTTACATAGCATGATACATTATCCAAACTATGTTAACACTGGTACACTATTATTAACTAAAATATCGACTTTATTATTCAGTTTTCACCAGTTCTTCTCACTAAAGTCCTTTATCTGTTCCAGGAGCCAGTCCAGGATAGCACAGTACATTTCATTGTGATGTCTTCTTAGTCTCTCCCAACCTACGACATTTTCAGTCTTTCCTTGTCTTTCATGACCTTTGAAGAGTACTAGGCAATTGTTTTATAGAATGTTTCTTGATTTAGGTTTTTCTAATATTTTCTAATTATTGGTTGGAGGATTTGCATTTTTAGCAAGAATATCACGTAAGTGATATGCCCTTCTTAATGCATCATATCAAGAAGTACATGATGTTGATTTGTCTTACTACTTGGTGATGTTAACACTGACATCTTGGTTAGGATACTGTCTTCTGAGTTTCTCCATGGTAAATTTACTATTTTTTCCCCTTTAATATTAATAAAACCTGCAAATATTCCACTTTTTTTCAAACTTTTGCCCACTAATTTTAGCATCTATCTGGATTATTTTATTAGAAGTGCTCTGGAGTTCGAATGGTGGTTTGCTATTTTCCTCATTTCTTCTGCATTTATTAATTAGAATTCTTCTATAAGACACCAATAATTACTGGAGGCAAGATCCACCACTTATTTATTTGTTCAATTACTTATTACACTATGGACTCATGGATATTTATTTTACTCTATGGGTTATAATCTAGCATTATTATTTATTTTGTTGCTCAGATTACTGCAGCTTTGGCCATTGGGAGCTCTTCCAGTTTGGCTCCTCTGTCAAAAGCAATTTTGAAATAATTTCTCTCTTGTGTTTTTCAAGCACTTTGAAGACACTGACTCCACAATCAAATTTCTTAAACTCTGTGTTCCCACCTATTGAATGATCTTACACAGAATGGTTACTCTCAGAACTGAGCACTGTTTCAGTCCTTCTAGCCCCTTGTGTCTTCCTCTATGCTTCCTGCAGTCCTGCTTTGTACTGTACTTGACTCTTCATCACAAAAGCCCAAGGATAGTCGCTGATGGTAGCCTTGGAAGGTGCGAAGAATAGAGGAGACTAGGCTGGCCAGGCATTCTCTTTTCTGCCAGACAAAGGGGAAAGAGTAACTAATTGTTATCCAGCCCACATGCACATACCAGAACTACTAATAAGTTCTTAACACACTTTATTTTCTTCACCTCTCATCACTTGCCTTATTGCCTATTTTAGAAATGAAGAAACTGAATTTAAGTGACTTGTCCAAACTAGCACTGCTAGTAAGTACTCTACATGATGATATGTCTCATAGAGTTGGGCTGAGACTACTTTAGCTCATGTGGGTTGTAAAGAATGACTATACTGGAAACAGAAACTAGGGAAGGAGAATTACAGATGGACAACTTCATAAAAATAGGGAATGATTTTAAAGAGATTGCCCCAATATCTGAAAATTTAACATCAAAAAAATTATTTTTCTAGTAACAGGTTTTGTGAGATACACTTTTAAGCATAAAAGCACAGAGTGAATAAATAGATTCCAAAAAGTCAAGAAGACCAATCCTTAAAACTGTCTTTAGAGGGAGAATTCCACGTCCTTTCAATTCTAAGCAGGACTGAAAATGTGACAGATTTTGATTAAGATCAGTTTTGATGTTTTGTCAGGGAGAGAGAGAGCTCAGGACTTTTGGGGTTGGGGATATCTAATGCTTCCTTGCAACAATGATGAAAATAAAGCCCTTGATTTTTGAGATCGCTCACTCCAAATTTTACGAAATGACAGATCACCTAGTAATCCATTTCTTTCAAAGGACATAATTACAATTGTTCTATCCTTAATTACTTTAATCATGATTTATTTGAATATGTTGTAAACATACAATGATTTATGCTTATTTATCATAATGGTTTTTGAGGCAAGCCTAAAAAAATATATATATATATATATATATATATACACACATCTAAAAATATATATATATATACATAATGTATGTTTACATTTTGTAGAGTAAAATATTCAGATGTGTTTTATGCAGAAATGATTTTGAGACCATTGCTTGTATTTCATTCCCTTTCAAAACTCGTCCTATGCATATTACTTGTAAAGAGTGGATGGTGTTGGCACTTTTCCATAGGCTATCAACTTGGGAAGGTTGAAAATGGTAAAGTTTCCTTAGGGGACTATCAAAGTTCAGAGAAAAATATTACAGAAATGAAGAAGAAAAATGATGTGCAATGATTCTTACATAAAATTCACAGGAGAGATGTCTGAGATGCAGTGTACCACATCATAAGGTGTATATGTGTGATGCCTATATGTGTGGGAATTCTGTTATAGGTTCTGAAATGAGGGGAAATAATCCCTGTCTTCTTTGGCTCCCTAGAATGCTGCATAGAAATATAATATAATATATAATCTCCATAGAAATATATCACTTTCCAAAGTCTACAGCCAGATTTCAGAAGAGTGTTAATTAAGTTGGATTAGGTCCGTGAGGGATTTATGTAAGAAAATCATTTAAATGCATCTTAAGGAATAAGATAAAGACTTGGACACTTTGAAATGATTGTGTGGAAGTGAAGAGCAGGTAAGATTTTCAGGCAGGAAAAACAACTTAAAGTGGGAAAACATGAGACATATATAAGGAGTAGAGGGCAGTATAATGAGAATTAAGGTCAGAAAAGTAGTATCTAATTAGAACACCAAACTAAGAAATTTGCATTTTATTCTACAAGCAGAAAAAAGTCATTGAGATTTTTTTTTTTGAATAGTGGAATGACATGATCAGAAGTATACCATAAAAATGTGAATTTGACACTAAGATAGATTGGAGAGAGAAGACATTGTAAGGAGGGAGAACAGTTAGGAAGTTAGTCTATGTAAGACGTAATAAATATTTTAAATATTAGTTAGAGGAATGGGCAAGATGTATGAGAACAGTACCGCTAAGTCAAAATCTGCAGGGACAAATTATTTGTGAGTTAGTAAGTTGTGGTTGTTTTTTTTATTTTTTAATTTAAAGAAACTAGTAAAGTTATTTTTTTTCCACACTGACAGGAAAAATTGAACCTATCAAACAAGCTGTCAAAGAATCTAAAAGCCTTTCATGCAGTTTTTACAGATAATTTAAAATATATTTAACAACCATATTTTACAAATGGATAAAAATCAATTGCTCATTAAAAGGACACTAAAATTCACTTGAATATCCAACCCATATTGATATTTTTTATTCTGAATCTCTCATATGTGATACTTATTCTTTATCTTACTCATTTGCTATTTTAGCATGTATTTAGATGTAAAGGTTTACTCAAATGTTAATTATATCACTGACTTAATTTAACTTTTGTATTTGTTTATCATATATCTACAATTATATTGTAAGATAATATTTTCAAGAGAGGAAAGAAACAATCTTTATACTTCTAATTTCCCCATGGCACCTGAAAGAGTTGGTTAACTATAGTAGGTAAGTTAACATGTGCTTATTGTGATAGACTGAGCCAAAGATTGGGTTAATACTGAAGAGCAAGGAACTTCTTTTTTCAGTGTAGTAGGTGTAACAGCAGCAATTATATCAGATATTTTTCTTTGAAATTGTGCCAAACTTCGAGTGTTGATGTTTGCAAAAAATGCAGTTTTATTTCCAAAGAAATCTTTATTCTCTTTTTTGAAACAGAATTCATGAGAGAAACTTGAGGTGTGTATTTTCATTTTTGAGTATAATTATGTGGGTCAGGAGTGATGACTCACGACAAGTCAAATGGAAGGCTAACATTTTAAAACTCCTTACAATAAAAGGGAGTTTTCTAAGAGTTCTGCAGGAGGAATGTTAGCTATCAGGATCAAACTTCTTAACGTTAGGAAGGTGCATAGGCATATAAAAAGCATATGCAAGCGCATTCCTACTAAACTCTATTGCCGTATGTATCTACATTCCTTAAAATATGTGTGTGTGTGTGTGTGTGTGTGTGTATATATATATATATGTATATAGGACAGTAGAAATTTACATATATATATAAAATTTTCTACTGTCCTACCTCCTTGTGGCTCTGGAGATACAAAAAAAAAAAAAAAACACAGATCTTATGTTTTAGATGGGAGGACTTTATTAAACCACTTGGTTTGAAATAGCTACAAGATAAACCTCCTTGGGTACAAGCAATGGTCTCAAAATCATTTTTCTATAAAAATGCATATATATCCATTCCTTAGGAGAAGGCAATTCAATGTCACTGTCCCCTCTCCCCATAAAAAAACATTCATTGAATAGCACCAACACAAGCATCTGCCCCCCAAGTTAGTTTGCAGTTAACTGTCATTGCTCTGACCTCCAAGACATTGCAGGAAATGTTCTTGGCTTCTGTTTACATATTAAACAAACTAAATAAATATTAAGCACAGCATAAGAAAAACTATTCCCTTACAAACCTGGAACAAAAGGAGTTTGTATTCCACAGATTTACCATATAAAAAAAAAATTGTATGAGATGCTGTTGGATTTATGTATACAAGTCACTGTTGCTCTTTTTAAAGAGCTTCCAAAGTAGCAGAGAGAAAGAATGTATGTAAACCACTGTGATATAAAGCAGAACCTGCCGATATCACTTCATGTGATTAGAAGGGATAATAAATGCTATAACATTTCAAAGAAGGAAGGCATCAATTCCAGTTGGGCTTATCAAACAAGAGTCCTTAGGAAAAGTAGGAGCTGAGCAGAAAAGCCTGGTAGTATTTAGAAAGTTAAATATTAGGAGATTGGGAACTACAGGTTCCCAATATTTCAAGGCTAATTCACAAATATGAAATAATCTGATCAAACCTTGAGTTTTGAAGGAGCTGGACCTACTGTGCTGCATTCCAAGCAGTCACAGATTTAACTTTTAAATAATTTCTTTGGGCCTCAACTACAGCTGGTGCCACGCTCCAAAATTCAACTTTGACCTTGATTACCAGCCTCACTTCCTGATTCTCGCGTGCATCCTTGGCTTGCCGCACCAGCTTGATGCCCTATTTAGTCCCCTCCTTTGACCCTGGATCCTGTTTCTAATGACTTTTCACCTTATAATACTTATCATTGAATTACTTCTCCTTCTCACGGTCCTATTGCCTTTTGTCAAACTCATAAACATGATGGAATGGCGTATATTTTATTTAAGTAATGCTAAATTGATTACTTTGTTGAGAAGAGAAAAATTGGTGTAGTTGGGTAGTGAGGAAACAAGATTGAAAAATTAAGGTAAAACAGTAGAGGAGACCAAATCATATGGATTTCATTCGATAGGTCATACTTACCCCAATTTTATGTCATGCTTTCCTACAACCTATACTATATCTTTACTCATTTTTCCTTTAAATTGACTCATTTAAACATTTTTGTGTTCATCCTAAGCAACATTAGTCACGTAATCATTGTTTAAAGTAATAAAATTTTTATTCCCATTATGATAAATACATGACTATTTAAATTATTTTTCCACTTTTAACCAATGTTATGTGTTTTATTCTTTGGTAAATACAGTTATAATTAATGGGCAGCTATTAAAGCTTTAGCCAGATAATTTTAGCAAAATTAACCTTATGGTGTTATACAGGATGATTGGAGCTGGGAAAATAGAAGATTAAGGTAAACATATAGTTATGAGTTAATAAAGACCTGTATTAGAGTTTTCACTCTAATACAGAGAGAATAAAAAGAGGTGTGATAGGGAATCAGTAGGTCTTACTGGTAAGTTGAAGTGGCTGGCAAGTTTAAAGGGTTAAAATAATGCCAAATCTTGAGTCTTAATGCCTTGAAAAATGATGGTACAATCAATAAAAATGCGATTATCTGAAGAAAGCACTGGTTTGTGAGAAAAGATGATTAGTTTAGTTTTGGAGTTATTAAACTACGGATCTGGTAGACAGAATGTTGGAAGTTAAGGACTAGGGTTCCTGACTGATGTTTACCTGGGTGTCAGTTGCCTGGTGATGCTGGTTGTAACCATGGGAATGGCTGAGGTCTCTGAGGGGGAGTATGGAGAAAGAAAATAGCAGATGATTGAAGAGGGAGCCTTGAAGGGAGGCTTATATTTATTGTGTGGAAGAAAGAACAAGAGGCAGCAATGGCGACAGTGAAGTAATGATCCATCATGTAAGGGAAGAATCAGTGTAGTGTGTTTCTATGCACACTGAGGAAGAATAGTATCTATAAATGGATACTATTTAGTTATATTTAGTCATGGCTAAAAATAATATTATTTTGTGAAAATGTTCAGAATGCTTTTGAACAAATTGGGCATCAGGAAGGGAAAGAAAGAGATCTTGTCAGAATGTTCAGACTTGATCAAACACAGAATCTAGAAGAGTTGGTAACAGGCAGTTGGTGATAAGGATATCTGAGAGCAAGTAGCCTGATGAAGGGACTGTGGTTCAGGTAGAGAATAATGCTGAGTGGGACAGGGAAGAGCTTGGCTTCAGTCGGGGAGGACACAGGATAATGGGACTGTAATCAAGGTCGGCCACTATCTTGTGGGGAGTAGATAGAGATTCAGTTACCAATGTTAGTGAACAAGACTGAGGCTTGGTCAAAGGAACAGGCTGAGTTCCAGCTCTTAAAACTGAAAAATGAGGAAAAGACTATCAGCAAGTTTGACTTAAGACTGGCCACCTGGGATCCTGAAATAGGACGGGTTTTTTTTTTCCACTAAAGAAATTTCCCAGAACCTAGAATGGGATTTAGAAGACAGCTAAGAATCACATATCACATGACTTTACGTGGAGCGAGGGGCGGTGCGTGGGGCATGCTGCATAAACCGGAGGGCCACTCTGGAAATTCATTATTTAATCCTCATTACAGCCTGAAGGTGTATAGTTAGTATCAAAACCAGAATTAGAAATTGCATTTTGAAATTCTTTTTGCAGGGTTTTCATGAGCATAGTGAGGTCAAGGAAAATAAGGAAGACCATTCATTAATGATGGTAACTCCTTGTTGATGATCTCGGGAGAGTAGATTCATGGGAACCCAGACAGGAAACTTCACAGAAGTTCAGAGAAATGAGGGTGTAAGGGTCCCCCCCATGGGGACTAAACATGCTAATACATTAATGGATAGTGAATAAGCATTTCTAGAATGTTCTTGCAACCCACATAAAAAGGGGTTTTGGGTAATGCCAGTACTGTTTATTTAAAGTTTAAAATAGCACCGATAGAATCATTTCCAGAAAAAACACTAACTTGAACATATCCTCCCCTTCCAGGGACTCTTTGGCTCTGAGTGGCCAATCTATGGTATTTTTCTGTGAGGTGTCACTGTTGTTGCATTGCTAGTGTCCGTGCATAGTGTATTAATCAAGGGGCCAGAAGATAAACTGACGAAACTTAAACAGTTTCTCTGGACTTCGTTGTTTAGCGAAAGTTCGTTTCCTTCCAGGAAGAGCGTTGCCCTCCCAATCACTAGAACAAGAGCTGTGCTGTAGTGTTTTGTCTTCTTGCCTTGAGTTAATTACAGAACAAGGGGGAAGTATGCTGCCTTTTGGAGTCCCTCCCTGAGTCTTATGTAAGGTAATGTAATAAAGGAGCACATTGTACTTTTTGGACTCCTTTCTTATAAAGAACCGTGTAATGGAAAGTTCAAGTCCTCCAAGATCTAGCTTGTCCTTAGTGACCCCAGAGCCCATCTGTAGAGGCCAGGCTAAACCCCCTGCTTCTAGAATACCAGGATTCCTATCCTGATCTTTTACCAGGAATTTTGATCCCAAATTACGTATGCGAACCTGGTTAGTTCCCTCAACTCTTCTAGTTTCCACCTGTGTCACGCAACGGCTAAAAACCCATTACTGGCAAGAGGAGTCGGTGTAAAAGTTACAATTTCCTAACACCTCTAATTCTTGCACCCCTAATTAGCCACCAGCTGAGCTACTTAAAAATGGTGCAAGGTGAGTTTGGACCAATTTTATGTAGAACACAAAATACAGGTATGAACTCATGTATGTTTTCTAGTATAACTGAGAACAAAGAATGACAGACAATGAATTACTTATCTTGCCACTTTGGTGCCCTTGTGGTTGTATAGGAACTAGACTACTAACATCACTTAAAATATCGTGAATTTTGACCATGAAAACAAACTGCTTTTGAATTCTCCCATCACTGGGATATTGGTTCTGCCTTGGTGTTGAGTCAGTTAAAGACACACAGTGACAAGGAGATTTGATAGCATGCCAAAGCCATGCTGAATTTATTTCTTTTAATTGTATTCCATATTTCCCTTTTATGAGTATACCCATATAAAATGGTACATAATATTTAATGAATACAGGACTATAAGATCTTTTGGATTTACATTTTAAGTATGCACATGAATGGAGTTCAATAAAATTATTTTATTGGTGCAAAAGAATGCACTCACAGATGCTTCCCTACTTTTTTGCAGTTTAATTTTTTGAACACAGAATCTGCTATGGGAACAGAGTAATTAATGTTGCCTGTCTCACAAGCAAAGTCTACTTGCCAAATTTACAGCTAAAAATGCAGCTCCAATCAATCTTACTGTGCCTTAACATCATGTTTTTCATCCCTGTCTCATTCTTTTGTTAATTAAATAAGATTTGTTATTTTCTGCCTCGCCATTCAAAGAGCTCACAAAACTTTGCTAGTACAAAATTCAAAGGCTTTGTACTATTTTTATATTGAAAAAGAATCAATTTAGTTTAGTAAGAGATTATGTGCAGAGTAATAGTCTAATCAGAGACCTGAAGGTTTTGAAATATTGTTACATTTCTGTTTCAAGTTATCCCTCTTATCAATCTTTTTTTTCCACTTTAAACTGTGATCAGAGTAGAGAATGCCTTTAGAAGTGGCTTAAATGACAGGAGATGATCGCTGAGAAATGCAAAGGTTGATTAACAGTGTTTGTGCAGATGGATTAACTACGAAGTAAAAGTCCATTAATGCATTTTAATAATACATATTCAATTATGACTCACCTGGGCCAGACCATCTAGTCATTAAATGACGAGAGCAGCATGTGTATTTGCTCCTTTAACAGACAGCACACATACCCTCTTCAACTGCTCTATTCAAACAATACCACGTGGTCATGTGTCCAAGCTTGTTTTTAAGTCCCTCTCCTCCTTATTTACTTTGGGGTCCAGGCTACCCAATCTTGTCTGACCTTCAACTTTTTGTTCTAAGAGCTCTTGCCTGAACTTAAAATTTTAATTTATTTGACCCACCGAAGCCCATATTCAGTGCTGTGAATCAAGATTTCATTTTTAAATAGAATATCTCCTGAAGATAGAGAAGTAGAATAGATATAAATGCTCCTTGAGACCAGAAGATGTAGTCCTTTGAATGTTTTGTGAGAAAAAAACCCATTTCATGTATCATTTGCATTTAGCTAAAAGCATTTTGCTTAAATGCCTGAAAGTATCTAGGGTGAAATAAGTATGCAAATCTTCTCAGAAACCTAGTAATATAAAACTAGCAATGAAATGAATTCTCCTCTAGCTGTTTGATCCGTTGGGTCAGTTGAGCACACTCAGTGTAGTACGTAGAGGTATAGCCATCATGCTTCATCTGACAAGTGGTGTATTCAACGAAGAGAACTGGTGCGTGAGCTTAGAGGTGGGTATGACCTTGCATGGTCTGGCAGCTGGATCAGACCTTCACTCTAAGTGTTGTATAGTCATGAGTTGCATCACAGGCGTCTCTAAGAGGTACTAATGCAGAGGAGAAGTTGACACCTAGTGAATTTCTTTGTCTATTGCTTTGAATTTCTGCAAGCTTATTACTTAGTAGAATACCCTTTCTTTGTTCTGTTTTTGGTGGAGGAAGGATGAAAAGTACTCCTTTCTGTAACTTAATAATAGTAGGGAATGGAGACATAGCATCTGCTTCTACCTTGGGCCTTTGTGAAAAACACTGTGTGTGCCGTTCCTTTTACTATTCAAAACCAGCTTAGGTATTTCTTCCTGACTCTTCCATTCCTTTATTACTCATTACTTCCTCCCTACATTTGTTTAGTGTCCGGTATTTTTGCTCTTTTCCTTTGTGGTATGCCTGTTCCTTGGCCCCAAAGACAGATTTGGTGTCCCTGGGTTTACACTTGAACTCTCTGCTGAATGAATTTTATACTCGCCTTTTGCTTCAAGCAATTCAACATTCCTGCCCCAAGAGCTAACCCCTCTTTAAAACTGCTTAGCTAGAACTCCAACTGAGACAATCCAGCCTTCTTTTAATGTAGGGGTCGGCAAACTATAGTCTTTGGTCCAAAAGTGGGCCACAGCCTGTTACTGTAAGTAAAGATTTTATTGGAACATAGCCATGCCCATCCGTTTACATGTTGTCTCTGCCTAATATTATACTATAATGGCAGAACTGAGTAGTGGCAACAGAGACCAAATGGTCCATAAAACTTCTTTACAAAAAAAGCGTGCCAACCCCCGTTCTATAGAGTTTGGACAGGAAGGCAAAGAACTGAATTTTTTCCCCCTCAGTCCAGGTAGTTGTGTCATGTTTCCTCTTGTATATTGGAGGCCATTCCCAGGCCAGAAATGAACTCTAATTTTTCTTAAAATAATTATTAGATAATGCATACAGTTCTCTAGGTCATAATTGTATTCCCCTTGTCTGGTACTTACATATATTGTGCTTCTTTTTTTTCCAAGAGAAATATTAGTTATTATTTTTAGCATCAAGTATAAGAATTCCCCAGGGCAGTGGTTCCTAGGTCACCTGGGGTACTTTTTGAAACTCTTGTTTCTGGTGTCTCCCCACCGCCACCCCCAAGCCCCACTCTCACACTACCCCCGCCCCATCTCCCACCAAAGGATCTGAAGGATCTGGAGTAGGACCTGAGTCTTTGTTTTCTTGTTCTGTTTTGTTTTGATCTTTTTAAAATTTATTTTTACTGAAGTATAGGTGAATTACAAGTTTATGTAATTACTGCTGTACAGCAAAGTGATTCAGGTATACATATATACATTCTTTTTTTTTTTTTTTTTTTTTTTTTTGGTGGTACGCGGGCCTCTCACTGCTGTGGCCTCTCCTGTTGCAGAGCACAGGCTCCGGACACGCAGGCTCAGCAGCCATGGCTCGCGGGCCCAGCCACTCCATGGCATGTGGGATCTTCCCGGACCGGGGCACGAACCTGTGTCCCCTGCATCGGCAGGCGGACTCTCAACCACTGCGCCACCGGGGAAGCCCCATATATACATTCTTTTTTCATATTCTTTTCCATTATGGTTTATCACAGGATACTGAATATAGTTCCCTGTGCTCTACAGTAGGACCTTGTTTATCCATTATATATATACCAGTTTGCATCTGCTAATCCCAAACTCCCAATCCAACCCTTTCCCAGCCCCCTCCCCCTTGGCAAACACCAGTCTATTTTCCTTGTCCCTGATTCTGTTTCACAGATAGGTTCATTTGTGTTATATTTCAGACTCCACATATAAGTGATATCATATGTAATTTGTCTTGCTCTTTCTGACTTACTTCACTTAGTATGATAATCTCTAGTTGTATCCATGTTGCTGCAAATGGCATTATTTCATTGTTTTTATGGTTGGGTAGTATTCTATTGTATATGTGTACCACATCTTCTTTACGTATTCATCTGTCGATGGACATTTAGGTTGTTTCCATGTCTTGGCTATCGTGAATAGTGCTGCTATGAACATAGGAGCATGTTTCTTTTTGCATTATAGTTTTGTCTGGATATACGCCCAGGAGTGGGATTGCTGGATCATATGGTAGTTCTATTTTCAGTTTTCTGGGGAATCTCCATACTGTTTTCCACAGTGGCTGCACCAAACTACATTCCCACCAACAGTGTAGAAGGGCTCCCTTTTCTCCACATCCTCTCCAGCATTTGTTATTAGTAGACGTTTTAATGATGGCCACTGTGACCAGTGTGAGGTGGTATGCCATTATAGTTTTGATTTTCATTTCTCTAATAATTAGTGATGTTGAGTATCTATTCCTGTGCCTATTGGCATCTGTATTACTTCTTTGGAGAGATGTCTCTTTAGGTCTTCTGCTCATTTTTCGATTGGGTTGTTTGTTTTTTGTTGTCGAGTTGTATGACCTGTTAGTATATTTTGGAAATTAAGCCCTTATCAGTCACATTGTTTGCAAATATTTTCTTCCATTCTCTAGGTTGTCTTTTCATTTGTTTATGGTTTCCTTTGCTGTGTAAAAGCTTGTAAGTTTGATTAGGTCGCATTTGTTTATTTTTGTTTTAATTTCTATTGCCTTGGGAGCCCCACCTAAGAAAACATTGGTATGATTTATGTCAGAGAATGTTTTGCCTATGTTTTCTTCTAGGAGTTTTATGGTGTCATGCCTTATGTTTAGGTCTTTAAGCCACTTTGAGTTTATTTTTGTGTATGGTGAGAATGTGTGTTCTAACTTCATTGATTTACATGTGTCTGTCCAACTTTCCCAGCACCACTTGCTGAAGAGACTGTCTTTTTCCCATTGTATCAATATACTCGCCTCCTTTGTCTAAGATTAATTGTAGTGTGTGGTTTACTTCTGGGCTGTCTATTCTGTTCCATTGATTCATATGTCTTTTTTTTTTTTTTGCACCAATACAACAATATTTTGATTAGTTTAGCTTTGTAATATTGTCTGAAGTCTGGGATGGTTATGCCTCCTGCTTTGTGCTTTTTCTTCAGGATTGCTTTGGCAATTCTGGGTCTCTTATGGTTCCTTATGAATTTTAGGATTATTTGTTCTACTTCTGTGAAAAAGGTCATGGGTAATTTGATAGGGATCACATTAAATCTGTAGATTGCTTTGTGTTGTGTGGCCATTTTAACAATGTTAAGTCTTCCAATCCAAGAGCATGGAATATCTTTCCATTTCTTTGAATCATCTTCAGTTTCCTTTATTAATGTTTTATAGTTCTCAGCATATAAGTCTTTCACCTCCTTCATTAGGTTTATTCCTAAGTATATTATTTTTGGAGTTGTGATTTTAAAAGATTTTTTTTTTTTTAACATTCCCTTTCTGATATTTCATTGTTGGTGAAAAGAAAGGCAACTGATTTCTGTATGTTAACCTTGTATCCTGCTACCTTGCTGAATTCATTTATCAGTTCTAGCAGTTTCTGTGTGGAGTCTGTAGGGTTTTCTATATATAGTATCATCTGCATATGATGACAGTTTTACCTCTTCCTTTACAATTTGGATACCTCGTATTTCTTTTTCTTGTCTGATTGCTGTGGCTAGAACTTCCAATACTGTGTTGAAGAGAAGTGGTAAAAGTGGGCATCCTTGTCTTGTTCTAGATTTTAGTGGGAAGGTTTTCACCATTTAGTATTATATTAGCTGTGGGTTTGTCATATATAGCTTTTACTATTTTGAAATATGTTCCCTCTATACCAACTTCGGTAAGAGTTTTTATCATGAATGGATATTGAATTTTGTCAAATGCTTTTTCTAAATCTATTGAGATGATCATGTGGTTTGGTCTTTTCTTTTGTTTATGTGGTGTATCACATTGATTGATTTGCATATGTTGAACCATCCTTGTGAACTTGGGATAAATCCAACTTGGTCACGGTGTATGATTTTTTTTTTTTCTAATTAAGTTGTTGGGTTTTTTTTCACACACACACACTGTATTTTATTTTTACAAGAGACAAATAAGCTGACACCAAACATTGTAAATGGATGAACACAACAAAAGCAACAATGATTGCAATTAACAAACATGAAACACACTCATACTATATCATAATATTGACATTCAGTCCAGTAATCCTCCACTGTAAAGGCTCCTTTACTTTGCAGTGAAAATTGATTTGTATATTTTTTGCCTCTGAGTCCTTGTGGCATTTTTTTTTTTCAAACAGAAAGTAACAAAAATTATAATCATCCTCATCAGTTCACTCAGTCCCATGTAATTATTTTTTTTCATCTTGATCTTTTGTTAGCACTTTTAAAATCCATCAGTTTTCTATTAGAGTTCTGAAAATGCTTATTCACTCAGTTCATCAGTATAGTCAGTTACCAGAAACCTGTACTTGTCAGAGTCTTTTCCATGAATTCCTTGAAGATGAAACTCTTTTATAGGAACATTTTTGCAAAAGCATCAGACTACACTCAGAACTTCTGTAAATGACAAAAGACTTAAAAATGACCACAGTTAGAGATTTGATGAATTGACAAGGAAATTTAGTTATTTCTGAGATATACATTTTAAAGTAATGACTTCAGACTATACTACAAAGCTACAGTAATCAAGGCAGTATGGTACTTGCACAAAAACAGAAAGATAGATCAATGGAACAGGATAGAAAGCCCAGAGATAAACCCACGCACATATGGTCACCTTACCTTTGATAAAGGAGGCAGGAATGTACAGTGGAGAAAGGACAGCCTCTTCAATAAGTGGTGCTGGGAAAACTGGACAGCTACATGTAAAAGTATGAGATTAGATCACTCCCTAACACCATACACAAAAATAAGCTCAAAATTGATTAAAGACCTAAAGGTAAGGCCAGAAACTATCAAACTCTTAGAGGAAAACATAGTCAGGACACTCTATGACATAAATCACAGCAAGATCCTTTTTGATTCACCTCCTAGAAAAATGGATATAAAACAAAAATAAACAAATGGGACCTAATGAACTTCAAAGCTTTTGCACAGCAAAGGAAACCATAAACAAGACCAAAAGACAACCCTCAGAATGGGAGAAAATATTTGCAAATGAAGCAACTGACAAAGGGCTAATCTCCAAAATTTACAAGCAGCTCATGCAGCTCAATAACAAAAAAACAAACAACCCAATCCAAAAATGGGCAGAAGACCTAAATAGACATTTCTCCAAAGAAGATATACAGACTGCCAACAAACGCATGAAAGAATGCTCAACATCACTAATCATTAGAGAAATGCAAATCAAAACTACAATGAGATATCATCTCACACCAGTCAGAATGGCCATCATCAAAAAATCTAGAAACAATAAATGCTGGAGAGGGTGTGGAGAAAAGGAAACCCTCTTGCACTGTTGGTGGGAATGTAAATTGATACAGCCACTGTGGAGAACAGTGTGGAGGTTCCTTAAAAAACTACAAATAGAACTACCATATGACCCAGCAATCCCACTACTGGGCATATACCCTGAGCAAACCATAATTCAAAAAGAGTCATGTATCAGAATGTTCATTGCAGCTCTATTTACAATAGCCCGGAGATGGAAACAACCTAAGTGTCCATCATCAGATGAATGGATAAAGAAGATGTGGCACATATATACAATGGAATATTACTCAGCCATAAAAAGAAACGATATTGATCTATTTGTAATGAGGTGGATAGACCTAGAGTCTGTCATACAGAGTGAAGTAAGTCAGAAAGAGAGACACAAATAACGTGTGCTAACACATATATATGGAATTTAAGGGAAAAAAATGTCATGAAGAACCTAGGGGTAAGACAGGAATAAAGACACAGACCTACTAGAAAATGGACTTGAGGTTATGGGGAGGGGGAAGGGTAAGCTGTGACAAAGCAAGAGAGAGGCATGGACATATATACACTACCAAACGTAAGGTAGATAGCTAGGGGGAAGCAGCCTCATAGCACAGGGAGATCAGCTCAGTGCTTTGTGATTGCCTGGAGGGGTGGGATAGGGAGGGTGGGAGGGAGGGAGACGCAAGAGGGAAGAGATATGGGAACATATATATATATATATATATATATATATATATATATATATATATATATATATATATATATATATATAAAACGGATTCATTTTGTTGTAAAGCAGAAACTAACACACCATTGTAAAGCAATTATACTCCAATAAAGATGTTAAAAAAATAAAAAAGTAATAACTAGCATTATGACTTATAACATTAAACCAGAGCATATAACATTTTTGGAAATTTCATATAATGTCTGAAACATTTATATTAACATGTTTCCATACAAATAACCCAAAGAAAGTTTAGTATTAGTTGGTTTTTTTATTTGTTTGTTTTATTATACTGCAGGTTCTAATTAGTCATCAGTTTTATACACATCAGTGTATACATGTCAGTCCCAATCGCCCAATTCAGCACACCACCATCCCCACCCCACCACGGTTTTCACCCCTTGGTGTCCATACGTTTGTTCTCTACATATGTGTCTCAACTTCTGCCCTGAAAACTGGTTCATCAGTACCATTTTTCTAGGTTCCATATACATGCATTAATATACGATATTTGATTTTCTCCTTCTGATTTGCTTCACTCTGTATGACAGTCTCTAGATGCATCCACGTCTCTACAAATGACTCAATTTCGTTCACTTTTATGGCTGAGTAATATTCCATTGTATATATGTACCCCTTCTTCCTTATCCATTCACCTTTCGATGGGCATTTAGGTTGCTTCCATGACCTGGCTATTGTAAATAGTGCTGCAATGAACATTGGGGTGCATGTGTCTTTGTGAATTATGGTTTTCTCTGGGTATATGCCCAGTAGTGGGATTGCCGGATCATATGGTATAATTCTATTTTTAGTTTTTTAAGGAACCTCCATACTGTTCACCATAGTGGCTGTATCAATTTACATTCCCACCAACAGTGCAAGAGGGTTCCCATTTCTCCACACCCTCTCCAGCATTTGTTGTTTGTAGATTTTCTGATGATGCCCATTCTAACTGGTGTGAGGTGATACCTCATTGTATTTTGATTTGCATTTCTCTAATAATTAGTGATGTTGAGAAGCTTTTCATGTGCTTCTTGGCCATCTATATGTGTTCTATGGAGAAATGCCTATTTAGGTCTTCTGCCCATTTTTGGATTGGGTTGTTTGTTTCTTTAGTATTGAGCTGCATGAGCTGTGTATATATTTTGGAGATTAACCCTTTGTCCATTGATTCATTTGCAAATATCTTCTCACATTCTGAGGGTTGTCTTTTCGTCTTGTTTATGGTTTCCTTTGCTGTATGAAAGTTTTTAAGTTTCATTAGGTCCCATTTGTTTATTTTTGTTTTTATTTCCATTACTCTAGGAAGTGGATCAAAAAAGATCTTGCTGTGATTTATGTCAGAGTGTTCTTCCTATGTTTTACTCTAAGAGTTTTATACTGTCCAGTCTTACATTTAGGTCTCTAATCCATTTTGAGTTTATTTTTGTGTATGGTGTTAGGGAGTGTTCTAATTTCATTCTTTTACATGTAGCTGTCCAGTTTTCCCAGCACCACTTATTGAAGAGACTGTCTTTTCTCTATTGTATATCTTTGCCTCCTTTGTCATAGATTAGCTGACCATAGGTGCGTGGGCTTATCTCTGTGCTTTCTATCTTGTTCCATTGAGGTATGTTTCTGTTTTTGTGCCAGTACCATATTGTCTTGATCACTGTAGCTTTGTAGTATAGTCTGAAGTCAGGAAGCCTACTTCCTCCTGCTGCGTTATTTTCCCTCAAGACTGATTTGGCTATTTGGGGTCTTTTGTGTCTCCATACAAATTTTAAGATGGGTTGTTCTAGTTCTGTAAAAAATGCCATTGGTAATTTGATATGGATTGCATTGAATCTACAGATTGTTTTGGGTGGTATAGTCATTTTCACAATATTGATTCTTCCAATCCAGGAACATGGTATATCTCTGCATCTGTTGGTATCATCTTTAATTTCTTTCATCAGTGTCTTATAGTTTTCTGCATACAGGTCTTTTGTCTCCCTAGATAGGTTTATTCCCAGGTATTTTATTCTTTTTGTTGCAGTGGTAAATGGGAGTGTTTCCTTAATTTCTCTTTCAGATTTTTCATCATTAGTGTATAGGAATGCAAGAGAATTCTGTGCATTAATTTTGTATCCTGCAACTTTTCCAAATTCATTGATTAGCTCTAGTAGTCTTCTGGTGGCATCTTTAGGATTCTCTATGTGTAGTATCATGTCATCTGCAAACAGTGACAGTTTTACTTCTTCTTTTCCAATTTGTATTCCTTTTATTTCTTTTTCTTTTCTGATTGCCGTGGCTAGGACTTCCAAAACTATGTTGAATAATAGTGGTGACAGTGGATATCCTTGTTTCATTCCTGATCTTAGAGGAAATGCTTTCAGTTATTCACCATTGAGAACGATGTTGGCTGTGAGTTTGGTGTATATGGCCTTTATTATGTTGAGGTAGGTTCCCTCTATACCCACTTTCTGTAGAGTTTTTATCATAAATGGGTGTTGAATTTTGTCAAAAGCTTTTTCTGCGTCTATTGAGATGATCTTATGGTTTTTACTCTTCAGTTTGTTAATATGGTGTATCACATTGATTGATTTGTGTATATTGAAGAATCCTTGCATCCCTGGGATAAATCCCACTTGGTCATGGTGTATCATTCTTTTAATGTGTTGTTGGATTCTGTTTGCTAGTATTTTGTTGAGGATTGTTGCACTTATATTCATCAGTGATATTGGTCTGTAATTTCTTTTTCTGTAGTATCTTTGTCTGGTTTTGGTATCAGGGTGATGGTGGCCTCATAGAATGAGTTTGGGAGTGTTCCTTCCTCTGCAGATTTTTGGAAGAGTTTGAGAAGGATGGGTGTTAGCTCTTCTCTAAATGTTTGATAGAATTCACCTGTGAAGCCTTCTGATCCTGGACTTCTGTTTGTTGGAATATTTTTAATCACAGTTTCAATTTCATTACTTGTGATTTGTCTGTTCATATTTTCTATTTCTTCCTGGTTCAGTCTTGGAAGGTTATACCTTTCTAAGAATTTGTCCATTTCTTCCAGGTTGTCCATTTTATTGGCCTAGAGTTGCTTGTAGTAGTCTCTTAGGATGCTTTGAATTTCTACGGTGTCTGTTGTAGCTTCTCCTTTTTCGTTTCTAATTTTATTGATTTGAGTCCTCTCCCTCTTTTTCTTGGTGAGTCTGGCTAATGGTTTATCAGTTTTGCTTATCTTCTCAAAGAACCAGCTTTTAGTTTTATTGATCTTTGCTATTGTTTCTATTTCATTCATTTCTGCTCTGATCTTTATGATTTCTTTCCTTCTGCTAACTGTGGGTTTTTTTTTTGTTTGTTTTTTGTTTTTGTGGTACGTGGGCCTGTCACTGTTGTGGCCTCTTCCATTGCAGAGCACAGGCTCCAGACATGCAGGCTCAGTGGCCACGGCTCACGGGCCCAGCTGCTCTGCGGCATGTGGGATCTTCCGGACCGGGGAACGAACCCTCGTCCCCTGCACTGGCAGGCGGACTCTCAACCACTGCGCCACCAGGGAGGCCCTAACTGTGGATTTTTTTTGTTCTTCTTTCTCTGGTTCCTTTAGGTGTAAGGTTACATTTTTAATTGAGATTTTTCTTCTTATTTGAGGTAGGCTTGTATAGCTATAAACTTCCGTCTTAGAACTGCTTTTGCTGCATCCTATAGGTTTTGGATCGTCATGTTTTCATTGTCATTTGTCTCTAGGTATTTTTTTGTTTCCTCTTTCATTTCTTCAGTGATCTCTTGGTTATTTAGTAACGTATTGTTTAGCCTTTATGTTTTTGTGTTTTTTACGTTTTTTTTCCTGTAATTGATTCCTAATCTCATAGCGTTGTGGTCAGAAAAGATGCTTGATATGATTTCAATTTTCTTAAATTTACTGAGGCTTGATTTGTGACCCAACATGTGATCTCTCCTGGAGAATGTTCCATGCACACTTGAGAAGAAAGTGTAATCTGCTGTTTTTGGATGGAATGTCCTATAAATATCAGTTAAATCTATCCGGTCTATTGTGTCATTTAAAGCTTCTGTTTCCTTATTTATTTTCATGTTGGATGATCTGTTCATTGGAGTAAGTGAGGTGTTAAAGTCCCCCATTATTATTGTGTTACTGTCAACATCCTTGATTATAGCTGTTAGCAGTTGCCTTATGTATTGAGGTGCTCCTATGTTACGTGCATATATATTTATAATTGTTATACCTTCTTCTTGGATTGATCTGTTGACCATTATGTAGTGTCCTTTCTTGTCTCTTGTAAGAGTCTTTATTTTAAAGTCTATTTTATCTGATATATGAGTATAGCTACTCCAGCTTTCTTTTGATTACCGTTTGCATGGAATATCTTTTTCCATCCCCTCACTTTCAGCTGTATGTGTCCCTCGGTCTGAAGTGGGTCTCTTGTAGACAGCATGTATATGGGTCTTGTTTTTGTATCCATCCAGCAAGCCTGTGTCTTTTGGTTGGAGCATTTAATCCATTCACTTTTAAGGTAATTATCGATATGTATGTTCCTATGACCATTTTCTTAACTGTTTTGGGTTTGTTTTTGTAGGTCCTTTTCTTCTCTTGTGTTTCCCACTTAGAGACGTTCCTTTAGCATTCGTTGTAGAGCTGGTTTGGTGGTGCTGAATTCTCTTAGCTTTTGCTTGTCTGTAAAGCTTTTGATTTCTCCATCGAATCTGAATGAGATCATCGCCTGGGTACAGTAATCTTGGTTGTAGGTTCTTCCCTTTCATCACTTTAAGTATATCATGCCACTCCCTTCTGGCTTATAGGATTTCTGCTGAGAAATCAGCTGTTAACCTTATGGGAGTTCCCTTGTATGCTATTTGTCGTTTTTCCCTTGCTGCTTTCAATAATTTTTCTTTGTCTTTAATTTTTGGCAGTTTGATTACTGTGTATCTCGGTGTGTTTCTCCTTGGGTTTATCCTGTATGGGACTCGATGCGCTTCTTGGACTTGGGTGGGTATTTCCTTTCACATGTTAGGGAAGTTTTCAACTATAATCTCTTCAAATATTTTCTCGGGTCCTTTCTCTCTCTCTTCTCCTTCTGGAACTCCTGTAATGCAAATGTTGGTGTGTTTAATGTTGTCCCAGAGTTCTCTTAGGCTGTCTTCATTTCTTTTCATTCTTTTTTCTTTAGTCTGTTCAGCAGCAGTGAATTCCACCATTCAGTCTTCCAGGTCACTTATCCGGTCTTCTGACACAGTTATTCTGCTGTTGATTCCTTCTAGTGTAGTTTTCATTTCAGTTATTGTATTCTTCATCTCTGTTTGTTTGTTCCTTAATTCTTCTAGGTCTTTGTTAAACATTTCTTGCATCTTCTCAATCTTTGCCTCCATTCTTTTTCCGAGGTCCTGGGTTATCTTCGCTATCATTATTCTGAATTGTTTTTCTTGAAGGTTGCCTATCTCCACTTCATTTAGTTGTTTTTCTGGGGTTTTATCTTGTTCCTTCATCTGGTATATAGCCCTCTGCCTTTTCATCTTGTCCATCTTTCTGTGAATGTGGTTTTTGTTCCACAGGCTGCAGGATTGTAGTTCTTCTAGCTTCTGCTCTCTGCCCTCTGATGGTTGAGGCTATCTAATATGCTTGATGGGAGGGACTGGTGGTGCGTAGAGCTGGCTGTTGCTCTGGTGAGCAGAGCTCAGTAAAACTGTAATCCACTTGACTGTTGATGGGTGGGGCTGGGTTCCCTTCCTGTTGGTTGTTTGGCCTGAGGCAACCCAACATTAGAGCCTCCCTGAGGTCTTTGGTGGGGCTCATGACAGACTCTGGGAGGGCTCACACCAAGAAGTACTTCCCAGAACTTGTGCTACCAGTGTCCTTGTCCCCACGGTGAGCCACAGCCACCCCCTGACTCTGCAGGAGACCCTCCAACACTACCAGGTAGGTCTGGTTCCGTCTCCCCTGGGGTCACTGCTCCTTCCTCTGGGTCCTGATGTGCACACTGCTTTGTGTGTGCCCTCCATTAGTGGTGTCTCTGTTTCCCCCAGTCCTATCGAAATCCTGCAATCAGTTTCCACTAGGCTTCAAAGTCTGATTCTCTCGGAATTCCTCCTCCCGTTGCCGGCCCCCCAGGTTGGGAAGCGTGGCATGGGGCTCAGAACCTTCACTTCAGTTGGTGGACTTCTGTGGTATAAGTGTTCTCCAGTCTGTGAGTCACCCACCCACCAGTTATGGGATTTGAGTTTACTGTGATTGTGCCCCTCCTACCATCTCATTGTGGCTCCTCCTTTGTCTTTGGATGTGTGGTATCTTTTTCGGTGTATTCCAGTGTCTTCCTGTCGATGATTGTCCAGCAGCTAGTTGTGATTCTGGTGTTCTCGCAAGAGGGAGTGAGAGCACGTCCTTATAGTCCGCCATCTTGGTTCCTCCTCCTATGCTCATGGTGCATGATTTTTATGTATTGTTGGATTCAGTTTGCTAATGTTTTGTTGATAATTTTGGCATCTATATTCATTAAAGATATTGGCCTGTAATTTTTTTTGGTGGTTTCTTTGTCTGGTTTTGGTATCAGGGTGTTGGTGGCTTCATAGAATGTCCTTGGGAGTGTTCCCTCCTCTTCAACTTTCTGGAAGAATTTGAGAAGGATTGGTATATGTTCTTCTTTGTATGTTTGGTAGAATTCAGCTGTGAAGCCATCTGGTTTTCGACGTTTGTTTGTAGGGAGAATTGAAATCACAGATTCTGTTTCAGTTCTTGTGATCAGTCTTTTCAAATGATCTATTTCTTCTGGATTCAGTTTTGGTGGGCTGTTATGTTTTTAGAAACTTGTCCATTTCTTCTAGGTTGTCAAATTTGTTGGCATATAATTATTCATAGTATTCCCTTACGGTTTTTTGTATTTCTGCCGTATCAGTTGTTATGCCTCATTTTCATTTCTTGTTATTATTTTTTGTGTGTGTGTGTTCTTTCTCTTTTCTTCTTGGTGAGCCTGGCCAGAGGTTTGTCAGTCTTGTTTATCCTTTCAAAGATCCAGCTCTTGCTTTTATTGACTTTTTCTATTTTTTTCCCTCTATTTTATTTGTTTCCTCTCTTTATTATATTATTTCCTTCCTTCTTCTGACTTTAGGTTTTGTTTTGTTCTTCTTTTTCTAATTCTTTTAAGTGGTAGCTTAGGTTGTTTATTTGAGATTTTTCTTATTTTTTGAGTAAAGCCTATATTGCTATGAAATTCCCTCTAATAACTGCTTTTGCATCCCATAGACTTTGTATGGTTGTGTTTTCATTGTCATTTATCTCGAGGTATTTTTAAATTTCCTCTGTGATTTCATCATTGACCCATTGGTTTTTTGGTTTTTTTTTTTTTTGCATTACGCGGGCCTCTCACTGTTGTGGCCTCTCCCATGGACGCGCAGGCTCAGCGGCCATGGCTCACGGGCCCAGCCGCTCCGCGGCATGTGGGATCTTCCCGGACCGGGGCACGAACCCGCGTCCCCTGCATCGGCAGGCGGACTCTCAACCACTGCGCCACCAGGGAAGCCCAACCCATTGGTTTTTCAGTAGCATGTTGTTTAGTCTCCATGTAATTTTTTTTTTAAAATCATTTCTTTTTCTGTGGTTAATTTCTAGTTTCATGCTGTTGTGGTCAGAAAAGATGCTTGAGATCATATCTGTACTCTTGAAATTACTGAGCTTTGTTTTGTGCCCTTGTATATGGGCAATCCTAGAGAATGTTCCATGTGCACTTGAAAAGAATGTGTATTCTGTTTTTTTTTGGATATAGTGTCCTCAAAATATCAATTAAGTCTAATTGTTCTATTGTATCATTTAGTATCTCTGTTGCCTTATTGCTTCTCTGTCTGGAAGATCTACTGATGTGAGTGGGGTGTTAATGTCTCCTACTATTATTGTATGCCTGTCAGTTTCTCCCTTTATGTTCATTAGTATTTCTTTTATGTATTTGGGTGCTTCTCTATTAGATGCATATATGTTTATGAATGTAAAATCCTCTTCTTATATTGATCCTTTTATCATTAATTTTGTCCTTCTATATCTTTCTTTATGGCCTTTGTTTTAAAGTTTATTTTGTCTGATGTGAGTATTGAGACACCTGCTTTCTTGTCATTTCTGTTTGCATGAAATATCTTTTTCCATCCCCTCACTTTCAATCTATGTGTATCCTTTGCCCTGAAGTGGGTCTCTTTTAGGCAGCATATCATAGGCTCTTATTTTTTTAATCCAATTTGCCACTCTGTCTTTTAATTAGAGCATTTAGTCCATTTACATTTAAGGTAATTATTGATAGATATATATTGGTTGCCATGTTAAACCTTGTCTTCCCATTGATTTTATATTTCTTCTTTGTTCCTTTTACGTTTTATTTTTCCTTTAGTGGCTTGGCACTTTTCTTTTCTATCAATATTATACTTATTTTCTTTCTGGTTTTTGTGAATCTATTGTATGTTTTTGATTTGTGGTTACCCTGTTTTTCAAGTATGTTAACCCCTTCCTGTAACTACTTGCCTTAGACTTTTAGTCATATAGGCTCAAACACATTCTAGGAAAAAAAATCTACATTTTCTTACTCTCCTCCCCCTTATTTTATGATTTTGATGTCCTCTTTTACATCTTCATGTTCTTCCTTTTTCTGTTCATTGTGGTTATCATCACCTTCTCCAAAATTTTTTTGATTTTTTAAAAAAAAATCTGTGTACTGGCTTATTTAAGTGATTTATTTTCCAATTGTGATTTTGTCCTTCCTATAGATTCTTACTTCTTTTCTATTTAGAGAAGACCTTTCAATATTTCCTTTAGGATAGGTTTAGTATTGCTGTATTCTTTTAGTTTTTGCTTTTCTGAGAAATTCTTTATCTCTTCTTCTTTTCTAAATGATAATCTTGCTGGGTAGAGTATTCTAGTTTGCAGATTTTTCCCTTTCAGGACTTTGAATATATCTTGCCACTCCCTTCTGGCCTGCAACATTTCTTTGGAGAAATTAGCTGATAGCCTTATGGGGGTTCCCTTGTAATTAACCCTTTGATTTTCTCTTGCTGCCTTTAGAATCCTCTCTTTAACTTTTGCCACTTTTATTATATCTTGGTGTAGGTCTGTTTGGAACCCTCTGTGCTTCCTGTACCTAGATATGTTTCCTTCTTTAGGTTTGGGAAGTTTTCAGCCATAATTTCTTCAAATACATCTTTTGATCTCCTTTTTCTTTCTTCCCCTTCTGGAATCTATTATATGTAGGTTGGCACGCTTTATATTATCCAATAGGTCTCTTATATATTGCTTTTTAATTTTTGTTGGCTTTCTGTCTGCTGTCCTGATTGGGTGATTTCCATTATTCTATCTTCCAGGTTACTTATTCATTCTTCTTCATTATTCATTGCCTTTAGCTCAGCTTTCATCTCTGCAAATGAGTTTTCTAATTTTTCTTGGTTCCTCTTTATAGTTTCTAGCTCCTTTTTACAGTACTCTGCATTTCTGTTGATAGCCTTTCTTAATTCCTTCAGTATTTTCATTATCTCCTTTTTGAAATCAGTGTCTCTTAGACGTAAGAGATATGTTTTATTGCTTGTTCTTTCAGGGGAATGCTCTTGGTCTTTTAACTTGCAGTGGTTCCTCTGATTCTTCATTTTACTTACATTCTCTTACTCTGTGAGTTTAGGAGAAACAGTTTTCTACTGTGGTCTTGGAGGATTATTTATCTGTGGTGTCAACCCTGTGTAGCTTGTGTGGGTTTAATATATTTGGTGTGAGGTCCGTTTTTAGTATGAATGCCTGTCACCTCTTTCCTCAGCGTGTGCTGGTTGTTATCCCTTTGATAGATTAGGGGGTGTGCAAATGCGGTGGCTGGTGCCTGGTCTTGGGGTCCTTTGTGGCTCAGATGTGCCCCATGACACATATGGGAGTGGAGGTGGATGTCAACCACTCCTGGAGTTTGAGTGGGAGGCGGCAGGGGCCTGTGAACACTCCTGGGGTCTGGGCTGCTTCCAGTTGAGGCTGGTGGCGGTTGAGGCCTGTGTAGGCAGTGACCTGCCCTCTGTGAGCACACACACAGGGGAAAAGGTTACAGTCTGGGTCCTGACCCTACCCGTGTGCACACCCCCAAACAACAGCTACTGGCCTCTAAGGAGGCCCAGGCTTCCTCCACATACACCCTCAGCCATGGTCACACTGGATTCCAGCCCCCCCCCCGCCCCGCCCAGTCTCTGTCTCCACACAGCCACCCCCAGTCCTCTCTCCAGCTGATCTCTGAAGCCCGAGTTCCAGCACCCAGCCCCGACCAGCACCAGTGGACGCAGGTGTCAGGCTGAGTGAAGGCCAGGGCACTGACTGTCTGTGCAGTTCTCCCTCTGCTCTGGCTGCTGCAACCTGAATGGTGCTTTCTCCTCTAAGGCTCTGAAACTCCCCTTCTGTCCCGGCTGATCTCCCTGCTGGTGAGGGAGCTTCCCAGGGTGCATGAACTTTTCCTGTTTCACAGCTCCCTCCGAGGGGTGCAGGTCCTGACCTGAATCCTTTCTCGCTTTTTTCTTTTGCTTTTTTCCTACCCAGTTACGTGATTTTCTTGCCCTTTCAGCAGTCTGAGGTCTTCTGCCACCGTTTTTTAGATATTCTGTGAGAATCACTCCACACGTAGATGTATTTTTGTTGTATTTGTGGGAGAGAGTGAGCTTCACATCCTACTACTCTGCCATCTTGATCATTACAATTGTGCTTCTAACTGACTTATTTTTACTTAATCATTGAAAAAGTATTCATCAAGTTAATAAGAAGTAGGATAATCTTTCTACTCAACTGACTTATAGCAATTTGAATGCAAAAGGCATTGTTTTATCAGGAGCTTTTACAAAAAACTCATATTTCTTCTTTCTCTTAAGACAGAAGACAACCAGGGCCTGTTTCCCAAATGACAACAATTGATTGGGGCTGACTAGCTCTGCCCTCTCGAGCTGGGCCTGTGCCCTCCAGCATGCCCAGTTCATCAATACTCGTAACACATATGCATGTCCACCTATCATTTTGGCCCCTGCCAGTACTCCTGTGGAAGTCTGAGTGTGGGATGGTCTCTGCTCTAGTTTTCAGAATTTGCTGAACATGTACAGAGCCACAGGTCCCAGGACTCTTGTTCTAAATAGATATTTTAGGGCACTCCTAGGCCTTATATCCATTTTACTTTATTAATGCCAAATTTTGGCCTCTTGGGATAACAAATAAACTTGATGTGTAGCTTCCAATCAAACCAAACTGTTTATGAGGAAGATGCTTGACAAAGCCAGAGCTCTGAAATATTACACTTGACTGTAAAAGTCTTTTGTTCTAATGAGCCAAAGAGGAAATACGAAGCATTAAAGCCAAACCAGCAAAGGTGTGTTTTATTAGCTGGACAAAGTAGAAAATGGGAAACTGTGAACATGAGTGTTTATGGCTGCAGAAATTTTAGAAAGCCTAGAAAGAAAAAGAGAGCAGATGTCTTGCCTGAGGTACCCCAAAATAAAGAACTCTTATTGTTCTTCTGGGTAAGAAAGATATTATTCAGGGACTCTCTAGAGTTTTTCTGATCCTTGCTCAGTGAGAACAGCTCTGTGGTCCAAAATGGGCACTGACTGCTTCACTTGGTGGCCTTTTATTATTCCTCTCTTGCCAGCTCTTCCATGTGGTTCTTATTACTCAGCCATAGGTAGCAGTGTGTGTGTATGTGTGTGTGTGCATGCACGTGCACGCACAGGAGAGGGGTGGAGGTGGAGTGTAGTGAACTCTGGGGTGGAGGTAGGGTGTAGTGAACTCTTTTGCCTGCACTGGGGAGGCAAGCTGACAAAGGCCAGAGGATCAGAGTCAAGAAGAGCTTTGCGGGCATCAGGGAGAAAGAAAAAAAAGCAAGAGAAAGTGTTTCTGACTCAGTTTCAATAATCAATGTCCATGTTCTTTAATTGGCAATGAGGTCAAGTCTCTGTCTCTCTGTCACACACATGCACCTAAACACACGTGCACACACACATACTTTTCTTACAACGAAACAGATCTAAACGTCAAATAGAAGAAAAAGTAAAAACCCTCAGTAGTTAATAGAAATTTAATGTTTTATGCTTGAAATCAGAAGTGAGTGAAAAGAATATTCAGGGTGTATATTTTAATCAACACTTTGTCAATTTTTCATGTTAAAGATTTTTCCCTTGTTCATTAAATAATGCTAATATATTGTTGCTATGTCAAGATATATATTCCACATCCAATATGGAGGAACCCATCCCATGATTCTCAAAGGGCAGGAATTTGTCTTTCTTTTATCTTACCAATGTTTATTTATCTGCTTCTGCTTACATGTATATTCCTAGTACCTGTAGATTGATCTAAGTCTTTGAAACTTCTTGTATTATCTTATAATTACCCTATGCAAACATGTATATTTCCTGCTGCATAAGTATCTTAGAATAATGAATGGAATACTGTGTGATAAAATCTGTTATGAAATATGAATAAAATAATTAGATCTAGATAAGACTTAAATGAAAATTTGCTCATATTCATTCCACTTCTAGGTCTTTAAAAATGCTTCCCCATAGCTAAACATATAGAATAGAAATGACCAAACTGAGGGTGATAATTGAGTAAAAGAGTTGTTGTGAAGGCAGAAAGGGGTGGAATCCAAGACAAATGTAAAGGAGTTTAATGAAAGATAAGAAAACCCTTCTAATTGGAAGGAAGTTAGAGAGAATGCTTATCCATACAAGTAAGTTAATAGACCCAATGGTCACTCAATTGCCTCTATTTCTTTTTTTCCTAATGATTTAAGAAGCAAGCTAAGGAGGCTTTAGGAGTTCGAAGAGAAAAGATGTGAAATAACGATTTCAAAGAGTGAGCACTAGGGGATTTCTGGGCAGAGTTGAAGGCCAAATTGAAATTACTGGTTATGATTATAAAGGTTAGACCAATTAGCAATTTTACCACCTTGAATGTGGACTGCAGGCACCAACTAGGTTGATAATAGGTTTAATCAGATTTAGGAATTCATTGGTAAGGCTATCTCTTTTAATTACTGTTTCCATATGAAGTTGTTTATTGCCTGAAAATTTAATTTCATGAAAACTCAGCACCATAATGTTTGTAGGAAGGTGGAAATAAGACTAAGCCCAGATGCAGGCTAGTGTGATTATGTTCACAGAGGTCATTGCTTTTGAACATGAGGATAACTCTTTCACTTAAAAAGAAGGTGGGTCCTAGTCACAGATTTTGCATATTCTATCACCATGTGTACAGAGTATCTCTTACTCGGTTCGAAAATAATAGAAAATATACATATCCATTTTTGATGATTTTCCACGGGAGTGACCAGAAATAATAAAATTGAGGTGCCAAAAATTCAAAGATGAAGTGAAGGATGTCGTTATTCCAGGGTATGGCAAGTCATGGGATCTCCAAACAGAAGGAAAAGGAAGTAAGTTAAAGAGTAGACAATAAGTGGGAATTCCCTGGCCGTCCAGTGGTTAGGACTCTGCACTTCCACTGGTCCCTGGTCAGGGAACCAAGATCCCGCAAGCTGCATGGCATGGCTAAAAAACAAACAAACAAACAGAGAGTAAACAATAAGTGATTATTACCGACCTCTTCATGTGTATTTATGCCACCACTTAAGAATGTTTCATCACTTTTTCATCCCATCAACAGTGTCAACAAACCTTGATATCTCCACAGAGGAAATCGTGAGTCAAGTGGACACTGAGCATGGGAAGGACAGTGTTTCATTTTTGGTGCTGCTTGATGAGTTTATTGAAACCAAGAGTTGTTTTCCTACTACCCTATACCAAACAGACACCACATAACCTCCACATAGTTAAAGGCAAAGGAGGGCCATGGGGGAGTCCTAGTTAATATTCCCTATACAGGTAGAGTACACAATTGTCTGGAGTTAAGAGATTATGCCATGGTTTGAATTTTTTTTAATTTTATTGGAATATAGTAGATTTACAATGTTGTATTAGTTTCAGGTGTACAGGAAAGTGATTCAGTTATACATGTACATATATTCATTCTTTTCTAGATTCTTTTCTCATATAGGTTATCACAGAATACTGATTATAGAGTTCCCAGTGCTATACAGTAGGTCCTTGTTGGTTGTTTATTTTATATAGTGTGTGTGTGTTCATCCCAGGCTTCTGATAAATCCCTCCCCACCCATGTTTCCTGTTTGGTAACCATAAATTAGTTTTTAATACCTGTTTCAGAAATAAGTTCATTTGTTGCTTTTCTTTTTTTTAAAAAAATAGATTCCACATATGAGTGATATCATTTGATATTTGTTTTTGTTGGACTTACTTCACTTAGTATGGTAATCTCTAGGTCCACCCATGTTGCTGCAAATAGCATTATTTCATTCCTTTTTATGGCTGAGTAATATTCTATTGTATATATGTACCACATCTTCTTTATCCATTCCTCTATCAAAGCACATTTAGGTTGCTTCCATGTCTTGGCTATTGTAAACAGTGCTGCAATGAACATTGGGGTGCATGTATGCTTCCAAACTATGGTTTTTCTGCAGATATATGTCCAGGAGTGGGATTGCTGGATCATATTTTTAGTTTTTGAAGGAACCTCCATACTGTTCTCCATAGTACCTATACCATTTACATTCCTACCAACAGTGTAGGAGGGTTCCCTTTTCTCCACACCCTCTCCAGCATTTACAGTTTTTAGACTTTTTGATGAAGTCCATTCTGAGCAGTGTGAGATGATACCTCATTGGGGTTTTGATTTTGATTGGGTTGTTTGTTTTTTTGATATTGAGCTGCATGCATTGTTTGTATATTTTGAAGATTAATCCCTGTTGATTGCTTCATTTGCAAATTTTTTCTCCCATTCTGTGGGTTGTCTTTTCATTTTGTTTATGGTTTCCTTTGCTGTGCAGAAGCTTTTAAGTTTAATTAGGTCCCATTTTTATTTTTTGTTTTTATTTTCATTACTTTAGGAGGTGGATCAAAAAATATATTGCTGTGATTTATGTCAAAGAGTGTTCTACCTATGTTTTGCTCTAGGAGTTTTATAGTGTTCCATCTTAAATTTAGGTCTTTGACCCATTTCAAGTTTATTTTTGTGTATGATGTTAGAGAGTGTTCTAATTTCATTCTTTTACATGTAGCTGTTCAGTTTTCCCAGTGCCACTTATTGAAGAGACTGTCTTTTCTCCATTGTACATTCTTGCCTCCTTTGTCATAGATTAATTGACCACAGGTGTGTGTTTATTTCTGGGATTTCTATCCTGTTCCATTGATCTATGTTTCTGTTTTTCTGCTAGTACTATACTGTTTTGATGATTGTAGCTCTGTAGTACGGTCTGAAGTCAGTGAGCTTGATTCCTCTGGCTCCATTTTTCCTTCTCAAGATTGCTTTGGCTATTTGAGGTCTTTTGTGTCTCCATACAAATATTAAGATTTTTATGTTCTAGTCCTGTGAAAAATGTGATTGGTAATTTGATAGGGGTTGCACTGAATCTGTAGATTGCCTTGGGTAGTACAGTCACTTTCACAATATTGACTCTTCCAATCCACAAACATGGTATATCTTCCATCTGTTTGTGTCATCTCCAATTTCTTTCATCAGTGTCTTATAGTTTTCAGAGTAGAGATCTTATGTCTCATTAGGTAAGTTTATTCCTAGGTATTTTATTCTTCTTGATGTGATTGTAAAAGGGATCATTTCCTTAATTTCTCTTTCTAATCTTTTGTTGTTAGTATATAGGAATGCAAGAGATTTCTGTGTATTAATTTTGTATTCTGCAACTTTACCAAATTTATTGATGAGCTCTAGTATTTTTCTGGCTGTATCTTTAGAATTCTCTATGTATAGTATGTCATCTGCAAACAGTGACAGTTTTACTTCTTCTTTTCCAATTTGAATTATTTTCATTTCTTTTTCTTCTCTGATTGCTGTGGCTAGGACTTCCAAAACTCTGTTGAATGACAGTGGCAAAATTGGACATCCTTGCCTAGTTCCTGATCTTAGAGGGAATGCTTGCAGTTTTTCACTGTTGAGAATGCTGTTAGCTGTGGGTTTGTTATATATGGCCTTTATTATATTGATGTAAATTCCCTCTATTCCTGTCTGGACAGCTTTTATCATAAATGGGTGTTGAATTTTTTCAAAAGCTTTTTCTGTATCTATTGAGATGATCATATGGCTTTTTTCTTCAGTTTGTTAATGTGGTATATCACACTGATTGATTTGTGGCTATTGAAGAATCCTTGCACCCCTGGGATAAATCCCACTTGATCATGGCGTATCATCCTTTTAATGTATTGTTGGATTCGGATTGCTAGTACTTTCTTGAGGATTTTTATGTCTAGTTTCATCAGTGATTTTGGCTTGTAATTTTCTTTTTTTTGTGATACCCTTGTCTGCTTTTGGTATCAGGGTGATGGTGGCCTCATAGAATGAGTTTGGAAGTGTTCCTTCTTATGTAAGTTCTTGGAATAGTTTCAGAAGGATAGATGTTAACTCTTCTCTAAATGTTTGATAGAATTCACCTGTGAAGCCATCTGGTCCTAGACTTTTGTTTGTTGGAAGTTTTTTAAATCACAGTTTCACTTTCAGTACTTGTGATTGGTCTGTTCATATTTTCTATTTCCTCCTGGTTCAATCTGGGGAGATTGTACCTTTCTAAGAATTAGTCCATTTCTTCTAGGTTGTCCATTTTATTAGCATAGAGTTGCTTGTAGTAGTCTCTTAGGCTGCTTTGTATTTCTGCGGTGTCTGTTGTAGCTTCTCCTTCTTCATTTCTAATTTTATTGAGTCCTCTCCCTCTTTTTCTTGATGAGTCTGGCTAAAGGTTTTCAATTTTGTTTATCTTTTCAAAGAACCAGCTTTTAGTTTCATTGATCTTTGCTATTGTTTTGTCTCTATCTCATTTATTTCTGCTATGATCTTTATGATTTCTTTCCTCCTACTAACTTTGGGTTTTGTTTGTTCCTCTTTCTCTAGTTGCTTTAGGTGTAAGGTTAGGTTATTTATTTGTGATTTTTCCTGTTTCTTGAGGTAATATTGTATTGCTGTAAGCACCCCTCTTAGAACTTCTTTTGATGTGTCCCAAAGGTTTTGGATCGTCATGCTTTCATTTTCATTTGTCTCTAGGTGTTTTTAAATTTTCTCTTTGATTTCTTCAGTGATCCATTTGTTGTTTAGTAACATATTATTTAGCCTCCATGTGTTTGTGTTTTATTACAGTTTTTTTCTTGTAATTGATTTCTAACCCCATAACCTTGTGGCCAGAAAAGATGCTTGATGTGATTTCAACTTTCTTAAAATTTTTTTTTTTTTTGTGGTATGCAGGCCTCTCACTGCCGTGGCCTCTCCCGCTGCGGAGCACAGGCTCTAGACGTGCAAGCTCAGTGGCCATGGCTCACGGGCCCAGCCGCTCCGCGGCATGCAGGATCTTCCCAGACTGGGGCATGAACCTGCGTCCCCTGCCTCAGCAGGCGGACTCTCAACCGCTGCGCCACCAGGGGAGCCCTCAACTTTCTTAAATTTACTGAGGCTTGATTTGTTGCCCAGCACGTGATCTATCTTGGAGAATATCCCATGTGCACTTGAGAAGAAAGTGCATTGTGCTTCTTTTGGATGGAATGTTCTATAAATATCAATTAAGTTCATCTGTTCTAATGTGTCATTTAGGCCTGTGTTTCCTTATTGATTTTCTGTCTGGATGATATGTCCATTGATGAGAGTGGGGTATTAAAGTCCCCAACTATTATTGTGCTACTGTCTATTTCTCCTTTTATGCCTGTTAGTGTTTGCCTTATATATTGAGGTGCTCCTATGTTGGGTTCATATATATTTATAATTGTTATATCTTCTGATTGGATTGATCTTTTGATCATTATGTAGTGTCCTTCTTTGTCTCTTGTAAGAGTCTATTTTAAAGTCTATTTTGTCTGATATGACTATTGCTACTCCAGCTTTCTTTTGATTTCCATTTACATGGAATACCTTTTTCCATCCCCTCACTTTCAGTCTGTATGTGTCCCTAGGTCTGAAGTGGGTCTCTTGTAGACTGCACATATATGGGTCTTGTTTTTGTATCCATTCAGCCAGTCTATGTCTTTTGGTTGGAGCATTTATTCAATTTACATTTAAGTTAATTATCCAAATGAATGTTCTTATTGCCGTTTTGTTGATTGTTTTGGATTTTTAAAAATAAATTTAATTAATTAATTTTTGGCTGCATTGGGTCTTTGTTGCTGCGCGTGGGCTTTCTCTAGTTGCGGTGAGCGGGGGCTACTCTTTGTTGTGGTGCATGGGCTTCTCATTGCAGTGGCTTCTCTTTGTTGCGGAGCATGGGGTCTAGGCACTCAGGCTCAGTAGTTGTGGCTCGGGGGCTCTAGAGCTCAGGCTCACTAGTTTCGGTGCATGGGCTTAGTTGCTCCGCGGCATGTGTGATCTTCCTGGACCAGGGCTCAAAACCTTGTGCCCTGCATTGGCAGGTGGATTCTTAACCACTGCACCACCAGGGAAGACCCTTGGATTTATTTTTAAAGGTCTTTTTTCTTTCCTTCCTCTTTGTTCTCTTGTGATTTGATGTCTATCTTTAGTGATGTGATTGCTTTTTCTTTTTTGTGTCTGTATCTATTGTAGATTTTTGGTTTGTGGTTCCCGTGAGGTTTTGCTATAAAGTAAGCCCCCTACATACCAACAAGGTCCATTCTGAGAGTGCATTCATAAATCCAACTTGTTTGTAAGTCCAAGAAAGTTAGCCTAGGTATCCAATGAACACAACTAGCTATATAGTACTGTACTGTAATAGGTTTGTAATACTTTTCACACAGATAGTACATAAAAAACAACACACACAAAAAACATTTTTAATCTTGCAGTACAGTACCTTGAAAAGTTCAGTAGTACAGTACAACAGCTGGCATACAGGGGCTGGCACTGAGTGAACAGGCAAGAAGAGTTACTGACTGGAAGAGGGAGAGGAGGTGGGAGGTGGTAGAGCTGAAGGATTGTCAGCAATAGGAGATGGTGGGCAAGTTGCAATTTCACTCATGCCTGACATTGATGGCACAGGTTCTGGTTCCTTGCTGGCTTCAATTCTTTCTATCCTCTTGAAAAAACGAACCAGTGATGTCTGGATAGTAGCTTTTTTTTTCTTGTCATAGATGACATGGTAGCACTGGATTGCTTTATGAATGGCTGCTGCAACCTTTGTGTACCATTCTATGTTCGGGTTGTGTGCCTCTAAACTAAGAGTGCCTCCTCAAATAACGAAAATCCCCTTGCCGTTTCCTGTGTCATGAAGCACTTTCCATCAGGTCTTCATTAGGAAGCTCCTCATGTTGCACAGCATGGAGTTCAGTGAAGTTGTCCTCATCCAGATCTAGCTACAGCTTCTTGCTGAGGGTCATGTGATTGGATATGCAAACGCATGTTCTCATCTTTCAAAGTTCACAACTTGAAGGTTCATATGTAGGCGACTTAATCTATCAGTTTATATATGTACAAGCTTGTTTTAACTTGCTGATCTCTTAATTTCAAATGAATTTCCAGTATCCTGCATTTGTATTCTCCTCTTCTCATGGTTGCTGGTTGTGATATCGTATTTGTGTGTGGATGATTTCCTACCTTTACTTTATGTTTGACTTTACCTGTGAGCTTCCCCATTCGTAATTTTCTTGATTCTGCTTGTGGCCTCTTTTCTGCCAAGAGAAGTTCCTTTAGGATTTGTTGTAAGGCTGGTTTGGTGGTGCTAAATTCTCTTAGCTTTTGCTTGCCTTTAAACTGTTGACTTCCCTGTCAAATTTGAATGAGAGCCTTGCTGGGTAGAGTATTCTCAGTTGTAGGTTTTTCCCTTTCATCACTTTAAATATATCATGCCACTCCCTTCTGGCCAGCAGAGCTTCTGCTGAGAAATCAGGTGCTAACCTTATGGGGGTTCCCTTGTTTGTTGTTTATTGCTCTTCCCTTGTTGCTTTTAATATTTTTTGTCTTTAATTTTTGTCAGTTTGATTAATATGTGTCTTGGCATGTTCCTCCTTGGGTTTATCCTGTATGGCGCTCTCTGAGCTTCCTGGACTTGAATGTTTCCTTTCTCCTGTTAGGGCAGTTTTTGCCTGTAATCTCTTCAAATATTTTCTCAGGCCCTTTCTCTCTTTCTTGTCCTTCTGGGACCCCTATAATGGGAACGTTGGTGCATTTAATGTTGTCCCAGATATCTCTGAGACTGTCCTCATTTCTTTTCATTTTTTTTCTTTATTCTGTTCCATGGCAGTGATTTCCACCAATCTGTCTTCCAGCTCACTTATTTGTTCTTCTGCCTCAGTTATTCTGCTATTGATTCCTTCTAGTGTGTTTTTCATTCCAGTTATTGCATCATTTATCTCTGTTCTTTAAATCTTCTCTTTATTAAACACCTCTTGTAACTTCTGGTCTGTGCCTCCATTCTTTTTCTGAGGTCTTGGATCATCTTTACTATCATTACTCTAAATTCTTTTCCAGGTAGATTGTCTATCATTGTCTATCTTCATTTAGTTGTTCTTGTGGGTTTTTATCTTTTTCCTTCGTCTGAAACATATTTTTCTGCCATCTCATTTTGTCTAAATTTCTGTGTTTGTGGACTCCTTTCCTCTGGCTGGAGGATCGTAACTCCTTTTGCTTCTGGTGTCTGCTCTTTGGTGTGTGGGGTTGGTCCTGAGGCTTGTGGATGCTTCCTGGTGGGAGGGACTGGTGCCTGCCCATTGGTGGATGGAGCAGGGTCTTAGCCCTCTAGTGGGCAGGACATGTCAAAGGGTGTGTTTTGAGGTGGCTGTGAGCTCAGTATGGCTTTAGTTACCCTGTCTGCCAATGTCTGGGTCTATGTTCCCCTCCTGCTGGTTGTTTGGCCTGAGGCATTCCAGCACTGGAGCCTGGTGCCTGTAGGGCCAGGTCCTGATGGCAAAATGGTGACCTCTGGGAGCGCTCACACCAATCAATATTCTCTGGGGCCTCTGTCAAAAGTGTTGTTGCCCCCCACCACTCCGGTGAGCCACAGCTGCCTCCCACCTCCCCAGGAGACCCTCCAAGACTCATAGGTAAGTACGGTAACTCCTATGGAGTTGCAACTTTGTGCTGGGTCCTAGGGTACGTGAACCCTTTGTACACCTTCCAAGAATGGAGTCTCTGTTTCTCCCAGTACTGTGGAGCTGCCTGCACTCAGGCCCTGCTGGCCTTCAGAGCCAAATGCTTTGGGGATTCCTCTTCCTGATGCCAGACCCTCAGGCTGGGGAGCCTGATGTGGGACTCTGGACTCTCACTCTTGTGGGAGAACCTCTGCGATATACTTATTTTCTAGTTTCTGGGTCGCCCACCCAGTGGGTATGGGATTTATGTTGCAAAAGTGCCCCTCCTGCTGTATCATTGCGGCTTCTTTGTCTTTGAATGTGAAATGTATTTTTTTGGTGGGTTCCAGTCTCTTTTATCGATGGTTGTTCAGGAGTTGTGATTTGGGTGTTTTTGTGAGAGGCGGTGAGCTCAAGTCCTTCTATTCTGCCCTCTTGTCCGGCATTGAGGGGCTGCTTTTAGTTTGGATGCTTGCTGCCTCTTTCCTCAGTGTGTGCTGGCCATTATCCCATTGATATGGGGTGTGCAGTTACAGTGGCCCTTGCGTGATCCTGGGACAGCAGGGGCAGAGCCTGGTGCCTGCTCAGGGGTCTCCTATGGGCAGCTCCTCTCTATGCACTCTTGGGACAATGGGGACAGGGCCTCCGCCTGCTTGTGGGTTTCATAGCGGTGGCCAGTACTGCCTTTGGAGCCCATGATGGTGGTGGTGACTCGCGCCCAGCCCTGGAGCTCCTGTAGGCAGTGTCCTGTTGCCTGGGAGCACTCACAGGGAAAGAAGCTCTTATGGCAGTCCTGCCTCTCTCCTCGTGTGCCCCCCCACCCCCAGTAATGGTGCCTTGCCTCTCAGGTGGGCCCAGACTTCTTCTGAGTACACCCTCAGTTGCCACAGCCCAGCCTCTTCAGGCTTTCTCCACAGAGCCAACCCTGATCTTTTCCATGTGTCAGACCTCTGAAGCCTGAGCTTCAGCACTCAGCCCCCACCTGCACCAAAAGATGAGTGTCTCAGGCTGGGGAGCACAGGGCAGTCGACCTGTGCATGTTACTCTCCATTTTGCCTTCCCCAACCTGTTGCTGTGCTCTCCTCCTGGGTTCCAAAGCTCCCCCTCCATCCAGTCTGATCTCCCTGCTGGTGAGAAGATTTCCTTGGGTTCAGGAATCTTTCCTCCTTCATAGCTCCCTCCCTAGGGTGCAGGCCCCATCCCAATGCCTTCTTTTTCTTTTTCCTTTTGTACTGCCTGGTTACGTGGAGGTTTTCTTGTCTTTTCAGGAGTCTGAGGTCTTCTGTGACATTCAGTAGCTGTTCTGTGCTAATCGTCCCACTTGTAGATGTATCTTTAATGTTTTTTATGGGATAAGGTCAGCTCCATGTCCCACTTCTCTGCCATCTTGATCCCAACTCCCCCATGGGGTGAATATTAATACATTATTAAAATGGTATATGGGGACTTCTGGTGGCACAGTGGTTAAGAATCCGTCTGCCAATGCAGGAGACCCGGGTTCGAGCCCTGATCCGGAAAGATCCCACATGCCATGGAGCAACTAAGCCCGTGTGCCACAACTACTGAGCCTGTGCTCTAGAGGCTGTGAGCCACGACTACTGAAGCCCGTGTGCCTAGAGCCTGTGCTCCACAACAATAGAAGCCACTGCAATGAGAAGTCTGAGCACTGTGACAAAGAGTAGCCCCACTCACCACAACTAGAGAAAGCCTGTGCACAGCAACAAAGACCCACCACAGCCAAAAATAAATAAATAAATTTATGTATTAAAAAAAAGGTGTCTGTATAACCACTATAGGGACATTTTAGTATGGCCTCTCCCTCTGTAAATACTAAAGGCAAATAGTGTGCCTTGTTAATTTTCTAAGTTTCTCCAGACTTTAATCCCACAGGGGAGGGTCCTTTAGCAGGAAGAGGTATAGTGGGTCTCTTCCTTAATTTTAGGCTTGTATTAGTCTCCTTAGGCTCTGATAACAAAATACCACAGACTGTGTGGCTTAAACAACAGAAATTTATTTTCTGACAGTTCTTGAGGTTGGAAAGTCTAAGATCAAGGTCTGTTGGGGTTAGCTTTCTGGCAAAAGCTCTATTTCTGACTTGCAGATGGCTTCTTCCTCACTGTGCCCTCACATGGCCTTTCTCTGAGTATACTCAGGAAGAGAAAGCTGAAGCTCACTGGTGCCTCTTCTTACAAGGACTCTAATCCTATGGATCAGGGTCCCACTCTTATGACCTCATTTAACCTTGATTACCTACTTACTGGCTCTAAGTCCAAATACAGTCACATTGTGGGTTAGGCCTTCAACACATGAATTTTAGGGGGGATACAATTCAGTCCATAGCAAGGTTTATGCAGTGCTGTATGGTACCAGAGTAAATGAATGCTTCACTGATCATGGTCTATTCATCAGTGAGCCCTTCATAAAACCGGGCTGGCAGTATAAGCTCATTACACTCAAATTATCAAGTGAGAGGGAATAGTTTAGTGTACACAAGGGGTAGGTAAGCTATAGGGCAGCTTGCTTGCTTTTCCACCTCTTACAGTGTGGATGCGGTTCAGGGTGGGCTGCCACAGAATGTATCACTTAGGCATGTGGATTATTTCAAGCTGAAGACAATCAAGGCCCAACAGATTCAATAAGAGCTTTGTAACTCTTCCTTAACTGCCTAAAAGAATTTATATATCAGGCTTATACCAGGAAGAGAGCTATTACCAGAGATAACTTTTTACACCGGAAGGACTTACCTGTGTGGCATGGCATGCATTTTTTTTTAACCAAACATTTGCTTTTCCCATATACCCATGAGTTGTCTTACTCCCTTTCAAGTCCCAGACCCCAATCCCCTTCTCCTTAGCCCAGGATGGCATATAGGACTCAGTTGTCTTGGCTATAAAAGAGCCTCATATCTTTGGAATTCCCATATATATGAAATTAAATTTGTTTTTCTTTTATGTCTTACTTCAATTTAATTATTAGACAAGCCAAAGAACCTAGAAAGAAGGGAAAAGTTTCCCTGTCCTACCATATGTATCATCATGTATGTGTGTATATTTGGATTCAACTTGCTAAAGTTTTGTTTTGAGTTTTGTATTTAGGCCCATGAGGTACATTGATCTTTAGTTTTCTTTGGTTTTGGTGTTAAGGTCATCTGTCTCATAGAATGAACTGAGATGTAGTCTCTGCTCTTCAGTTTTCTGGAAGAGTTTGTGTTGTAATAGTATTATTTTTTCCTTAAATATTTGGTAGAAACCATTCATGAAGCCACCTTGTCTTGGAGTTATCTTGAGGGAAGGTTTTAAATTACAAATTCAATTCTTTTGGTAGATACAGAGCTATTGAGTTTTTCTGTTTCTTCTTGAGTGAGCTTTAGTAGTTTGTGTACAAGGAATTTTTCCATTTCATCTAAATTGTTGAATTAACTGGCACAAAACTGTTCACAAAATTTCCTTTTTATTATTTCAATAACTGTAGAATCTGTAATGATTTCCCTCTCTCAGTCCTGATATTGGTAATTTGTGTTTTTCCTCTTTTTTTCTTGTTACTATGGCTGAGGTTTACCAATTTAATCTGCTCTGATTTTAATTATTTCCTTTCTCTGCTAACTTTGGATATACTTTACTCTTCTATTTTCTTTACGTGGAAACTAAAGTCATCTTAATTAACTGCCACTCTGTCCTTCCAAATTATCAGGCCAAATATTTAAACCCTCCTTGGAACTGCTTTTAAAATTTTTCTCATGCCTTTTGTCTAACACACCAGGAAATTCTGTTGTCTACATTTATAACATAATCCAGTACTTCTCACCCATTTCCCATGCTATAGTCCTGGTCCAATTCACTGTTATCACTTGCCTGGATTACTGCAAAAGTTGCTAATTTATTTCCCTGCTTCTATCCTTGCCCCCTCTATAATCTATTCTCAATATGCAGTCAAAGTGATTCTTTTAAAAAGTAATTCAGATCATGTCACACAGCTAAAAACCTTCCAATGGCCTCTTACTTTCCTCAAGCCAAAGTCTTCACTATGACCTACAAAGCCCTGGATGATGTGGCTCTCTGTTAACTCTCTGACCTGATCACTTACAGGACCCCTATCTCTTTTTTAAAATTTATTTTTACTTCCCCCCCAGCTTTATTGAGATATAATTGACATATAACATTGTGTAAGTTTAAGGTGTACATGTTGACTTGATAGATCTATATATTGCAAGATGATTACCACCATACCATTAGAATTCCTAGCTCTTAATCTGCCTTAGACAGGCTAACGTTCACACTATTCTTCAGACACAGCAGGCATATTCCCTCTGCATATGTCCTTTGCACTACTTCCTCTGAGTAGAAAAAATCTTTCCCCAAATATGCATGCGGCAATGCTTCTTTCTTTCATGTCTTTGCTCAGTTGATCTTTTTCAATTATATTTTTAAGTTAAAAAATATAGTCCCCTCCCTTACATACAACTTTTTGCCTTTGTAAGTCCTTAACCATGCCTAGTTCTGTTTTCTTCCATATAACTAACTGCCTACTACATACTACATCTCTCGTTTTTGTTTTTTTTGTCTTATTTCCCCTCTGGAATGTTAGCCCCATGTGGGTAGGTTGTCATTTCTGTTTTCTATATTTCTACATTTCTAATATATTGCCAGTGCCCTAAATAAGTTCAAAAAAATCCTTGTTAATTAATTAAAACTTTTAAATGTCTGTGCAGTATTCCGTATTGTGAATAAAGCTCTTCTCCAGGCTTCAGTGGCTTTGCCTGAACTGCTGACACCTAGGACTCTTCTGTGAACTGCCTTTGGGGTTCTGATACTGCTTTGCCTACGTGGAAGAAACAGCTGGAAGTAACCTTAGCCAATGCAGATATGGGAATATGAAAGCCCAGTTCTCTGCCTCAGGTCAGAACAAACTTTGAGGCATAATTCATACTGCAGAGTCCCCGTGTCATCAGGCTGACGTGTCCATAGTGAACTTTGTCTAATTCTGCAAATCTTGCTTGGATTCTTCCTATTCCCTATTCTTCTTCCCCTCTTCTCTCCGTAGTTCTTAGGGCACTTTCTTAAAAAGTCACTTACACATGAATTCTTACTTCAGAGGGTGCTTCTGAAGCCTGACCCAAGATAGGCTATCTACTTGGAATATATTTCTAGAGTAATTGTTGGGTAAGGTCGAAGTATACATTTTAAAAGTTCTTGACCCAACATTAATTTCTGTTGAAAGCTCAGCCTCAAGTAGAGGAAATAAAAGGAATTATATGATGTCTATTTTACTTGGTTGACAAAAGTGTAATGAATGTGCTAATAACTGAATAGTACAGAAACCCAACAGCTTCAAAACTTTCATAAAAATAAGATTTCCTGAGTCCACAGAATTTTTCTGTATATGTTTCTCTAATTTCTCATTCAACAACTAATGTTTTAACAATAACATACACACGTTTTCTGGTTTTTGTTTATGGGGACCTTTGCATCTTAATTATGGAAATGAAGTATAATACATATGGGTATACCTAGGTAAAAGATTAAGTTTAACCTTATGATGGTCTAGGCCTAAGAGAGGGGTAAAATCAGTATTATTGGGAATGTGGCTCTTGTCCCTTCAAGTATCTGGAGGGGACCCTAGCCAACAGATGAATAGAGAAGAAACATTTATTCTTAGGCTATCATGCAACCTTTTTTTCTTAATAAGGTGCTTACAACACTTTTTATAACTGACTTCTTCACACACACCATCTGAGAATACAGCTGAACAGCTGTTAAATGGAGCAAACAAGAAAACCTTAGCTGCATTAATGAGAATGTTTTATTTTAAAAAAGGGTTGCAGAATTACTCTTGTACTTACTTTCCAAAACCGACTCTACTTACTGTTCACTATGTATTAAGGAAAATTATTTGTCTACAATTAAAGTAAGAAGGCTTTTCTCTTTGTTCATTCTTCAAATATCTGTTTGTTCTTCAGAGAGAACCACAGCCTTAAAAGCTCAGAATCCATAAAATATTTCTGTGTAATCTTCTTTGAGTAGAACTGTTCAGTCAATATAATAAGGCAACTGAGAAATATTTAACTAAAACTACCAAAATATTCAGCCATATATTTAAAAATTCTATTAATTCTAACTATTAATTCAACCCATTAAACTTCTAGTGCTTTAAATTAATTTACCCAAAGCTATAATACATTAAGCAAATGTCTAATGGTATTTGCATCTATACCAATTCAACAATGCATGTTTGGTTTTCTTCTCAATCTGTCTCTTTTTCTCTTTGCCATTAACTATGTGACCTTGGGCAGGTTACTTAATCTCTTTGTTCCTCAGCTTCCTTAGCTTTGCAGTGGGAAAAATAACAATACAATTGCTGTGAGTACTTTACTCTATTTCAGGACTTAACATTGATCAAACTTTCAACTTCAATCTCCAAATTACTTACAATGGGTCAGATTGTCTCTACACAGACCTTGGAAGCCAATGGCCAAAAAAGACAAAGACAGAAAGAGAGCGAGCTGCATGTTCACATTTCCTCTGGAAACTCCTAAAAGAATCTTACTACTCTGAGATCTCTTAATGTCCCGCTCACGCTCAGAGCCTTCAGTGGTTCCCTATTTCCTGTAAGTACAAACTTACAGCCTGATATTTAAGGATTTTATTGTTCTCCACTTACATTTCAGCCCTACTTACCATCACTTCCCTATGCTTCATCCCAATGGACTACTTACCATATTCTGAATTTTTCCAACTTTACACAGACTTTCTGGAATGTTCTTCTTGAGCCTCTTTGACTGTTAAAATCATACTCACATTTCAAAATGTATCCTAGACTCTCCTCATAGAGGCAGAAAGATTTTTTCCAGCACTTACACACACCCACATTCATTTCCCATCCTCCTTCCCCTGGCAAACACAAATGAATGGGTTAGGACCAATTTTGTGCCTCTATCATGGTGGCTATTTGTGCCTATAACTTGTGGCAAACTGTGACTATATCTTTGCCAATATAGTCATTTATATTCTTGTCTTCTCTATTCAGTTGAAAATTTTTTGAATCAGAAATGATGCTTACTCTGTTTCCTTGGAAATGCCTACCAGAGTGCCTTGTTATAAGTAAGGCCATAATACATATTAGGCAATTAGAATGAAGTAAGCAGGGCTTCCCTGGTGGCGCAGTGGTTGGGAGTCCGCCTGCTGATGCAGGGGACGCGGGTTCGTGCCCCGGTCTGGGAAGATCCCACATGCCGCGCAGCGGCTGGGCCCGTGAGCCATGGCTGCTGAGCCTGCGTGTCCGGGGCCTGTGCTCCTCAACAGGAGAGGCCACAAGAGTGAGTAGGCCCGCGTACCCACCCCCCAAAAAAAAAAAAAAATGAAGTGAGCAATTCTCCTCCTCCCTGGGCAATTCAGTGTAACATCGCACATCCACCTTTCCTCAGTAACCTACCAACTTTGTAAACGGAAAACTCAGTCCGAATCCTCCTGCCCCTCCCTCTCTGCTTGTGTACGCAGCAGCACCGAGAGCCTATCTGCGGTATAAACCGCCAGAAGGGGAGAAAGACTTCGATTACAGTTGTCGCTTCTTCTCTCTGTTGACCTCCACAGGATTTGTTTCTTTTTTGAGGCATTCTCCCAGTAGTCACATACCCAGCTAATGTTTACACTTATAATTATTCATGTCATTAGCAAATTTATTTCAACTCTCATTAGAATACAATAAATGTTATACTAAAATAGAACAAGACCAATAATACATCACATACAATCTACTCAATCTGATAATGAGCAGAGGGGATGTAACTTCAAAGGGAAAAAGATAACTGAAGTTAAGACAGTTCTGCCAGGTTATCATGTTGCCTTTAGTAATTTGTTTGAAGAGAATGAGTGCTGGCTCTGCTGTTGATGCTATAGAAAATGAAATGAGAACTAATCCGGGGAGGATGTCACAGTGCTGGAGAAAGAAGAAACCAGGAGGTAACTGACATTTTTTTCAAAGGGGCCTCAGATTAACTATGCCCACAGGGAGTTTGTGGAATTGTAACTGGGACTTAACAGTAACAGTGACATTTCTTTGAAAAGAAGATTTCATCATCCTTGCTATCTGGAATTCAGGAGCTGTATGCTTCTGGACTCTTAAAAACTATGGCCCTTCAAGGGAGAAATAACTCTATTATTTTTTGACATACTCATTAAGTCTTTCAGCAATGTAAAAAGGTGACTTTATTTATTCATCCATTCTAGATACATTTAAAGAGAATCTACTGTATGCCTGGCTCTCTTCTAGGGGCTGGGGGACACAACAATAAATAAGATAGATAAAATAGATAAAACTCCTTGCTTGCATGAACTTTCTTCCTAATGATAGGAAACATAAATACAAACACAAATAAACAATACAAATGAAGTATGCAATATGTTAGATAATGATGAATACTGTGCCGGAATAAAAAAGTAAGGATAGATTCCAGAGAGAGTATGACAGTTAAGCAGATACCCGAAGAAGGGTTCAGAAGAAACATCATTTTATACCTGGGAGAAAAGAACTTCATGCAGAAGCAGTGTAGAGGATGTGAGGAGTGAGTGTGATTGGTTTTTAAAAGGAAAAACAGAAGCCATTCTGACTGGAAAAGGATGAGTAGCGAGCAAGGGTAGTAGAGATGAAGCCTGATCATGGAAGGTCTTGTAGGTCATTGCTGGGACACTGGCCTTTGTCTGACTGGTACGGGAAGTAAAGAAAAATTTGAGTAGACGAGTGACACAATAGGATTTATATTTTAACAGAATCACCATCTGTTTTGTTGAAAATAGACAGCAGGAGGGCCAGGGAAGAAACAACAAGACTAATTAGAAGGTTATTGCAGCGATCCAGGCAAGAGAGGCGGAGGCTTGCACCAGCTTTGTAGTAATGGAAGGGGTGAGAAGTGGTTGGAATCAGGATTTGTTGACGGATCTGACAGGCAGATATAAAAAAGAATTCAAGGGTGGTTTCAAATTTTTAGTTTGACAATTAGTAGTGTTGGTAAACAGAGTTTCTGTTTACTGGGACAAGGAACACAGGCAGACATGAGAGTAAAATAGGTTTGAGGGAAAGAATTGCCTAAGTTAGGAATGTTTTGGGTTTGTACAGGAGATTGCAGATAGTTCAGCTTCCAGAAAGCATGGTGAGTGTGAAAGGAAACAATGGTAAGTACGGTTGGACAGGTAGCCTGGGACTATATTGCGTGCAGGCAGTGGGGCCATGTTGGTACTGGGCAAGGTTCTTGGGAGTCCTTCACAGTTTCCTAAAAGCAGGGCTGATTTTCTTCAATATGAGACTTCCACAGGTGGCTTATCTCTTCAAACCTCCAAGGTCACACTTCAAACTCCAGCTGGATTGTCATGTCCCCTGTTAAAAGACCTCTGGGGTTGCATTACTGTCTGCATTGCAATAGCCTTTGGCCTATTCTTCCATGAAGCTTGGAGGTGGAAAGGAGGGTGGCTTCCCAGCTTTCTCTTCACTCTTTTTGCTCAGAGCGAAATTTCAGTGTTGATCGCTGCAGTGAGACAGCTAAGCGGCAAAACCAAAACAGAACAAAGCCCAAATAAAGTCAAAAACAGCTTACAAAGAGCTCTTCTAGGAATACTCTCTGCTCTTTAGTTTTGACTTCCTTCTGAGATAACTGGAAGTGAACTGCTGAGACAGTTCACTTTGTTTACTGTCCCCCAGTCTCCACATTGACTTGAGATGTTTGGCTGTAACTTCTTGATGTACTGCCATTTTTATTAATATTGAAAATACCAATAATCCAACTTAGTAAACTGTTTTCCCAAGTATCAGGAGTGTGTGACAAGACCTTGAAGCCAGTGCCACATACCACCTGGCTAACTGGAGAAGTCAGGTTTCAGGGTCAGAAGCCCCTCCCAGAGTTAAACCAGCTGCTTAGATAACGCGGATAGGATTTGGATACAACCTCTTTATTGCTTTAGGCCATAGCGCTGTCCAGGCTCATGGAGTGTTCCTTTAAATACACTGGCAGCTAGCTGAAGTTTAACCACAAGTGAGTGGAAATCTGTGAGTTTTAAAAACTCATCCAGGCGGGTGGAATAGTGCAAGGCTTGCTGCTTTCAAAAGCCATTGAATGTACCAAAACTTAAAAAGAAGGCAATGAAAGGTAACAGTCTTAGAACTGAAGCACCACTATTGTTGGGGGAAAATATTGTTTACTTTTACTTTTCATTCTGAGTCTATCTCTGCTACTGACTTAACGTGTGACCTTAGTCCAGGCAATTCACCTCACTCTGTCTCATCATCTTTTGAGCTAGAATAATAGCATCAATTTTCCTTTCAAGGCATGTTAGGATGAATGGATGCTTATTATAAAGAACACTTAGTTTCTGAAGCACTGCTTACATGAATATGTTCATGAATATCTTTGAAGAAACATTCTGAATTATAAGCATTTGGATTTGGCCTTGGAGGAGCCTCTTAGGTTGCCTGTAGTTCAGTAGCTGAATCTGACTTAACCACATCACCTAGGCTTTTTTTGTTTGTTCGTTCACTTTCGTTGTTAAAGCTGTGGCAAATAATCATGTGGTGAATGACCATGCTCGCTGAAAGAAAGAGTACAGGACCAAATCCTAAGAGAGGATCTAGGTTTCATTCAGTTGCAAACCATTCCTTTTCAAACCCCTAGTAATGGAGAGATCCAAAGTGTTCTCCCCATTTTTCTCAGTAGAGAAGTCTGCATTTCCTCCCATTATCATCCTATGCCTTTCCTGAAATAATAACAGCTATATGAAATAGCAATAACTATGGTTTAATGAGCACTTACTAGGCACCAGTGATGTGATGTATTAAATTAATATATATATATATATTTTACCATTGTAGAGCTGAGGAAATTGAGGAACAAAGAGATTTTGCCTCAATTACTCAACCTCAAAGAGATTGAGTAATCTGCTCAAGGTCACAGACCTAGTAAATGGCAGAGATTAAAAAAAAGTATAGAGAGAGGGAGGAGAGAGGATACAAAATTGTTTAGCGCACAGATGTTTAATGAATGCTTGCCCCTTTCTCTCTCTCCTACCCTCATCCCTGTCCACACACGTGTGAATTAATTTAGTAGTTACTACTTATTAATTCATCCATCTATTCATCTATTTATTTTTGGCCAGCATCTTCTGAGGTCAACCATATGACCAGAATTGTGCTCAGCCCATTAGACTTTATTTCATTGACTCTTCATCACAGTTCTTTAAGAAGAATCCTATATCTGTCTCCATTTTATGGATGGAGAAATAGGCTTGGTGATGTTAAGTACATCTTTCAAGGTCATAAAGCTAGAAAGTTGTGGCATCTCACTGTTATCATTTTATATTTGTGGAGGACAATTAGTGCTCTTATTTCATTCCCAGAGTACTGTCAAATTTGTTATAATGGACTAAAATCACACAGGTTGCAAATTCCACATGGGACAGAGTCATGTCATACACACCTGTAACATTTCACGTGTGCCTAGGGTAGATGCCCAGAAAATTCTTACTAATTGAGTGTGCAGAGTAAATATCATCTTTATCACGTAATGGAGGACATCAACTTTATAAAATGTTTAAATAATTTCCTTAACATCTAGAAGGTTAATATAATGTACCATTCAAACCATGACATTTCTAAAAGTGAAAAGTTGTTCCTATTCGTGTAGGGACACTACCCCAACCTGAGACTGTGTGGGTTAACCCAGCTGTACTGTTAACCTATTAACATTACACGACTAATTGGTTGTGTGATGTTAACTGAAGAGTTTTCAGAGCCTAAACACTTTATACAGGAAGAGATAGTGGAAAATGTTATTTCAACACCTTACCGTTCCTTTCTCAGTAGTACAACATCTTTTACTCTTTCTCCTGGCAGAATCAGGAATGGAGAGTGTTAAGCTCTTCTTAGAAACTCCTCAAATCTTTGTAACTTAACATTTAGTAACAACTGATGCAGATATACCAGCCAAATAATTTCCACAGGTTTCAATTAAAGAGTGAATGGAAACCTGCAGCCTATCCAAAGTATCTAAAACGTCAAGCGTTCGAAAAATGGATCTTGCCTTTATAGAAACCATTTCAATTTCTAAGCCTTCATTTTTATATTCTGTACACACACCCTATACACCATATATATCGGTAGGGAATAAAAATCTGAGTGTGCAAATTAAGTGGCTACAAATTAAGTAAAGATGGAATCACTTGTAAACTTAATACTCAGTTCTTCTTTAAAATATAGACGCATTGAAAAAGAGGCAAAACAAGGGTCACCCAGCACACACGGGGTCAGTTTTCACTTTGAAGAAATAAGAAAGCAAGAGATTGTGCAAAAATTTCCCTGAGCATCTGTTATGCCAAAATGATTTTATAGCTTGTAGAAAACTAATCTAATCGGGGCTTAACAGCAACTAATGACTGGTAAGGGCTCCATTCGATAACAAATGTTCCTGGTATTCTTGCTTTAGAAACGACTGCAGGCATTAGCTTATTAAGGAATTAGGCCCTGACTAGGTAAGCACTAAAAAGCTCAATCACTGTATAATGAAGCAGTTATTTACATATAGCTGCAGGAAAATCCAGTAAATCTAAAAAATTCGGGAGGCGGTGCGTGCAGGCCAGCACACTGAACGTCTAGTGAATTTAAGCTACATAATTTGAGATGAACGGTATCCAACGGAAACCTGAAAAGACTGTAACACTCAGAACGAGGCATCTAGCTGACCTGAGCAAGAAGTACCCCTGTTTGTACTTTGTGTGCGATAGCTGAGTTGCATTTAGGGAAAGATTTATCAAGTCCTTCTGTGAGTGCTCAACCAGATTTTGGGCACAGGACGCTTCTTAGAGGTGTCGTACCACTGAACCTCCAAACACACACAACCCTCCACACGTGTGCTCACACACACACGCACATATACACATACGTGCACCTTGCATGTCTTGTTAACGTTTCTCCATTAACAGATCTTGGCAGTAATTTCAGAGACAGGAAAATATTTGAATGTGGGAACTTTATTTATGGTCGATTGTAATGTTATCCATGCTTTCCTGTCTTGATATAGTATATAGGTTAGCAATGGGGGAGGCTGATGAGGCTTAATGGTTGTGTAATAGATGCAAAGTTTCCACCTTTCAGATTCTGCTCCTACAAAACAGTGGCATTTTCTTCATGAACTCTGTGAGAAAATGAGCTAAAAATAAGATACCCCTTTTGAAGAACTGGTCAGTGAATGTGATCCGAAAGCATTTGATATCGCACGACTCCACAGGACATGGCCCAGTTCAAATGCTTAACACCTGAGGTGAGACTTGCCTTCTGCATTCAGAAACTGGCCCAGGTGTTTTCATTCTAAGTCTTCAGAAAAACCCTTTCCAGAAAATCTCATTTGAAAGGAATATTACTACCTACACCATGAAAATACGAAAGTTCCTTTATCCAACAGCTGCATGGGAGACTTACCTTATCCATGACCTTTTTTTCTCAAGCTCAGACTGAAATAGATAACAGCCACTAGACTGTAGGATGAAACAATGAGCTTTTGTGGTTCATGGTTGGCATTTCGAAATGCTCCATCCCTTAATCCCCAAGCCAACCCCCTCCCCAACAAAAATAACACCACCAACAAAAACTCCACCTGTTATGTAAACAACTTGCTTTGTTTCACCAGAAGATGGTCAAATCCATTGATTTTCATTCACTTGAATGTCCAGCATATGCAGGACTGAATCAACAACAGGCAGACTAAGCCAGTGATTAAGGTATAAACAGTTCAGAGATACCAGAAAAACAACAAGAAATATTTTTGAAAATATTAATATTTTAGATTTCAAAAGAAATTATCACAGGAAATTTCAAACGTGTTTTTGATTTTTCTTATATTTATTTTACCGCTTAGTATTTTTTTTAAGTATCAGAGACTTTGTTCCATAAATTTCTCAGGGTTTAGGGGCTCTTAATTTCTTAATATGATCCTCTTAAACATCACCGTGAACTCTGTAGGTCCTTCTTTGCAATTACACACAAATATCGAATCTAACACAACTGTCTACTCTAAGCTCTGTATCCTCTGCTTCAGTCCATTGCCTCATGAGTCTCTGCCTTGCTACTCCGTTATCGCCTCCATCCTTGACTGACCCCATAGACCTATCATACTTCCTTCATAGGCTTTATCACACTACATATGCTTAAGTCAATGTGATTCTTCTTTGCAAGGTTCCCCCTTAACATCATATTTAAAAATTCCAAAAGTTATTCCCTATTTAAAAAAATCTGATCAGATAAAGCACAACTTTGCTGTATCCAGTTTGGCCATGAGATGGTCAGGGCTATTTGAAACCCATCCTAATTATGAATAACTAAATAAAGTATACAGTATAAGTGACAGGTATTATAATATGTACATCAACAGTGTGGTATGGGAGCCCAGAGAAAGAAGCATCTATCAGTGATGACTCTTGATGTAAGAACAGAAATTGACTCTGGCTTGATTTAGGGGGAAAAGTATTGGAAAGAGAGTAAGAGAAGGTGAAGGGGCTGGGAAACTGGGCTTGAAAACTGGGCAGGAATCAAGCAAGCAAAGGCCATGCTGTGGAACAAAATCCAGTCTGCTGGCCATTGCACTCCTTATGGTCAATCTGTGAACTTAGTTTTTTGCATCATTCACTCAAAGTTCAAACTGCTGGGGACTGGATCAATTTTAGATCACATACTTGTCCTTGGGCTGTAGGGGGTGGAGACAAGAAGAATTTGGCTTGCTAACTTCAAGTTTTAAAAGGAGCCGCCAACAGTGAGAAGTGGACATTGGGAGTCCCTCTCACTAAAATACTGTGCACAATGCTGAATTCCCCAAAGGGAGAGCAAGCTGGTAACAGAAAGGGTGGTGGGTTGGACGGTGATCAGCTAAAAAATTAACAAGTGTCTGCTTACAGAATCTAAGTCAGGCTTCTTTGTTAAAGAAGTGTGTTCCTGAAGAAGTATCATTTAAACTGAAAGACAAGTCAAGAGTTTGCAAACTGAAGGAAATGAAGAATTAAAAAAAAAAAAAATTGAAGCATAGTTATTTGCAACGTTGTATTAGTTTCTGGTGTACAGCAAAGTCATTCCGTTTTTTAAAAGAAAACCATGTATATACATACATGTACATGTATACGCGTGTGTGTGCATATATATATACATTTCATATTCTTTTCCATTATGGTTTATTACAAGATATTGAATATAGTTCCCTGTGCTACAGAGTTATTGTTTATTTTATATATAGTAGCTTATATCTGCTAATCCCAAACTCCTAATTTATCCCTCCCCATGCCTTTCCCTTTTGGTAACCAGAAGTTTGTTTTCTATGTCTGTGAGTCTGTTTCTATTTTGTAAATAAGTTCATTTGTGTTATATTTTAGATTCCACATAGAAGTGATATCATATGGTATTTGTCTTTCTCTGACTTTCTTCATTTAGTATGATAATGTCTAGGTCCATCCATGTTGCTGCAAATGGCATTATTGGAAATGAAGTATATTTTAAGTGGAAAACATACTCTATGTGCAGAGACACAGAAAGCCCAGCACTTTCAATAACAGGAATATATTTGCTATGACAAGATTTTCTCCTGTATTTTAGCTTATGGAACGGTTGAAGGAGGTGAAATTGGAGAAATAAGTTAAATCGCAGAGATAGAATTTTAAATGTATTATTTTGGCAATGTGAAGTCCACAAAGGATTCAAACAAGGGCTTGCCAAGATCAGATTTGTGCTGTAGAAAGATTACTTGGGCCTCAGTGAAGAGGATGAATTTTGGTGATTCTCTCAAATTTAATCTTGTTTCTTTAGGCTGTGGGACAGATGTTAAAAATGACAACTTCGTGTCCTTTTTACAGTTTATATTAACCCTCTGAATTCTTTGTTTCACTTACAAACTCACCTTTCTGATGTGCAAACCTTTTGATATTAACATTCAAAAGACCTTCCTTAGTATCAAATGTCTTGTTTGGAGTGTTCCATTTGTTTTCTATTGCTGCTGTATACAGCATCTCACACTTAGTGGTTTAAAACAATACAGATGTATTATCTCATCATTCTGTAGGTTAGAGATCTGGCAGGCATCTTACTGCACTAAAATCAAAGTGTAGGCTGAAGATCTTACTGCGTTTCTTCCTGACATTCTAGGGGAAAACCAATTGCTCCCTTGCCTTTTCTAAGAGCACATAGAGACTGCCTACATCCTGTAGCTCATGGGCCACTTCTCCATCTTCAAAGCCAGCAATGTCTGGTTGAGTTCTCACATTGCATCACTCTGACTCCGCTTCTGTCATTGCGTTTCTTCCTCTGACTCTTTTGCACTCTTAAGGACCCTTTTGATTACACTGGGTCTATCCGATAATCTTTCTATTTTTGGCATCAGCTAACATGCAGCTTTGATACCATCTGCAACCTTAATTCCCTCTTGCCATGTAAAATAACATATTCAGAGGTTCTGGGGCTTAGGATGTGGGTATTCTCTGTCAGGCCACAATTAACATTTGCTGAATAGCCTTGCAACCAAAGTCTCAGAGTTGCCATGATACGATCATAGAACTCTGACTCTGCTTTCCCCGTGGTGAAGCATTCAGGTTGTGTTATGTCCACGATGCTGGATGTAAATTCCTCTACTCCCAGGTCTGTTTCTCTCCTTCTATATCACAGTTGTTCACAATCCTCACTGCCTAGCTCTCTTGAGGAGGTGCAGAATACGGACAGAAAGTCCTTCATAATTACAGATGATCCACTGATTGCTTACAAAAGGGCTTCTTTTATAAGAGTATTCTCATTCAGTTCTGACACCAAAGCTTTGAACTAGCTTTTAATCTCCCTCCTCTTTTGCCATTTTTCAGATGAGACAACAAACGTTCAGAGAAACTAAGGGTGGAGCTCATAAAGTTGGCACTAGAGCTCAAGCCCAGGCCTCCTGCCTTCACACTGGCGTTATCTGCCACAGTCCCCACCATAACAGCTTCTCTGTGGGATGTGCCGCTGGGCTCACACATTAACATCGCTTCCACACAGAATTCCTACGATTCATGAAGGGGACTCGATATTTCCTATCCATGACCACCGAACCCCATCTGAGCTTCTCCCGCCATTGGTAATTCTCTCTCTACTGCCAGAGCGCGCCCACTGGCCTTGTTCCCCACTCCCCCCCATATCAGCCTCTGCAGTTGAGCAGGCTTATTCTGGCTCCAGCTGTGGTCTTTTCTGCTCCAGATGGGAGGGAGGAAGAGACAGATGAAGGGAGGGGAAGCGGCCCCTCTCAGAGATGCGGGAAGCTTTAGTGCCCTTCTCTCACGGATACCTGCAGTTTTGCTTTTGTTAGAAATCACCACCAGCCCAGCAATGTTAACCCGCAAACTACAGTCACAATCAGATCACACTCTTATTTCCTGGGATTCTGAGAGGCTTCAGAAAGTTATAAATATAACACTTTACAGACTGAACTGGACGCCCAGGGAGAAACCCCCGGCGATTAGCAATAGGACCTTGTGCTGATTAGATACAAATCTTTCAAAGAGTTCAGAGCATGTGCTCTCAGGGGTTTACTGTGTATCCCCTACCCATCCTGAAATTGCTCTGATAGCACAGAAGACATTAGACACAACTAAGTCCTTCTTAATGATCCCACTTGAAAATGGTATTTGTCAAGTATTTTAAAGGTTTCAGATTCCTTTAACTTACATGATTTTATTCAATTCTCTCAGCATTCTGTGAAGTAGGTAAGGCAATTGCAAGCATCCCTTTTCATAGATGAAGATGTCAAGGCCCATCTTTACAGAGCTAGTGTGTGGCGGAATCAAGATTAGAATTCAGGATCCAGGTTCCGATTCAACTCTTATTTCCCTAGGCCATATTGTTCTCATCACTAGCTGCTCACTTTCTCTCTTTTACTGCCTTTTCCACCTCATTGGAAGGTGGCTTGAGGGAACTAAAGTGACAACAGATGCCAAATCAGAGAGCTGTCTTTTAAAATATAGTTTTCAATAACAACATAGTTACCTAAAGTATATTTGCATTAGCCTGGGGCACTGTTCTCAATAAAAATTTTTCCCTTTCCAATTACTGGTATAATCAAATAAATATGTATTGCTGGCCAACTCTGTCACAGCCCTGTGCTAAGTGCTAGAAGAGACGACAAAAGAGAAAGGGTCAGAGGTAAGGTTACTGTTGTCATGGAACTTATTCCACTCCTTCCACTCTTTGTGCACTTAGACTCATTCCAATCCATGGAATGTTAAAGAACCATTAATTTTTTAAGGAAACTCATGCTGAGGATAAGTGCACAAAGAGTGGGAATGAGTAGCAATAGAGTTTGAACTGAGCGTGGAGAAATTAAGTAAGGGGAACGGGGAATACAGGCTTTGTTTTAGTTTGTTTTGTTATTTGTGTTAAGCTGGGGGACACCCTTAATAAAGATCTAGGAGAGGAAAAAGGTCTGCTAACAGCCATCACGAGGTTCCGGCAGCTTTCTGATTTTCGAGAAGCCTCATCCTTAGATCCATCTTTTTGCCTTTGGAAAGATGATGAGGCCTCAACCTACATCCTAGCAAAACTTTGCCACTGAACTCTTGCCAGCAGTCAGAGTCTGAAACCCTTCAGTTTCAAATGTGAGTCCAAATGACCACAACCATCTACCAGTGTTTTCTAGGATGCTCACCACACCCCTGTCCTCATACCCACACATTCTTGAAGGGAAGAAGGCTGTTTTTATATACCACGATGGCCTAGTACTTTCCCAGAGAACAGAAACATGTATTTTATTTATTTTTTAAAAATTTATTTATTTTTGGCTGTGTTGGACCTTCATTGCTGTGCGTGGGCTTTCTCTAGTTGTGGTGAGCAGAGGCTACTCTTCGTTGCGGTGCGCGGGCTTCTCATTGCGGTGGCTTCTCTTGTTGCGGAGCACAGGCTCTAGGTGCACGGGCTTCAGTAGTTGTGGCTCGTGGGCTCTAGAGCGCAGGCCCAGTAGTTGTGGCGCACAGGCTTAGTTGCTCCACGGCATGTGGGATCTTCCGGGACCAAGGCTCGAACCCGTGTCCCCTGCATTACGGATTCTTAACTCACCAGGGCAGTCCCGTGTATTTTACATATAAGCTTTGGTGTATACATCACATATAAAAATTCCCAGTGCACTCAAGCTATGGTAGAGACTTAGGTGTCTACAGCTACTTTTCTTCTTCCAGACACGTGGGAAGGTTCTCCCTTCCTGAAATTGGATAGTGTTGTTCTGGCCAATGGCTTAGGCAGAAGTAACATGAGCGACATATGTCACTGTTAGAGCATTTAATTCTGACATAAGATCCTCACAACTGGCAAAATCCATCTGAACTCCCAGGATGAGGCGGCCATGGAGCTGAACTCCCTCCTTAGGTGTGATTGACAGATACTGTGAATGAGAAATTAACCTTTGTTGCTTATATCACTAAAAATGTTGGTGTTGATGTATTCTGCAGCATAACCTAGCCAATTCTGAATGCCTTAATTTAAATTTTTTTGAAAGAATAGGTGGAATAAATTCAGTCTACGTCAACCCAGTGTCTGATTCTCAGCAGTTCCTCTTTATTTTCCTGAAGGTCCTTGACTTCTACGTTCAGCCTACTCATGATGGGTTTGTATTGTTTCCGGGCCCCTCTCCGGCTTGGTAGCCATTTTTCTGAAATGTTTCTTGAGCATTATCTTGTCAAAGAATTTGGACCAAGCCCCGGGAAGCCCAGTGGTAAAGCAGAGGATCTAGATACACAGGCCTCTGTGTGTTGCCCATCGATGGTACACTGTCCCATGTGTCTGTATCAGAGGGTCTGATCTCTCCTTCTGCCTGCTTTTAGGAAGTCCTAGGTACCCTCTACCCCAAAATATCAAACCTTGCTTGGTTAGAATACTGCTAGGAGGAAGTCAGCCAAGATACAAATCCATCTTGTCTAAATGGGCCAACAATATGTAGGCTGAAGAATGGTAAACTTTAAACTTTTAATGTTTTTTCTTCCTACTTCTTCAAGGTGTACTTCCTTTCCCTCTCCCTAAAGTTCGAGCTGCTCTTGCTTGTTAGACACCATCTTCATTATTAGAGTATACTTTGTTGCCGTAGCAAATTTGTTTTTACTCTTACATTTTATTGCACTTACAGCTGCTACAGGCAAAAGAGAAGGAGGCAGGCGGATCATGATTTTATTTTCTCTCAAGTGGCCAGGCTTCCTCCTGAGCTGAGAAACTTTTAACTCCCCCCAAAAGGGTGCAGTCTTACAGCCAGGAGTAGCAAAGGTGGTGCATTGCAGGGGAAGACAGGCTGTGGTTCTCCGGCCTGGGACCAGAACAGGGCACAGTGCTTTCCTGTGGATTACATCGTTCTTCTATTCACTCTTTCCTTTCAGGCTTCAGCATTTGTACTAAAAACAAAAAAGTAAGTAGGCCCTCTATCAGTGATGAAGATCAAAGAGGAAGCAGAAGTCGGAAAGTTTTACCGAAATGCCTTTCTAAGGTCGCTTAGTACAGGGTCTCAAGGTGACCCTGAACCCCCAAATTATACTCATGATGGTAGTAATATCTTACACGTGCATAGTACCTTTGATCTTTCAGTGCATTTTTACATGTACTGCCTAATTTTTCTTTTTCTGTTGTTAAACAGTAGCCCTTAATGAAGACTTCTCCATGAACTGTATTTTATACTGATGTCTTAATTCATCCATTTTGTCACTTTTTCAACAAATACTTTCATATCTCCTACTGAGTTACTATTTGTACTGAAGAGACGGCATCTTAAACTATGTAATCCTGCCACTACTTTACTTTATGTGCATAAATCTTATCCCAGCAGACACGACTTGCTATTTGAGAATGCGTTCTTAGACAGCTTCTGTGGCTCACATGGGGACCACTCCAGTGTGAGGCACTCCGTAAACTTCACAGGCTGATGGAGAGTCAGGGTTTCGTCCAGTACTAGGACTATGGATTTGACACCTAGAACTTTAATTCTCTGTCTGTCACAGGCCAATGACTTTTGCTATTTGTAAATTAAAAAGTGCAATTAAGGTTTCCGTTCTTGGCATGATATTAAACATCATCAAACTTTATAAATACTTCTTAAATATTTTTGCAGGAGGAAAAATCTGTGACTTTCAACTGTAATTTTTAAATGTTCAATATGTATAGACAAGCTGCTGTATTTTATATAAATGAATGTATTCATAGAACAAACTTTAAATTTCAGAAAACAACACAGATTGTAGGAGTTTAAATTCCTGTTCATATTCCAGTAGCAATGAGTAATGTGTCCATTTTAGGAACGGTGGCAAACGACTGAGGAGGAGTGCGTTTCTACACTTGCTGGAGATTGCTATTTTGTGGAGAAGCATTTGTGGTCTGGTGACTCAAGACAGGGAGGTAGGTAGCTACCCATTCTGTATTCTAAATTCGGCTTCCACTGCTCCATCTGTGCTGGGCTCACGCTGACGCCTTGTCTAGGTAACACTACCCTCTACTGGGTGGAACCAGAACTCCTCAATCCTTTGATCCGGGGCAACGTGTTGTAGATTCTAAACTCTAAGACAGACGTTAGGGATGGTTTTCACAGATGAGGAAACTGACATCCAGAAGGCGTAATGGTCAAGGCTGTGACTCTTGACAGTTTATATCAGAGACCAGTCGAAGAACTGTGCTTTCTTGACTCTTGGATGGCTAATTTTCCCCAAAATTTCAGAGCAGGATGGAGGCTCTGAATAGCACACACAACAAAAAATATAAATGTATCACTTGCAGCTCTAGGAGTATCTGTTAAGTAACCAAATGTCTATTGCTGCATGAAGTACCTGTGCTATTTAAATCTAGTTAAGGTGAAAAATTCAAGATTTATCATAGACCTTTACATTATTTGTAAAACCACTCGAATACACTTTTTTTTCTTTTCTTTTTTAAATGTTTCACCGTTTGCTGCTTCAGTAAGAACGTGTCTTCAGATGGAACTTTGTCCTAAGGGCCTATGGAACGTTGTTAATGGGCACATTTGCAGAGCAGTGTTCCTCCAATCGGAGGACCTTAATTGGTGTCCTTACTACTTCTACATTTTCATGCAGCATTATGTGTTCAGCTCGACCTGCATAAAATGGACCAGATGAATAGATGGAGGAGGCAGCCGTGCATGTGGGAAAGAAGGGATTTGACAGGCCAAAATATCATGTGATGTAAACTATAGTAACACCTCACCTCTTAATAACTCAAATGTAGATCAATCTCACCTCTTTAGCACACAACTAAGAACCTAGAAGTAGGCAATAAAGACAGCAGAAACTGGTGTTGCCTAGACCTTAATCCTGTTAAGAGTGGCCCCCGTGCCCTCACTTAGTGTCTATATTCTCTTTTTAAAAATTAATTAATTAATTAGGCTGCGTTGGGTCTTCGCTGCTGTGCGTGGGCTTTCTCTAGTTGTGGTGAGCAGGGCCTACTCTTTGTTAGGGTGCGCAGGCTTCTCATGCGGCGGCTTCTCTTGTTGCAGAGCATGGGCTCTAGGCACACGGGCTTCAGTAGTTGTGGCATGCAGGCTCAGTAGTTGTGGCACATGGGCTTAGCTGCTCTGCGGCATGTGGGATCTTCCCGGACCAGGGCTTGAACCCATGTCCCCTGCATTGGCAGGCGGAATCTTAGAATCTTAACCACTACACCACCAGGGAAGTCCTATATTCTCTTATTTCACGTAAATCCTTTAAAATAGGTCCAAAGTACATGAAGACAGCAAATTATGGAGTAGGGGCAGGAGCGGTAGTGGAACGAGCTGTTACAGGCACGTATACACATAGGAGTACAAAGTAATAGCTGGTGGCATGACAGAAAGCAGGAGACAAAAGGAATAGATTCAACTAAAGTATTGTGATCTCAAGATCACTAACAACCCTTTGCAAAGGGACCAAAATTCACACTCACCTCAGGAAAGTCCAAGAGTTAATTTTATAATAGTGACCTAGAATGGTAAAAAAGAAAAAAAAAAAAAGGTTAAATAGTGTTCTATTTAATCCCTTTTAGAGTAAAAAAAAACCAGTTTCACAGTCACCATTTTAGATTTCTATTCAAAAATAGTTAGAATGAATAGGAACTTCATTAATTTGTCATAAGCTGTACAGAAAATTCAACTATCTAGAAGAAGCCATAAGATTAAGAGAACTTGATGAATTTTATTGGCTCTTTGGAATTCCTGTATTAAAATGTAAAGTTGCTTTATTCAAGTCATTTAACAAAAGTATATTGAATGCCTCGTCTACTCTGTGCTAGGCAATGTTCTAATCACGAAAGATGGTACATGTATCCAAACAGACTTAAATTCTGGTCCTCACTGAGGACAAATGGAGGAAGGCATTCAATAAGCAAAATAAATACATAAATGTATACAGAATATGAGATGTAAACAACTATTTGAGGAAATACAAACTAGAAAATGGGGACACCAAGCACCGGTGAGTCTGAGGAGAAGTTGCAAGTTTAAATAAGCAAGTAAGGAGAGGTTTCCCTAAGAAGTGGTTGGGGGGTGAGGCAGCAAGCCACGTACGTGTCCACGGGAAGACTCTGGTTCCCTTACACACTTACCCTGATTACCCGTAATGCCTCCATAATCTCAACTGTAAACTCCATGCTCTGACCACTCTCTCTCTAATTTTCAGATCTTTCCTTCTGCTCCCTGACTCCAGCAGTCCTTGGATCTGACATCGATCCTACCCCCATTTCACTGGCTCTCAGCCTTCTCAAGCCCTTACTTCCCTTTAAATCCCATGGTCAACCATTATTACCACTCCCTAGCACTTCCCTAAATTCTCTCGGCCCCTCTTGCTTCGCTGTACTCATTTAGTAAAACCTCAGCCGTGGGGAAATCCCACTTGTCTTCCACTCTGTGCCTATGACCTCTCAGTTTAAATTAAAGACTGCAGATCTCAACCAGGCTCTTAGTGCTGCCCAGAAATCATACTGCAGATTTCTAGTCCATTTCCTCCTCCACAATCCCAGATGTATATTCCACTCCCTTTCCTGTTTCATTTTAACTCCAGCTCTCAGTTTTATGACCTTGCTTCCTATTTCACAAAGAAAAAAGAACCCATTAAGAGACAACTTTCACAGGTTCCCACCACCATACCCACCCAGCTAGCAGCGTCAGAGCTGCCTTCTGCCCTGTTATGGTAGATGCAGTGCCTGTGCTGCTAAGGACACCTCCTTTGGGCACCCCATCTAATCCTTTTTTGTCTGTCCAAGGACACTCCAGCAACCTTGTGCTGCATCATCATTTTTTCCTCTCTACTGAATCCTTCTCATTAGCTTGCTTACAAACAAGTCTGCTCTGGAGTCTGTGTCTCTTTCCAGCTACCAATTCATTTGTTTGCTTTATTACAGCAAAATTTCTCAAAAGAGTTGCCTATACTTAGTATATCTGATTCCTCTTCCACCCATTCTTTTTTTGAAATAACTCCAGTCAGGTTTTCCAACTTTCTAGCCTCCCAAAACTACTTTCTCAAGCTCCCTAACAATCTCTAGTACTTTGCTATATCTAGTGATTACTTTTCAACAAGATTGACCCACCTGTACCATTTGATTTCGTTTTCATCATCTGTTAATGCTTCTTTTTATTGCCTGTCACCTATTAGGTCCTAAAGGGATTTTGATGGGAATGCACTGGAGTCTGGAACCCTGAATCAGTGGGGGCATTATAAATAAAAGGAAGATTTATATAGCACTTCACATTATCAAAACAAACAAGCTATAGAGCATCTATCTGAATATTTACAATAATCCCAGGAGAAAGGCATTTTTCAGATGAGAACTATTAATAAGGAAGACGTGACAAAGACAGGATTACATACATTTATATAGCTTCTCAGAGGCAGAAGCAAGCCTGTATTGGACAGTGGATACTGGATGGTGGGAGCTGAGTAGAGGTGGGTAGTTCTGCAGGCTGAAGAGGGAATCTTGCCAAAGAAAGGAAAGAACGTCAAAATAAATAAATAAGGGTGGAAGAGGCTAATTTTGTCCTATTTGTCATTTTACGCCTGGACTATTTTAATGTATGAGCCATGCTACTAGAAAAGTTTAAAGTAATAAGGAAGAATCCTGAAGTTGGTTTTAGGAATAAAATTAAAAGCCACTGGGCTCTACCCTAAATTTCAATTGTTCTCCTTGCATAAAAAGAGTATTGATTTAAAAAAAAAAAAAGTGTGAGGACTGTTATGGGTTGAATGTTTGTGCTCCCTCCAAATTCACATTTGAAATCCTAATCCCCCATGTGATCTTATTAGAAGGTGGCCCTGTGGGAGGTGATAAGGTCATAAGGGTAGAGACCTCCTATAGGGGATTAGTGTCCCCAGAGAGCATTCTCACCCTTTCCACTATGTGAGGATGCAAAGCGAAAACAGCTGTCTGTGACCCAGAAGAGGGCTCTTACTGGAACCCAACCATGCTGGCACTCTGATCTTGGACTTCAAGCCTTCAGAACTGAGAGAAACAAATTTCTGTTGTGTGTAAGCCACCCAGTCCATGGCACTTTGTTATAGCAGCCTGAAATGACCAAGACGAGGACATTACAATTTAGTGCCTTAGTCCAGACTATCATTAAATATATAATATATATGATAGAATGAATGGCTTAAACAACAGAAATTTATTTCTCATAGTTCTGGAGGCTGGGGATTCCAAGATATAAAGGCCCTGGCATATTCAGTGTCTCTTGAGAGCCTGGTTCATAGACAACTGTCTTCTAACTGGCTGGGTCCTCATGTGGTCCAAGGGGAAGGGAACTCTCTGTGATCTCTTTTATAAGGGCACTAATCACATTCATGAGGGGTCCACCCTCATGCCCTCACAAAGACCCCACCTCCAAATACCATCACATTGGGGATTAAGTTTCAACATATGAATCTTGGGAGAACATAAACATTCAGTATACAGCAGTGCCCAATATTTTTCACCCTGAATCTCTAATATTGCAAGAGAATCTGGAACTCTCTAGAATTCTTCTCAGAGACTGACCTGAGAAGGTTGCCACCACCAGTCTTTCTAGAGTTGGTCTTAGGACACAAGCAAACCTAGGCAATACGTAAGAGACTAAAAAAAAAAAAAATGTTTGCATGTCATCCATCTCCAGCCCTGTCCATCTGTCTCCCACACGTGCACATGTGCACACACACACATATTGATACAGAAGCAACCCACTGCTCTTGTACGGAAACAGTTAGAGTTCAAGCTGGTAAAACATTCTGCTGAGCACCTTCTACACAGATTAAACCTTTGTCTTTCTTTGCTCTGAAGTTGATAGAGGAGAACACTTAGATGAACTAAATAATAAAGTGATCCCATTCTTGTCATTTACTTCCACATATATAAGGATAAAAAGGCCATCCTTGCATGAAACTGTAATGCTGACTACCTTTCTATGCTCACTTTAAATCCGATCACTTAGAGCAATCCATCAGCATTCAAATACACAGAAGACGGCAGTTTCATAAATTGAGACAACACAATTCAGTGCCTTGACACTACATTTGCTATCAATTATGGTAGTCATAATCTCAAGTATTAGAGGCGGACTGGCATATTAACCTAAATACTGTTGAAGGGACTGTGCTGCTTTCACAAAGTTATTTTTTGAATTTTTTATTTTGTGCATTGTACTTCATTAGCCTAGACAGAGAATCAGTGATGTGGGTGCTGTACACACTCTGGCCTCTGCCTCTTGCCCACTATTTTATTTTATTTTATTTTTTTAACATCTTTATTGGAGTATAATTGCTTTACAATGGTGTGTTAGTTTCTGCTGCATAACAAAGTGAATCAGCTATACATATACATATATCCCCATATCTCCTCCCTCTTGTGTCTCCCTCCCTCCCATCCTCCCTATCCCACCCCTGTAGGTGGTCACAAAGCACCAAGCTGATCTCCCTGTGCTATGCGGCTGCTTCTCACTAGCTATCAGTTTTACATTTGGTAGTGTATATATGTCCATGCCACTCTCTCACTTTGTCCTAGCTTACCCTTCCCCGTGTCCTCAAGTCCATTCTCTAGTAGGTCTGTGTCTTTATTCCCGTCTTGCCCCTAGGTTCTTCATGACCTTTTTCTTTCTTTTTTTTTTTAGATTCCATATATATGTGTTAGCATACTGTATTTGTTTTTCTCTTTCTGACTTACTTCACTCTGTATGACAGACTCTAGGTCCACATCCACCTCACTACAAATAACTCAATTTTGTTTCTTTTTATGGCTGAGTAATATTCATTGTATATATGTGCCACATCTTCTTTATCCCGTCATCTGTCGATGGACACTTAGGTTGCTTCCATGTCCTGGCTACTGTAAATAGAGCTACAATGAACATTGTGGTACATGACTCTTTTTGAATTATGGTTTTCTCAGGGTATATGCCCAGTAGTGGGATTGCTGGGTCGTATGGTAGTTCTATTTGTAGTTTTTTAAGGAACCTCCATAGTTTGCCCACTATTTTAAATCCTACTTTATCAATCCCTTATATGATCTTGATATATTTTAGGTCTGTTTTTGTTTTGTGTTCAAAGACTTATTTAAATAGAGTTGTACCACCTATCATATGTAGCAGTGTGACTGAGAGAAAACTCATGGGTGTCTTAAAAGTTATTTCTCTAAGCCTAAGTCTCTTCATATATAAAATGATAACAATACTCACCTCAATGGATTATTATGAGAACTAGACAGAATAATATGAGCCATTGAACACTGTTCTCTCTTTCCCTCACCTGGGGTTACCCCAAAAGTGTCCATGTAAGAATCAAGAATGTGTTTTAGTTATAAATGAATTTTTCCTTGTTACCCCCCTCCTTTTTTTTTTAAACAGAGATCATTTTAATGGAAAAGGAACTAATAAAAGAAGACAAATCACCTACAGTCCCATCACTCATTATATACCCATATTCATTCACTCAGCAAATATTTATTAAGCATCTATTATGTGCCAGGCATGGTTCTAGATTTTGAAACTAGAGCACTAAATGAAAGAGACAAAAATTCTTGCCCTCAGGAACAGCTTTCATTTTTTTTCTCCTTTACATTTCTCTTCTGTATACACACATATGATATGTGGTTGCAATAACCGTAGTCATAGTTTTTATTCTGCTTCTTTCATTTATGATTAGATTCTTTTAAGTTTCCATGTTGCTAAACTCTATAATTTTAATGTCAAAATAATATTCCTTGGAGTTGATACACAATAATTTAATTGCCCAGTCCCCTAATGTTGGAAATTTAGCCCCAGCACCCATCCCCAGGTGCAGTGAGCAACCATGTATATATACCTTTTTCTACTGATTTCCTTTTTATAACTACATCATGGTGAGATTACTGTGTCAGAGTATACGAGCACTATTAGTCAGATCATTTAGGTGAAAGAAGAAAATCCAACTCATTATTCTCTGGTGGATTCTATCTACATATTTTGAAGACAGTATACAATTTAGTACTCAAAGGTGTGAAACATACGTGGAATGGTACATACAGGAATTCAAACTACATTCAGTTAAGAGAGGAAGAAACAGACAGATTTTAGCTATACAGCTCTTAAAAACAAAAAGGATGAGATTTCCAAAGAGGAAGGTGTGTGGCCCAGCGCAGCAAAAGGTAGTCAGAACGGGCAGAGTGGGTTGAGGTTATGCAAAGGTCACAATTGTGGAGTGGATAAATTTGAACATGATCTAATAAATGGTGGAGGGTCATTGTCATTACTTCAGCAAGAGAACAGCACAAAGAAAGGAGTGTTTGTTATATAATCTGTAAAAGCAATATTGTCTTGCTCTTGGGAAGCTGAGGAACCTAAGCTGAGGAACCTAAGCTGAGGAACCTAGATACCTTTCATTTTACTGAGCTTTTACATTTGCTATTAAACCCAAACGCTTCCTCTCACCGTGTTTCAGACCATGAGGAATGTAAAAACACCTAAAGCAGGATCAGGCCCAATGTGCTGAGGGAGGATCTCCTAAATGGAACATGCTTGGTCAGCACAGCAGGCTTGACCCTCCTATGAGGAAGACGCAGAATCAATAATCCCCAGAAAGGGAGTGGCAGCTCTGTATGATGGAAAAGTTCTTCCAGCTCCTGGGCTATCCAAACACAGTCCCTCCTTTCCAGGTAATTAGGCTTCTACTCAATAATGAGGCAGCGTTTATAATCTGCTGACATGTCAGCCTGAAAGCCAGAGAGTACAGATGAGGAAATTTTGCTTTTTGTGTATCTTTTCCTTGTCTTCGAATCAAAGGTTATTGAAATTGACAAACTGGGCAGTCGGCTGAAGAGTACGCCCAGTTCCCTCTGGAGGACTTGGGTGTGGTAGTGATTAGATACCATTCAGGCCATTTGTTTCCAATTAATTAGAGGGGAAAAACAGACTCTAGGTTGAAAATGTTTTGAGGACAGGACTTCTTCACTTTATACTTGTTTTCCTCCTACCTAACTGTAGAACAGTGCCTGGATGGGTGCCTGCCACATAGTACCTGCTCAACAAGGTTTGACTAGTAAATGAATGAACCATATATACTAGTTGCTCATTAATATTTGGTAATTGCCTATTTGCTCAGTTTACAAGTTTTCTGTACCTGTATCTTTGTGACTAAAACTTAGTAAGGGAGAAAACTGATTTTTCACTCCATTACGGTGAGAGGAGCTTGAGAGAAGAGCAAAGGAAAGAGAAGAAAGCACAGACTTCACCATAGGGAAATGTGCCAGATGGGCCTTTATTACTTTTAGTTATTGAAAGGCCTCCTGTCAGTTTTAAGAACATTTTTCAAAGCTATAAACTATCATAAAGAGATAAGTGAAGACGTCATTGTTCTGTCCAATGCTCCATTATCAAAGGCTAGTGTAGTAAGTACCACATAGGACCCATCCGTGCATATTTGATGAATAAATGATTGAATGAAGGGAATATGGTTCTTCCTCCAGGAATTTCATAGTGAGGGTAGGAGACAGAACCCCACAAGAGAATTGTGGAACCTTAGAAATCTTCTATAGCCTATGACTCCATTAGTGGTCAATTCTCATGAATGTTCAATCAGCCATGAACCCAAATACGGAGCCATTTTCCAGAATAAATGCTTCAGTGTCCATAAGGACACCTTGAGAAACTCTGTGGCTAATTTCTAACTCTGTATCTACCTCTATGCAGGTACTGGCAGAGTGGGAGAGATTTGAAAACAAAAAACAAATAGAAGATCAGATATTACTCTCTAGTTGGAGAAAAAATACATATACAATGAAATAATGAGAGAATAAGAACATAAATGCAAAAATTCCCCAACTGAAACCTTTTGTTCTTAGATGGTTGCCCTGAAACACGTGATCAGAGCTTGGAAATCAGCATCAAATTGGTGGGATATAAAGCTAGTTATAGTCTTAGAAGCTCTCGTTTTGCAAAATTATCTTGCAAGTATAGCTCACTACTGATGATATCCTAGGTACCCAAACCAGATGGCATAAGATTTGCTACCTTAAATGCACAGCCCACATGCCCACTGAATTGTGTAAGGGGCTAACCGGGAATGTTAGATAACAACCCAAGCAGCATAAACAACCTTGAAGTCAAAGAAAACTGTACGAAAGTATATAGCTTTCTAAAGATTTTAAATGTTTAAAGCCCCTTAAGAAATAAGACACATGCAAAATAAATATAAGAGATGTTAAATTGGCACTGGATTAACATACTATAATGCAGCAGTACCAAACGAATCCCTTGGTAGCTGAATAATTAAGAGCCAGGGGAGGATTTATAATCTAGGGCAACTAATACACAGGGCTGTAAGTGCTGGTTTAGCACTAAGAATTCAGCACAACTGTGTTGATGTCTTCCTGTGGAGGCTTATGTATTTTTCTGCTTTATTTTAGGACAGGAGAGTACACAGAGAGGTGAATCAGAGATCTATATTTATAATTCTATTTCTGTTTGATACCACAGTTTGCATTAAACAATATCAAACATTATAAAACGTAATTTGCATTTCTCATTCTTACTGTTCAACAATTTAAAAAAAATGTTTGCAAGGTATCACTCCAGGTTCAGTGTATCTTCCCTCACCAATTAGTTACTGCATTCATTCATTCATTCAACAGACATTTGTTGAGTTCCTACTAAGTACAAAAAAATGCTGTGCTAGGCTTTGAACATGTGGAATGACTGAGAGATAACCCATCCTGGCTGAAGTTCACAGTCTTTGGAAAGTCATTTAGTTATGAGTAGTGATGTGGGAAAATATTAGTATGTTCAAGTAAGGGCAAATCCTTTGGTGTGGTTGGTGTGGATACAGCATGAAGGAAATGTAGAAAATTAAACTGGAAAAGTAATTAGTCATTCTCCTGTTAATAGAAGATCAATGGATAAATAAATTTGAGTTTTGCAGTGGGGTGTGTGAGAAATGATCAGGTTACAGTTTTAAATGATGACCTTGAAAACTATAGCGAGGACAGCTTAGAAGAGAAAGGCACTGAAGACAGAGAGAAAATTAGGGAAAAATTGGAAATCTTCCAAGGATACTGAGTGTTTTGGATTAAGCCTGCAAAAGTGGGAACAGAGAAAAGAAAAGAATTCAAGAGGCATTTCTGAGGCAGAATTGACAGTCTTAGCAATTTACTGTGTAATTAGTAATCAGATGTGTATGAATTATGACTAAAGATATGAGTTGATGAGATTATAAATAAAAACATAAAGTGAGGGGGAAAAAAAGCCAAGGCTGAACTTAGAGAAAGCTCCAATATTTAAGAGACCAAGAAGAGAAAAAGGAGCCACAGGAGAATCTAGGAAAGAACCATGATTGATTCTGTGCTTTATTACAGGTAAACGCAATTTTCTTTCCATCATATTTACATCTTTCTTAATACTTACTAATGCTGGCTTGCTATCAGATCTTTCTTTTTCTGTTGTACCATATGTGTATCTTCTGGGAATCAACTTCTAATTTAATACCAGTTTTTCTTGATATGTGCCATTCAGGCTTGATCTGGGATTTGGGAAATCTTAGTTCAAGAAATCTTAGTTCAAGGTATGTGACCCTGGGCATTTTCCTGAATATCTCTGCAGCTTAGTTCCCTAGCTGTAAAATTAATGATTGGTCTAAATGACTTTTACTGTCCATTTATATCTCTGGGATCTTAGCCATCCAGTGGTATACTGATTAGCAACCATCACTAGGTTTGTCCCAATCTGTGTGGAGACAGATTAATGGGCAATCGTCCACCGGAAAATGAAAAGCAGCTCCAAGACTCTTACAACTCTGGAGGACTATGGTGTGGACCTTAGAAATACTGATTCTTAGACTATTTCTGGGGAACAGTCTGTGGCTTTTGCTGTGGTAGTCATTTCTTCTCACATGATCCTGAAAGTAGACATAAATTGCTTTGCCATGCCTGCTATTTTCCTATTTTTATGATTTTGGGGGGAAACAACGGACTAATTTAGGCTTCCTGCATATTCTTAAAAATTTGTGATAAAGCTCAGAGCTGCAACACTCCCCCAATTTCTTAATCATGACTTGTTATTTCAAAAGAGCTTGCATTTTGCGAAGATACTACACAATGCTGATATTCCTTGAAAGGGAAAGAATTTGGTCCACCTACGTCTGACAGACTGGTTTGTCAAAGAACACAGAGAATGTCCTTTGCCTACCTTCCCAGTCCACCTAGGTCATCTCTAAAGGCCCCTTCAAGCTGATGAACCACCAGAGAAAAGCACATTTAAAAAAATTCCTGGAAGGGCTGTTGCAGTAAAGAGGGCTTTTAATGATGTTTTGACATTTCTGGGATGAATGCTTTGGTAGAACAAACTGAGAAAATGCTCAGGAAAGGATACGGGAAGCTTTAGCTACTCGTATGTGAACTGCCAGTAACTTTTTTCTGTTAATACAATTACACATAATATAAGGAAAATAAAAGATTTAATACTTTTTAAAATATAACACATTTTTTACTGTATGGTCATCTCCAATTTTTGAGGTCCTAAACTGAGTATATAAACCTGGACCTAGGGAGTATCTGTTCCATTAAAAATGATTGCAATGGACTAAATAAATGGACACTGACATTTTAAAATATATATATTAGAATTGGATTACCAAGTGAAAAGGAGATTTTTTTCCCCCTGGAGATTTTTAAAAGTAGAATGAATACTCATCTTTCCAGAATTATTTGGGTATCCTCTTACCTGAAGACTAGCAGAGTAGAACTCTTTGACCTCCAGCAATTTATTCCAACATTCTAAGTTTATGATTGCTTATTACTCTATTGTTATTTCATTTAACGGTAGGCTTTAAATGTCCCTTAAACACATTCCTTAGATGTAAAGGTTTTTGTTTGAGGCCTTGGAGTAGAGCGTGAAATAGAGTCTTCTGCAATATGAAGCAGTGTTGCTGAACCATGAGAGCACAGTGGTGTCATTAGGGAGAGCTACTGCCCTAGAAGTTTGCTCTCCTTATGCCTAAATTGATAAATTGTAATCATCATCGGCTAATCTCCAGTGTAATGGAAACCTATTTGTAGTGATTACACCCTGGGAGAACTTACTGTTCGTTAGGGGTGAGGGGGAGGGAGTTTGCATGCTTGCATCGTGAGTACTCACCCATATATGTGCATACACACACACACACACACACATACCCCTTAAACCCCAAATAATAATAAATTAATCAGTTGCAGGGTCCAGTTGCTTATAGCTAAATTTAGTAGAGAATTCTGATGATGCGGTGGCTTCCTATCTGAGAATGCCTTATCTTTTCCTCTCAGCACTTCTCCAGCCAATTCTAGATGTAGCCCTTGGCAGACAGTACCCATTGCAGGCTCCTGCTGTCCGTGTTCCATGCTTGGCTGCCAGAGTACCAGGAGGTGTGGCTTAAACTACAGGCACTCTTGACCAAAGTGGCATTCCCTGGCATCCAAATCTCCCCATCTCTTGCTGCAGCGTCTGAGAGAAAGCCATGACTTAATATCTCCAAACAGTTTCATTCATGGTGAACAGTGCTTGACATGAGCTTGAGAGAGAGAGGTGATTATCTTGGCTGGAATTGAGTAGCTACAGGTGTTAACACCTGCTGCACAGTTAATGGCTGTCTTCGTGACTGCTGTTTACTCTCTTCTTGAAACAGGTCACTTGGTGCTTGAGTCAACAGAAACAAGGTCTTTGCCCTTAATGTGCCTTCCATAATAGGCAAGCAAAATACAAGCCCAAGAGAATGAACACACGACCCCCTTGGCTTGCCCATTTAAAGAAGAGATGTACATGAAAATTTGGAGCTAACCTTATAAAAATTCATATTTCGAAAACCAGAATGCAGTTTAAATTTTCAAAGGGGAAGCATTACTAACATTTTAAAGTTTGGTATTCTGAAATAGAATAGCCATGGCCTTTCATTTCTCATCGTTGCTGCTGCCATTGTTTGGTTTTTACTTGTGATTAAGTTGATATGAAAGCTTCTAATAACAAGTATTTTGCTGTGGAATGCCATGTGTCTCCATAAATATTGGCTGAACAAATGCAATCTAGTTGTTGCTCACCAATTTACTGAACATTTACTGCAAAACCCAAATCTTCTTGGTTTGTATTTTTTAGAGCCTAGCTCAGGATTCCCAGCTTCTGAGAATTCTTCCTCTTTAACACTGCTTACTGTACATTCCCATAGTACTTTCTTATTTCCTCAATTTCCTTTATTGCTGCTTAACCTGCGGTCCATAGACCATCAGCATCAACATCAGCTGGGATGATTAGAAATGCAAACTCTTGGTACCATCCCCAGCCTATTGGATCTGAATCTCTATATTTTTTAAAAACCCCAGGAATTTATATCTGCGTCACCTTTTTGAAATAATGGCATTACACACTTCCATTTCACAGTGCAATTAACTGTATATATGTCTGGCTTCTCTAGGGAATGAAAAACTCCTTGAAATCAGGCCTTTGTTCATTTGGAGCTACCAGTCTGCTTGCCTGCCCCTCACTTCTCTACCCCTGCAACTCCTTGCCCTGGGCAGTGGTCCGGATCTTGCCCAAATTCATCAAATCTCCCTGTACTACCTTTATTCCTCAGTTTAAAAGTCCAGGTTTTTGTCTTATTTCTAAAATCAAGTCTCCACTTCCTTTCTCAGTTTGGTAACTTGATATTTGCATTTTATTCCTGGACCTAATTCTCTCCTGAAAATGTGCCCAGTGTTCTGGTCCTCCTGAAAAGGGGGGACTGCTTTATGCTTTGATTACAAACTGCTGGAGGGCAGGAGCCGGTCTCATTCCATTCTCTTTTCACAGTGTGAAAACATAGCACATAACAGTACCGAAAGATCCCTGATCCATGATTTTTCACAAGCTATACCTTCAAATAGGTGCAGCTGCTTTAGAAACGGTGTTACCTATTTTAGGCCTCTGGCATTCACTAAGGAATTGTTCCGATGCATGAAGTTTGTCCTACCAACGTGAAAGAATGACTACCTCTCCCAAGCAAGTCTAATTTAGCCAGGTATGTGTAACTCGCCCAACAGATTTAGCTCCTTATGTTGCTATTGAATTTAGACTCATTATGGCAGAACTGGAAATTCCCAGTCCTGCACAAACTGATGTTTGAAGCTCTTTGGTGGCATGCTTTCTCATTATTTTGCAAAGGACTTTTCTTTGCCACCCTTCCTGGCCCTATCTTCACTCTGTTTACAAACGGAAATGGTAAAAAACACCAAGGGTAGAAGAAGCATTACCAACTTTTGCTTGTTAGCAGTAACATATTTACACTTTTAAGGATTTCTAGCTGCTTGTTTTAAAGCACATGCTGGCGATCTACTCTGGATTGAGTGGCCCTGTGCAAACAATGGTCTTCTCTGTTTCAATACAAGTGATCCGATTGTGCCTCTAGCTTGGACGACTGGAGGAAGAGGGGTGAGAGTGAGAGTAGATGTATATGTATACCTACAGAAAGAAAGAAAGTGGAGCTGGAGGGAGAGATCGAGCACGATAATGAGAGCACGCAAGTAAGCAGGGAGATGAGAAATGCACAAGCCATTGCGGAAACACTGGTGTGAATCCTGGCTCTGTTACCTACTAGCTGTGGGAACCAGGGTATTTTTTTTTTTAATCCCCTGCATTAAAAACAATTTTACCTAACATATTGGAACGTCAAGTTTCCCATCCATAAAATGGAAATCGCATTCCTAATTCTATTCATAGGCACCCTATACCTGTGCAGACTGTGCTCTGTACAAGGAACCTGCTGAGGGGTGACTGTGGCCCTGTACTCACCAGGACACGCAGCCAGGAACAAGACTTTCTCTGCCCTGAGGAAAAGACACTTTTTCCTCATGATCACAAAGGTACCACATAGGCTAGCTCACACGGTGGCCTTACTCATGTGATCTCTTATGAGGGTTAAAAAAGACGGAATGTAGAGTTATGAAAGAGCTTGGCACTCACTAAATATTTTGCCAGTTTTCTGGTCCTTGTTTTGCCTTTCTCTGAATAAAAATTCTCCTCTCCGTATCTGACCTTCTCACCCAAGAACCAACGCTGTCTACTACTATTCATGGGCTCACATCTCACCAGCTCTGCCCCCAGGGAGTTAATCTCTCCCCTCAGTTTCAATGCGAAAAATCTCTGGAAAGGCATCTGACAGACCTGTCCAGAGTTACTGGTCCAGAATGGTGGCATATGCTTAATATTGGTCCTCACTGTAACCATGTGAGCAGCAGGAGTTCAAAGGAGGGCACTTGTCTTTTTTCCCCCAGAAGATGAGTGGTAGGAAGAGATAAAAATCAGTATTTTCACCACAGTTCTTATAAATATTGAGCACTTGCTGTATGCTGAGACTCCTGATAATGCCAACGAAATACACAGAGACCAAAGAGGTAAAATTTGTTCGAAAAGATAGAATACACATGACTTGAGAACCACCACATCCAGATGATTCAGCCAACACAAAATAAAAATTATAGTACTAATGAGCGCTGCTCTTGATGGAGATCAATTCTCCTGTCTGGGTCCCACTTCTCTCATCTGAAAAATGGGGGTACTGACTAGGGGCCAGCGTTGCCTGGTCAGGGAGGACAAGTATGCATCTTCTAAGGTGGAGAAAAGACCTTAATTCTCCACTCCTCTGATACTCATGTTGACTTGTTTCAGTGCATGGGTGTTTCCCCGCCCCCCCCGCCCCCCACTGTTTTACTGTTTTGTTGAATTCATATGCGTAAAATGAAAAATGCTGACTTATACTGTTGTTAAGTATATGTCAGAAACAGAAGTTACCTGAAAACATTTGAGGTAACTACTAATTGCATTCATTTGCTAATTAGCACTCTTTGTCACTATAACACCAGATTGGATTTTCCACTGGAAAACAGAACTAAAACAAAAATCAAGAAAGTAGAATGCTAGTTGCTATGAGGCTATCAGGAACAAAGATACATGAATAGTGTGGATATCATGCTAGTATTTGAAGGAGGGGAGGCCAGTGAGGAAACAAACAAACCTATGTCCAAAATAATAGCAGTTACTGCCTTTTTAGTTTAACAGTGCCGATTTGACTTACAGCTCCACATGGAACTAATAGCTCCTTAGAAATAATCTGGTATCTGAATGAAGGTGGTAGAGTGAGCCAAGGAGTGGGCTGAGTAAGGAATGTGATTACTTTGGAGGTTCTAATCATGACAGAGGAAAATCAAGTTGTTTAACCAATGGGCTAAATATGGTTGTGCTAAAAATGGAAAGCACATGTTTAAAAGTTATCAGACAGTAAGGTATTGTTCAAAGCTCTATAGGATTTGCCTTGGAATTTAGTGTCACAAGCTGACATAGTTCCATGAAATGCACTACAATAATCACACCAGTTAGAGGTTGGTAAATTCAGATGGGGTAAATTTGCTCCTTATCCTTCCACTGTCGTATAATCAGTAAGGAGAGGTGAAACATACAAACAATATATCTGGCTTTTTGCTTTTGTAGGAAGGAGTGTCACCTACAACAGATGTTCAGAGACCTTGCTTCTCTTATTTATCACAATGTCGTTTCTGCTTGTTGTTTAGTATTTCAATCATCTAATTTCTTTTATTCCATTTATTTTATTCTCTTCTCCAATTATAGTTACAGAACAGGGCACCGAGTTTGCTGATTTTTTTCCTTTCTTGTCATGACTGCTAAGTAGACCATCAAACAGTTTGGTGCATTGGTGATACAGAGTTGGGATAGGGGTTCTGCACTCTTGTGGTCTCACGTTCCAGAGGGTCAGAGACAGAATCACTATAAGACTGTGAAGCCTGCCCTGTAAGAAGGTATTACAGAGAATATTTGAAGGTTATTGGAAAAGGAAGAGAGAGAGAGAGGGGCAGAGAAGGAGGAGAGAGAGGCAGGGAAGCAGGAAAGAAGAAAGCACCAGGATTGAAGAATAAGAACCTGATAATGGGAATTAAGGCCATGAGGGTGGAACCCCTGTGGGATCTATGAGGAACATGCCTCTCCAGAGCGGACATATCTGCAGTGACATGACATGATGCACATCTTAGATATCACAGATCTTGGGTACCACAGGGTCCAGTCTATCACTCTGAGGACCTAAACAAGCTTTAGCAACAAACTCTGTTCCTTAATAACTGAAATGTCTTTGCTTCTGAGTGTAGCTGGCATGATACATCAAAGGGCATAATTCATTTCAATGACTTGTCAGAACAGCTTCCTTACCAGGGGATTGCTTGAGATTCTTAGACACTCGAATTAGCCCGCTTTTATTCAGGAACTGGCCTAGTACATGAGGCTTATTCTGGGGAAGGGTGTTCTGAACCTGCCAGACTGACCTCCTGTAGTCTTAGCTCTGTCACCAGAAAGGCGGAGCGTGTTGAGCACAGTCCCTGCGCTGGCCTTGCTGTTTATCACTCCTTGCACATGCGGGTGCCCTTAACAATAGGCCTTCCTGCCCCACTAAAGGCAGAACACACGTAATGCTGAGCACCTGAAAATATATTATTTCTATTCACTGAACCAATTATATAGTACTAAAAGGTAAATAACAACAAGTAAATGTAGACTTGAAATTATATTCTTAAGCTTTACATTCACAGGTGATTTCTCTTTCTCTTTCCAGCCATATTGGCCTACTTCCTTGCACAAACCTCTAACTTCAGCCAAACTGGCATATCTATTTTTGTTTCTTCCCATCCCATAATTTGTGCCTGTCAACTACTCACTCAGACTCATTTCTCTGCTTCCTCTACTGCCAATGTACGTTCTGACAGTCCTTCTAGACTCAGCTAAAATCTCACCTTCCCCCCAAGAGTGTATTTGAACCTTCCTTTTGGTTTTGAGAACATCTTGTTTATGCAGTTTGTCAAGTTAGACAGGGGTTGCCGCCTTCTTTTCCTCCCATTGTTACGCTAAAGTTCTGTTTTACTTTTTTGCTATAATATACATTTTCACTAGTTTCTATTTTTTCTCTGATACCTTTAAAAAAGCTTTTTGAGGGCGTATATCTTCTTTCAAATTTATATATATTCCAGTAATGCCAAGCTGGGTCAAAACATCAATCAATCTTGTTAACAGTATGTTTTTATTATTTGAATTTGAGCTGATGTCTTATACTTTGATAGAGTAGTTCTGGTCAAGCAAAACGGATGATCATCAATTATCGCCATGGTTTCTACAATGTCTGAATAAAATACATTAATAATTCCAGGGAAGACAATTTTTTTCCATAATAATTCTTTTATATTATATGTGATATGTATTGTCTAAATCATACTTGCATATTATATGCAGTACAGAGTTCCAATTCCAGGTAAGATAGAATTAACCCAAGATGAAGTTAACAGTTTCACTTCATTGAACTCAGCTATAAAGCCTGAACAAAATTCATGACCCAGCTCTCTGAGAACTCCGAAAAGTAAACAGCAACAGGTGGATCAGAGAAGGATTCCAGAATCTGAAGCGCCTCTGAATCAGCAGTGATTTTCCCTTCTTATTTTTTCCATGCCCTCAGTCTGAAATCAATGCAGTCTAAACCCAGAGGTGAGCATTGTAGTGCAGGGAGTGATAGAACCAGGAGAAGCTTGGATGAAGGGGTGTGAAAGGAAACTCCTAAAGCTCAGAGCGTAGAGGAAATCCCTCAACCTTCTCCCTTCTCCCTCCGTTCTTGCACTTGCCACTCACCAGTGAGTGCCATGGTGCGGATGTCAGTGGCAGTGACAGTGGCTGGTGGTGAATTCTGCAAGAGCCGGAACTCTAAGGGTAGGAAACATTTACCTCCTTTTAGTGAAGCTGTGGCTCCAAGAGGCTGGAGCCAAACCCAACTGCCTTCCCGCTCATTGGCCCCAGATGTGGTACAATCATAAAAGGAGGTGGTTTCTGGCTGAACAACCACAAAGAGGAGCTTAGATACTAGGAATGTAATGGAAAGTAAGGAGGAAGTGAGACCATAAAGCTGTTTGTGAATCCCTAGGTTCAACCCTCAAACTGTCCTTACGTGAACCTGATCCTAATTAGCATACCGAAACCTGGAGAGCTGAGCTCATGTGTATACCTTTGCCCAGCTCCCAGACCAACCTCTAAGTAGTGCACACGTGGTACGGACCTGAACAAAGCTGCAAAAGCACTGAAACCGAACTGACATTGGAACCACTGGCCACAGAAGCCTAAAGCTAGAATACAGGCAAACCTCATTTTATTGCACTACATGCACATTGCTGTGCTTCCCAGATACTGTGTTTTTTACAAATGGAAGGTTTGTGGCAGTCCTGCATCAAGCAGTTCTACTGGCACCATTTCTCCAAGAGCATTTGCTCACTTCACGGTCTCTGTCACATTTTGGTAATTCTCGCATTATTTATTCAGACTTTTTGTATTATTATATTTGTTATGGTGAACTCTGATCGGCAATCTTTGATGTTAATATTGTAATTGTTTGGGGGGACCGTGAACCACGCCAATATAAGACTGTGAACTTAATCGATAAATACTGTGTTCTGACTGTGCCACCAACTGGCCGCTCCCCCGTCTCTCTTCCTCTCCCTGGGCCTCCCTATTCCCTGAGACACAACGATATTGAAATCAGGCCAATTAATAAACCTACAGTGGCCTCTAAGTGTTCAGGTGAAAGGAAGAGTCGCTCATCTCTCATTTTAAATCAAAAGCTAGAAATGAAAAAAAATGAAAAAAAAAAAAGCTAGAACTGATTAAGCTTAGTGAGGAAGGTCTGTTGAAAGCCAGATAGGCCAAGAGCTAAGCCTTTTGTGCCAAATAGCCAAGTTGTGAATGAAAAGTTCTTGAAGGATATTTAAAATGCTACTCCAGTGAACACACCAATGATAAGGGAAACAGCCTTATTACTGATACGGAGAAAATCTAGTGGTCTGGGTAGAAGATCTAACCAGCCACAACATTCTCTTAAACCAAAACCTAATCTAGAGCAAGGCCCTAACTAACTCCCCTCAACTCTATGAAGGCTGAGAGAGGTGAGGAAGCTGCAGCAGAAATGTCTGAAGCTAGCAGAGGTTGGTTCATGAGGTTAAGAAAAGGAGCCGTCTCCGTATCATACAAGTGCACGCTGAAGCAGCAAGTGCCGATGTAGAAGCCGCAGCAAGTTACCCAGAAGATCCAGCTGAGATCATTCATGAAGGTGGCTACACTAAGCAACAGACTTTCAGTGCACACGCAACAGCCTTATATTGGAAGTAGCTGCCATTTAGGACTTTCATAGCTAGAGAGAAGTCAATGCCTGGCTTTGAAACGTCAAAGGACAGGCTGACTTTCTTATTAGGTGCTAACGCAGCTGGTGACATTAAGTCGAAGCCAGTGCTCATGTACCATTCCGAAAGTCCTAGGGCACTTAAGAATTAGGCTAAATCTACCCTGCTCGCGCTCTATCGATGGAACAAAAGAGATGTGCTGGATGACAGCACATCTGTTTACAACATGGTTTACTATTTTAAACCCACTGCTGAGACCTAGTGCTCAGAAGAAGAGACTCCTTTCAAAATATTACTGTTCGTTGACAATGCAAACTGGTCATCCAAGAGGTCAGATGCAGATATACAAGATTAATGTTGTTTTTTATGCAGCCCATGGATCAAGGCGTAATTTCAACTTTCTTCTTAAAAAATTTTTTGAAGTATAGCTGATTTACAATTCTGTTAGTTTCAAGTATACAGAAAAGTGATTCTTATATAGGTATATATACATATAGTCTTTTTCAGATTCTTTTCCATTATAGGTTATTATAAGATATTGAATATGTTCCTTGTGAGATACAATAGGTCCTTGTTTATTTTATATATAGTAATTTGTATCTGCTCATCTCATACTAATTTATCCCTCCCCCACCCTTTCCCCTTTGGTAACCGTAAAATTGTTTTCCGTGTCTGTGAGTCTGTTTCTGTTCTGTATATAAGTTCATTTGTATCATTTTTTTAGATTCCACAAATAAGTGATATCATATGATATTTGTCTTTCTGTCTGACTTACTTCACTTAGTATGATAATCCCTAGGTCCATCCATGTTGCTGCAAATGGTGAAATTTCATTCTTTTTCTATGGCTGAGTAATATTCCATTGTATATACAGATATACACACCACATCTTCTTTATCCATTCATCTGTCGATGGACATTTAGGTTGCTTCCATGTCTTGGCTATTGTAAACTGCACTGCAATGAACACTGGGGTGCATGTATCCTTTCAAATCATGGTTTTCTCCATTTTCTCCAGATATATGCCCAGGAGTGGGATTGCTGCATCCTATGGTAGCTCTATTTTTAGTTTTTTTAAGAAACCTCCATACTGTTTTCCATAGTGGCTATACCAATTTACATTCCCACCAACAGTGTAGGAGGGTTCCCTTCTCTCCACACCCTCTCCAGAATTTACTGTTTGTGGACTTTTTTTGATGCTGGCCATTCTGACCAGTGTGAGCTGATATCTCATTGTGGTTTTGATTTGCATTTGTTTAATAATTAGCAATGTTCAGCATCTTTTCATGTGCCTCTTGGCCATCTGTATGTCTTCCTTGGAGAAATGTCTATTTAGGTCTTCTGCCCATTTTTTTGATTGGACTTACATATATATATATATATATATATATATATATATATATCTGTATGAGCTGTTTATATATTTTGGAAATTAAGCCTTTGTTGGTCACATCATTTTCAAATATTTTCTCCCATTCCATAGGTTGTATTTTTGTTTTGTTTATGGTTTCCTTTGCTGTGCAAAAGCTTATAAGTTTGATTAGGTCCCATTTGTTTATTTTTGCTTTTATTTCTTTTGCCTTGGGAGACTGACCTAAGAAAACATTGCTACGATTTATGGCAGAGAATGTTTTGCCCTGTTCTCTTCTAGGAGTTTTATGGGATCATGTCTTATATTTAAGTCTTTAGGCCATTTTTGAGTTTATTTTTGTGTATGGTGTGACAGAGTGTTCTAACTTCATTGATTTACATGCAGCTCTCCAGCTTTCCCACTACCACTTACTGAAGAAACTGCATTTTCTCCATTGTATATTCTTGCCTCCTTTTTCAAAGATTAATTTACTGTAGTTGTGTGCATTTATTTCTGGGCCCTCTATTCTGTTCCATTGTTCCATATATCTGTTTTTGTGCCAATACCATGCTGTTTTGATTACTGTAGCTTTGTAGTACTGGCTGAAGTCTGGGAGGGTTATGCCTCCAGCTTTGTTCTTTTTCCTCAGAATTGCTCTGGCAAGTCTGGGTCTTTTGTTGTTTCATATAAATTTTAGGATTATTCTAGTTCTATGAAAAATGTCATAGGTAATTTGATAGGAGTTGTAGTAAATCTGTAGATTGCTTTGGATAGTATGGCCATTTTAACAATATTAATTCTTCCAATCCAAGACCACATCAGGTTAATTTGAGATAATAGTGGATAGTAAAATATGATGGTATCGGCCTATGACCTGGATTACCTGCATATTATAATAAATATGACCTAAATGCTCGAACTGCTACTAGATGTTTTTTTCCTCCAGTAACAAGGTACCAAGATGCCTATAGAGGTAAGACTGAGAAGAGTTTTCAATGGCAACTGAAGGATAAACTTTCTCTGTAACCATCACCACGTTTTAGAATATTTTAGAAGTTTGAGAGTATGGATTATATAGAGGCAGTGCTCTCCATTACTGATTTATACTGAAAATACCTAAAATCCTTAAATATTATGTAAAAGTTTGTTTTTAATTTAGCTTGAAGAGGTGCCCATTTGATAATAGGGACGTATAATAAAAGAAATTCTAGAAGGAGGTGCTCACGGTGCCTTTTGAGAACGTTTGTTCCCGTCTCCATGCTGGGTTGCTCCATCTATTCCATTCCCAACAAAATAAAACCACCCAGACAGCTTTTAAATAAGTCTGTTTCTGGAAATTTGATATTGCCTTGCAGTCAGCCTACTTTTAAATATTCACTAATCTGTATTTTTCTGTGTAAAGTTTTATCAAATGCCCTTATTTAATTTGCTTCCCTTTTATACTGTTTTGTAAACTGAATGGCAGGCTATAGAGATAGATTATCACTTGCCAGAAGATAAAGCATAGGAGTAAAATCACAGTATTATTTAGTGACTTGTGGGCTGTAAAAAGCAGCATGAGGGCAGTGGCTCTTGTGCACATGAAATCATGTAAATTATCTAAAATAGTTTTAAAGACCTCATCAGTATTTTGAATATTCTCAAACATTTTCCTAAGTGCAAGACATTAAAAAAAAAGTTCCGTGGCATCAAAATCCACAAAACAGAGAGAACTAATTATTTTACTTTTTGCCAGGAAAAGAAAAAACACACAATTAAAAAAAATCTGCTTTCTTGATTGAATAATGCACTATATTTGAACCATTTTCTGTTTACAAATGAATGCCTCAGTTAATGGATCTTCTGCATTTGAGTGTGTGTATAGGACTGAGTGGATTTCAGTGTGTGTGTAAATAAATATAGATACACATATGGTGGTAGATCAAATAATTATTTTCAGTAAAGAAAAAATAATTATGTGACTCATGAATGAGGGTCCTGTTTACACTTCTGTCTTGAAGGATTAGGATTTGTTAGCTCACAAATAACTCTGAGTTTATTAAAAGTATCAATAAAATGCTGCCTAGGCCTGAATCCACGATGTGAAGTATAATACAAAATGAAACTGAATCACATCTATGAAATGTAAAAATTAAATTCATTTGATTACTAATATACTTATTATAATTTAGCATTCCTACTTTTATAAGTCTTGGGCTTGGTGAAAAATACAAACAGACCATATTTAATGATCATTAATTGTGTATAGTGTGTGGATATATGTATACATAAATATGCATATAAATGCATTTATTTATAATAACAAAGTAAAAGTATTCTATTACAATAAATGTGTAATAAAACTGCCTGAAAAATCATCTCTATTTTTGAGGGATTCAAGTATTTCCCAAGGGTAGATTTGAGACGATATACTTTGATACTAATATCTGTAATACATGCTCATAATTTGCTTGATTTCATTTTGCAAAGTTTTTTGTGTTTTTCCATAGACAATTACAAAACTCTGATGCACATTCAAAAATGTGTGAAATACATCATAGAATCGTTCACCTTATAGTACTATAATGTGGAGAAAAAATGGTGGTTAAAGCTTAGGTTCACTCTTGGGATTGAAATGCTATAGCTGAAAATCCAGAAGTGGTGACATTCTTAAATAACGAATGTTATTTATTGAGTTTTGAATATCCTCTGGTAGAAAGAAGTTGTTAACTGGGCACTCATCAAGCCTTCAATATATGTAACTTTGCTGTTACTGTTGTCAATAACAGAAGTTAACAACAGAAGTTAATCACAGGCATAAGGAGAACTGAAATATGTATCTGCCATCAGGGGTTCAGACTCAGTGAACCAAGCAAGAGATCTTACAGATATAAACAGAAGTCTCCTTTTTCTACGTGGTAAAACAGATTTCTCTGGCATTCTGAAATGACGGACCATTTTAAAAAGTACCCTGAAATGATCCAGATGTACATCTCCTGGGGAACTGTTTGATCATATGGTTCCATCAGTAGGTTACTTGTCAGGAGGATCACCAAGTATTGCCTCCCATACTTGTAGTCAAGCCTAAGCCAAATTTGTATCAGGAAAAGCAGCCAAACTACTTGGCAGATTTGAAAGACAATGGGGAGACTTCCCTGCAGGCAAACACCTTCTCCAGAGCTATCAAAGTTTTCAGAATTATACGCTAGAATTAGAATATTTTGAGTACTACAGAGTCCCACAAAATACACGTAAAATATCCCCAGAAATGTTAATGCCACAAACCACCAATAGTGAAAATTTTAGAGAAATCTTTGTGTTTCTCAACTGCCATTTTTTTCTTTTTCTTTTTTTTTTTTACAGCTTTATTATTGTGGTATACCTGACATACAATAATCTTCACATATTAAAATGTTCAATTTGATAAGTTCTGAAAAACCATAACTATAATCAAGATAGTGAACAGATCTGTTGTTCCCTGAAGTTTCTCACCTTTCTGTGGTCCCTGGGTCCTATCCCTCCCTGTCACCCTTCTAGGCAACCATTGCTCTGCTTTCTGTCACTGTAGAGTAGTTTGCATTGTCTAGCGTTTTATATAATTGGAATCATAAATTATGTAATCTTTCATGTCTGGCTTCTTTTGCTCAATATAATTATTTTGAGAGATTCATCCATGTTGTTGAACGTATCAATATTTCATGCCTTTTTGTTGATTAATAGTATTCCATTGTATAAATATACCACAGCTTGGCCATACAAGTATTCCAGGGTTTTGGCTATTACCAGTAAGTCAGATATGAACATTTGCGTTCAGGTCTTTATGTGGACATCTGCTTTATTTTCTTTTGCGTAAGTACCAAGGAGTAGAATGCCTTTTTCATTTGGTGAGTGTGCAAGAAACTGCCAAGTTATTTTCTAAAATGTTTCTACCATTTTACATAAACACCAGTATTCGAGGGTTTTAGTTCCTCGATATCCTCACCAACACTTAGTATAAACAGACTACTGAATTTTTAACCATTCAGCAAGCATGGGAAAGCGCTGTGTTTTCATTTGCATTTTTCTAATGACTTATACTGAGAATCTTTTTCTGCGCTTATTGGCCATCATCTTTGGTGAACAAGCTGTTCAAATAGTTTACCCATTTGTTAATTGGGTTTTTTAAATTATTATTACTGGTTTTGAGATTTTTTAATATTCTACATTGAAGTCCTTTATCAGTTATGTTTTTCAAATGTTATTAAATTTGTGTGTATGAAATGTGGTTGGCCGAGGGTTCCCAATACAAACTCAATAGCTGAAAACTTTTACTAAAAACTGGTCTCTCTTTTGCAAGTAACCAAGGATAAAAAGGATTTTAAACCTATCGGTACTGAGTGAGCTAGTCTCATTTCTGAGTCTTAGAGTAAAGCTTTTTTCTATAGTGTAGTGACTGTGGGCAGTTTCTCCCCCTGAACTGAAGATGACTCAGCTGCATCCTCGCTGTGTGATCTTTAATACTAGTAGCTGCCTCATGGTGGTGCTGTAGGGGTTCCGTGTACGTGAGCATGCAGTGAATGCTCAATACCTAGCTACTGCTGTTCACTAAGCTCATTATTCTTATTCACCCACTTCTCCCTAGATCATAAGACCTCATTTAGCGTGGCCACCCTCTCAGGCTGATGTCTTACCCTTAGAGGAATGCACTTCAGAGGCCACAGGCTGTCAGAAGGAGGAAATTATGTTCTTGTGGTTTGAGTTTCAAAGAAACCATATGAATTAGGTGGGAATCTCTGGCCAGATAGTGCCAAGAGAAGGGGCTCATCAAGATCAGGCTATCTGGGCATAGAAGAAGGAAGGGTACACCATGGTTACAGTCTGTCTTCCACCAAGGCAGTTAATTTAAATTCATCAATTTGCTCTCAAAGCCTGATCCTGACACTAAATTTAGTTTAAGGATCTCTGAATGCAAGTGTGTCATTCAGAGTTGAAAAAGAGTACATTCATAGGGGCCTTAACTTTTATCTTCATAAGATTAAAACAGAAACTCTCCCCAAATACCTGCTGACTGATTCTTTTTCTCAAGAGAAGATTCCAAATTGGCCAATGGATGGTTTATGGAAGCAAGACTTTCAGGAACTTCACTTTCAGAGAACGTGATGATTCACCTTGGTTTGAGATCAAATAATAACAATGATTCTGAAATACTTCCCCGCCCATAAAAAAAAAAAAAGGAGTAAGTGTAAGAAGGGGATAATGGATGTGAGGTGAGTTAGGTCTGGTGCCATATGGATGGATATGGGAAGACACGAGTTTGACATTTGGGAAAACAGGAAACACTTTTAATAGTCAAATGAGCTTTGTGTTGGCATCAGGAAATACTTAGAAGTATGTCATCCCTATAGACTGTGAGTTGGGTGAGGGCTGAAGACCATGGCCATTTTATTCAGCATTTTCTTTCCAGTGCCTACCTCACTGTTTATTATATAAGAAAAGCTCCAGTGTATTTTCAGATGGCTCAGTTTCATCCTTCCCTCTCCACAAAGCAAAATTCAGCTTACTGAAAGTTTTCCTTCTCTTCCAAAATCTTAACAACAGATTAGGTGAGGTATGATTTTTGGGAAAGTTTCATTTGCCCTGGAACAAATACAACACGCTTTCCTCTCCTGCACTAAACACTGCCAGGGCTGAGGCCTCTGCAATGACTTCAGGAACCCACCTGTTCACGTATATCATCAGGGCTATAACTGTTTATTTAGATACCTAATCAGCATGCTCTAGACCAGGATGAGAACACTTAAGCTTTGAGAATCTTCTTGACTTTTCTTTACTCTTTTGATTCCACTTCTTTTACTCCTTGAAGGCCAGTTACTTAGAGCAACAGAGGCTCACGTTTAGACATGGTGACTTAGTTGGGAAGGGGCCAAAGCTGGTAGTGAGCTGTTCCTATCCAGGCCAGAATAGCTGTCATGGGCAGATTATAAAAGGGACTGTGAAATAAAATTCACATTTTATGGCAAGACAAGAAAAATTGAAACATTAAAAAAAGTTTTCTCTGCCCTTTGGCCGCCTCTCTCCCTGCTACTGTGGTTTGTGTATCCGCATTATGCATCGACCAAACTTCCCCATCAGCAAAAATACTTGCCCAACAATGAAGAGCAACATTCTCCTGGCATCGCTAAGACAACTCCTTAAAAGATAACATTCCTTCCTGACCTTGTAAGGGGTTGCTTAGATCTGGATTATGTAAATTGTCAATAATATGTCATTTAATGTACAGCCCTCTGTCTCAAAAAGTTTATATAACTGTGCCTTCTAACAGGTGGAACAGTTCTCAGAGCTTTCTGAGATGCTCTTCCTGTGTTATAATCCTCAAATTTGGCTCAAATAAAATTTTCCATTTCTTTCTTAGATCGACTGATTAATTTTTCGTCGACATATGCTTGGTACAGCTGGCAGGATATCAGAGACACCAGCCAGGGGACACCTGGAGTCTATCCGAAACTGGCGCTTGGTACCAGCGTGGGCCCACTGAACCTCACCAGCTTCACGGTACTCCTTTGGTGTTCCCATGAGCTCTTCTGATATTTGGATCTCACTGTTTGGGTGATGATCCTAAAAATTTTATTTGAGCTGGTTTTCATGTAATACTTGGGAGTCTTAAGGGGCACCAGTGCATTTCCTAGGCAGGGCCTAGGGGGTCTGGGCAGGGGCCCAGGGAGACATAGGTGGCTGGGTTTATGTTAAATTTGCCTTAAATCGAAAAAAATGAGCTGATGTATGGTCTGAACAAAACTTCTGCTAGTGAAACGAGAGACTGAATTATTCAGCTCTGAAGAATCAAGGGCCATTTTGCTCCTTCTGGTCACAAGGTATCCTCAGGCGACTGAGAACCTTGCGGAAGTGTCTGAGAATCAATCCTCATGACATGCAGTGGTCCTATAGGGGAGACCCACCACGACCATTAAGTAAGTACCACTCAAACCGGAAGGCACGAACAGAAGCTGATACTCTAGCACTCTGGGCACCTCTGATGGTTTTAGGTTCCCATAGGGAGAAACCAAGCCATGTAAAAGAAGTCGAACCAACCCAAGGGTAACTCCTTGGGGTGCCAGACTCAGAAGCAGCACACGTGAGATCCACCACACTGTCCTCAGAAAGTCGTTCAGATCATATCTCATATTTGAATTCAGCTATGAAATTGATACTGGGAAATTGTGCCTCAAAGGCCAAACAGCTCCCGTGCAAACAAGTCACCTATGGAAATACAGGCTGGGTTTATGTATGCTTACAAGCACTTAATTGGGAACTAAAGAAAATTGGGCCCTGAAATGGCCAAGGTGGGGTTCTTTTGACATTCCCAAATAATTTTGAGTGTGTAGTTAAAGCCGGTGGTCTTCTGGATCTGTGCCTGCAGGGCCTACTGGAAATAACAGTGGTGGTTTTCTCTTTTCTAACATTAGTATAGCAGGGAAGAGTACATGTAGGGCTATCTCCATGGATCTTTTGAATTTGAGAAACGTCTAAATTGTTAAAATTTTAGACAGCTCACATCTTAAACTAACATACCTATTTTAATTGGTATGTGGCAGCCCCAAAAGGCTTCAAAAAGCCCAAAATAGCCTTATTGAAGGATTTGTTGTAGAAGGCTGATGAAAGAGTAATGATATTAAAAGGTACCTAAAACTTTAACTACTGCTCCCCTCTATCTTTGAGTAGTCATTGTAATAAGCTTCTGAATTGCTTTTCCACTCTAAAGAGACTATTAAGTGGTTACCTTTAGAAAAGGGACCACGTGAGGCTGTAGGCCAGACTCTTCAGATCAAAGGCCTAACTGAGGCGGTACTAAAGAGTTTCTTAAGTCCAGGGAGGATCCTCAAAAGTATGTGTAAATGGATTACCAAAATGGAAGGCCACCGGTCTGACTAAACTGACTATATAGCCGGTATCTGGAGCCTGATAGGAATGTTTTTTGGTGGGGGCCCTCTCCTCTAAGCTAAATGAGGGAAAGTAAAATATTCCATTATAGGTGAATGCGTGTGTCAGTCCTTTGATACACTGAGGTGGCCACCCAATTCTTTGAGGGAAAAACCAACTCTCCTCGTTTTTACAAATCTAGTATTTTACAGGACCAGAGGTGCAGCTCCAGAAAGAATCCAAAGCCCACCAATCCTTTACTACTCCCCAAACTTCCCCTACTTATTTTAAGAGGCTTGTAAGTATTGAAAAGATTTTTTTCTGGCCGTAAGGGAACAAAGTCATCCTAGGAGGAACTGGCTTTTCTCCTCCTATGCCTTTGAGATGCAAATGTTCTACCTGGTCTTCTCTAGGAACCCTTATCTCCACTATCTTTTTAAAATACAAATTTCAGGAAATGGGGTAGGGAATTTGGAACTTGATTTGGCAGAGACAAATAGAAATCTTAAGTGTCTTTTCCATAAATATTTGTAAAAAGGGTTTAGCCCTCTAGACAGGTGACCTTGATTTGTTCCATCTGCCAGAAACCCGACTTGAATCCAATCTCTTCTGTAACTGATGGGTTTTATATTGTCGTACTTGATTCATGGCTGAAATCTGCGGATGGGGAACTATGAGGTCTCTGTGTTTGTACAGATCTCTGTGTGTGTTGCAGATGTGTGGTACTGCCAAAATTAATCTGTAGAAGAGCTCTAGTTAATTGGCTTAAAGGAAATTAAGTGCTCATATAAATACTCAAATACAAAAGAAACTGGCCAAAATGAACTTCAGGTTCACATGATCTGGGAAATATTCAGGACTGAATTAATATCTGGTATTAAAGTTAGCTTAAGCTTGTTGGTTTGATTAATATAGACATGTCTTTAGAGTTATCAGCATTAAGTATGATACTTTTATTGTACCTAGGTTTACTAGAAATCAAATAAGACCTTACTATTCCTTGTTATAAAGTCTGTCAGCAAAAAACCCCAATATGACAAAACTTTTAAGTAAATAAAATAGAGGTAAATGATCTAAGAGCTTTTAGGTAAACTCTTCGGAATATTTGTGTTTTGGGAAAATCTGCTTTAAGGATAGTATCTCTCTAGATTCTGGTAACTTGAAACTAAGTTAAAATACAAGAATTCATTCACTATCCAGGTCATTTCAACTAGGACAAAATACGGGAGCATTAATTTCTGGGCAGGTCTAAGTTTACCTACTTTTGTCTTATGAGAAACTAAAGATGTTTGGGTTCATTAGACATATCTTGTACCACACTGAGGAAAGAAATGCTATGAGAAGGTGTACATCTCTAGAGGTTATGAAATACATTCATAAGTGCCGGCCAAGAAACGCTGGTATGACCGTTTAAGGTTTTAAGGTTAAGACTTATAAGGCGGAACCCTTCAGTATGCAAGGAAAGTAGGGTGTGTATTTTCCGTAAAAAAAAAAAAAAAGTATGAGTAATGGAAATGCATTTCGTTAAAAAAAAGGTGATTTTTCTCTTAGAGCTAGTTGTTTCTGAATGGAAAGGGAAGTGAGGGACAGATTAATAAGGATACAGAAAGTTATGGAAGATGTGTGGAGGAAGAACACAGAGTTTTGCACGTGGTCAGAATTGGCGAAGATAAGACTGAATTTAATTTAGAAAATGAATTTTATGGGTAAAGAAGTCATACAAAACCTGAATTTAGTTTTCTCTCTAAGGAGACAAAGTTTTCTTAAAATACTGAACTTTTGTGTGAGACTGTGTGAGGGTCTTTGCCTTGAAGTGATCTGTATTTGTCATTGAGGTCCTTTATTGTCATTTGATTAAGCGAATGGGTATTGTTTCACAGTGACTTGTGATTCTATTTGATCAAGTGTTCTAAAACTTCTTGATATTTTTGATAAACTTCCCAAAGATCGAATTCTAAATGAAGTTCACTTGACCTCTAGCTAACTCTGAGGTTTTACAAAGGGTCCTTGAAACCTCGAAATATTTGTTTTCTCTACATCTCAGAGAGAAGAATATTAAACTCATTAGGCTTATTTGGTATGTTAAATTACATGGGAAGCATTATCAAATAAGTGGTGATAAAACTTCTTAGATTCTATCCTGTGGGTATACATTATTAATGTACACATTTGAGAAATTATATGAACTCCTAGACTCTGGTATGTCATGGTAAATGGTATCAGTCATAATTTTAGTAATTACCTCAAATGTTTTATGTCACAGCAGCAACCAAGTTTCTTTTCAACTGCATTGTAATCAGCCTTTAACCTTGACTTTTTAAGTCTCTTGTCATTTACAGACAGTTATCATTGTACTCTGATCCTCTCTGCAAAATGCTTCATCTTCAAGAAGATTCATAGCAAGGACTTTTTGACAAGTACAGGTTTCTGGTAACTTTCAGGTCATACCACTGAACTGGGTAAGGAATTAAAGAATTCTAATGGAAAACCTGATGGCTTCATAAAACTGTTAACAGAAGATTAAGATCAAGGATTAGTCACATAGGACTAAGCAAACGTCATGAATATGGTTATAATTTTTGGGTTTTGTCTGAAATGTTATTGGTTTTTAATCTGTGTTTTCTAGATATAAGGAAACCTTTAAATTATACTTCTGTAAGTAAAACTGAAACATTTACCTTTTCCCTCTACCTGATCCCTCCAGAATTTGGAAACTCTTAGGTTCCCAGCAGCTTTCTGGGAAGGAAGGCCACCTCCTAACAGATGCAGGAATCTCAAGGTATTTTGGGGTCCTCGAGAAGAGAAGTGTTCACCCCAGTCCATCCCCCAAATCTACAGATACCAAAGGCACAATCTATGACACACTTGGTACATTTTTCCTGGCCTTGAGGTTTTAAAGTTTAATCTGAGATTCTTTATGGAAAGTTCCAGCACAGCCAATTAATTTAAAGAGTCTCAATTAACCAGACTGATTTTGCCAACAAATTAGTCTTAATTTGGCTATATTTGGTAGAAATGCAGGTACTTTTAGAGAGAAAAAGATTATGTTTCAGTGAATATTAAGTCCTAGTTTTGTTCATTGAGGTCTGTATTTACTGGCTAAGATGCAATTCCCAGATAACTTTTTGTAAAGTTCAAAAGTTTGTTTCTGAAATTTATCGCAGCAATCTAATTTTGGATGAAAATCCGGTGTGCCAAGACCTGCAACCAGGAGATTATTCATACTGGAAAAGATATCAGATAAAGAACTGTTTATGGCCACATTGGAAGGGACCTTATCAGGCCTCTCCTGAATGAACTACAACTCCTGTTTCTGACTTCAACTAAGACCAGTATACTACCAGACCAGGACAAGAAGAAGACAACATCTGAAGTAGACAGCTGACCCAAGATTCTGCTTTGACAATCGCTCACATTTCTGCTTATGAGCTAAATGTATTTCTTAGGCTCAATCATATGAAGTTTCAAAAATCAGTCTAATTGCTGGGTTTGTGGCCTATGTCTAGTATTCCCAGGTTGCCTTGGTGGATTTCTCCTCTCCAAGACTCTAAGTGATGGTCCTCAGAAATTGTATTAAAGAAAGAAACTTAACATCATGCAGGCTAATGTTACCACCAATATCACTAAATGAGACCCTGGCCAGTTAATGATGCCTGTTTTGAACCTGGCCATAAATACTCCTTTCCTTTAGATATTGAATATTGCATAGCTCCTAACTGGACCTAATGGATTTATGGAACAAGTTTATGACCCTAGTTCTCCCCAGGTTGGTTACGAAGATAGATAGATAGATACATAATCGATTTCCCTTGGGCTCAAGGTCACCAAGGGGTAGCCCTGGAAACAGCCCCTGTCAGTCTGTGACGGTAATCTGTAACGTGAGCACTCTGGCACCTATCAATCAGTTTTCCAGGGGTAAGACCACTTGGCCACACTATTTGAAGTGGCCACACTATTTGAAGTGTCAAATTTCTTCTCTGAACAATGCTCTTCCAAGTTTAGGGGAAATAATAGGAAAATGATGATGTTGCTCCTACTACCAATTTAAATTACAGTTTGTAGAACTTATAAGGTGATTGATAGGCTTTTGACTTTCACACTGTATTTCACCTGCTCACATTAAGATGATGATGTCTAAAGGACTTGAAATTAAAGATCACATCTACAGTTTGTTATAAGATAATGGGCATACATAATGCACATGCAAGGAAAACTGGCTTAAGTCCCTTATTGGATAACCTAGACTCGGCTGTCAATCCTTGCTGAACATTCTGCTAGTATAACCCCGACAAAAAGAGAGAACCGGGCTATTGGGCCCCAGCATCGAGAGACATGATGGACCCTAGAGCAGGCAAGCAGCCGCTTTGACTTCAAGGGGCCAAATATTTGATCACCTAGTGCTTTCTATTGAAAGATTAATGATTAACAGGGGGCCACTGTGAAATGAAATCCCTATTTTATGGCAAGACAAGAAATACTTAACATCTTCTCTGCCCTTTGGCCTCCTCTCTCCCCGCTACTATGCATCGTGTATCTGCATTGTGCATTGACCAAACGTCCCCCATCAGCAAACATACCTGCTCAACCATAAAGAGCAACATTCTCCCAGCATCAACAACACAGACAGCTCCTTAAAAGACAGACAGCATTCCTTCTTGACTTTGTAAGGGGCCGCTTAGATCTGAAGTATGTAAACTGTTAATAGTACGTCACTTAATGTATAGCCTTCTGTCTCAAAAAGCTTGTATTACTGTACCTTGACTTCTAACGGGCAGAACAGTTATCAGAGCTTTCTGAGATGCTCTTCCTGGGTTATAATCTTCAAATTTGCCTCAAATAAAATTTTCCATTTATTTCTTTCTTACATCAACTGATTAATTTTTTGTTGACAGGACCCATACCTTCTAGGTAATTGTATCTATTTTTATAGCCATAGGCTCAGGTGGTCTGAGCTTATGTATGTGAGCTCTGTTGATGACCTAAATGCTTTAATCCACACCATGGCCTTGTATTATATTCAGTGTGATAGTAACAGAGAGAGGGAAGAAAGGGCACTAACATATATATCCAGTACCTACTATGCGCAAGGCACAGTGTTAGGTACTTTAAATAGATTTTTAAAAAGATTAATCTACCCAGAAGCTCTACGAAAAAGTTAAGTGAGGAGTCCACAATCATATGGCAAATCAACTGGTAGACCCAGAATTCCTATTCAGGTCTATCTGAATCTTTTGTCTCCATGACACTGTCACTATTTATTAGATAACATCTAATAAACGCCAGGAGAGAGAGTACAAGGCATTCATAACTGTCAGTTATAAATATGTCTCTTAACTGTTATTTATAAAGCAATTAGCTCTATTTTTTCTAACTCAAGCGCCATTTTTAAGGCACTGTAGAGAACACAGTTTGAAAAATTCTACCATGTTTTTAACATATCACAATTATTAATTTTATAACTAACTTTTTAAATCCTGGGATTTATAAAAATCATTTTTCTTAAACCTTGATATATTTATACTAAATTCTTCACCATACTGGGTGGTGTAATTTATGAGTTTCAGGGCACATTTTGACATACTTTATCTGTACAAATGTCCTCTGGATAGAGATAGGTAAGTAGATAGTTTTACACATCCAATTAAAATGATATACTTCTCTCTTCCTGGCTATATTTAATGTAATTTTATATGTAACATGCATCTTCAAAGTCTCTCTGAAATTCACTTGTGCATTTAAATTTCCTATAGGGTGAGTTTGATAGAAGCAAGCCATAAGTAATATTTTGAAGCAAATTTACCGATAGAAGAATTCTGTGACTGTGGAAAAATGATTATATTTTGTGCAGTGTAACAAACAAAAATGTAACTGAGCTGTCCTCTGACCAGCAGATTTGAATTTCGTCTCACTTTGTGAGAAGAAAATTTAACTTTCTTCAGAATCCTGTCTGTGGACATTTTTCTCATACTTATAAACTAACATTTTGAAGTGCAAAAACTATAATGGACTGCTATGGACTGAATTGTATTTCCCCCTCCCCCAATTCATATGTTGAAGCCCTAATGTGACTATATTTGGAGCTAAGGCCTACAAGTAATTAAGGTTAAATAAGATAATAAGGGTGGGATCCTGATCCAATAGGATTATTGTCCTTACGAAAAGAGCCATCAAAGAGCACTGTCTCTCTCCACCATGTGAGGTCTCAGTGAGGAGGCTGCCATCTATAAGCCTGTAAGAGAGTTCTCACCAAAAGCCAATTACGCTGGTACCCTCATCTCAGACTTCCAGCCTCCAGAACTAGGCACAAATAAATTTTTGTTGTTTAAGCCACTAGTCTGTGGTATTTGGTTATGACAGCCTGGGCAGACTAAGACAAGGACTTTAAAAACATCTATCTCCAAAACTTTTGTACCAACAGCAATCCAGTTTGGTTTCAGGTGAAAAAGAAACCACAGAGATGATAGATGGGTAGATTGATTGATCTATATATCAATGGATCAATCAACAGATAGATAGATGATCACATTTCATTAAGGGCTCAGATGAGAGCTTTAGTGACTTTGGAAATTTCTGAATGTCATGGTATCAAATGTGAATCTATCCCAAGTTATTGATCAAGATACAAGCTCAGAAGTTACTCTCAAGTATTTGATGGAGAATGTACCAACAGCTCACATTCTCCATAGAGGCCATGATGTCAAATGAAAATAGTGTTTTCAGGAATTTAATGACCTATCGAATTGGCAAAGGCCCTGAGGTACAACCACAGACCTTTTAAAAGGGGTTACTTAAACTGCCAGTGGTGCCTAACCTGAAAGTCACTATTGTTTTCAGAATTTGTAAACAAATGAAAAGTAAAAAAGTAATTACCTGTTTTTGTGCTGCAGAGTGAAAGGGCAGAAGTCACAGGAAATGATGGCTGTGGTGTGCAGGACTGACAATATTGCTGAAAACAGGTTGAGTACACAGGAGATAAGAGATTCTTTGTAATCAACTTCCCGGATCCTATAAAAAATAATATCAATGTCATGTCAATATATATGATGGGTCCCAATAATGAAACTACATATATTGGACAAAGAGGAAAGTTAATAATCACCGGTCTTGGGCCTCAATTTATTTACCAACAATCTATATTAAATGGTTCCACTGGAAAGCTTCTTAAATGATAATAACAGGGTGCAGTATCCCCAAGGATGGGAGAAGTTTTTACAACTCTAAGTTGGTTGATATATTCACGTAATTATCGAATATTGGTGACTGTGCATTTGATGTATAGTATATGACAACGTGAGCGTGTTATTTCTTTTTTATTTAGGCCGTTCTGAGAACAACCCATAAACAGCTTCCCCCAAGTCTCCTCTTTATTATCATCCATCATGCTTAGCTACTTTAATTTGACATTAGCTACATCTTGATGCCAAGGAGTGCATGGATAATTCCACACTGACATTGCTCATTCCTAAAATGTAACCACAGTGTTTGACATGATGCAGTTAGGCAGTAATCAAAAGCATGTTTTCTGTGCTCCCTCATAAAACCTCAGTGGATATAGGGTTTTTTGTATGTGATTATTTTTAGCCCATCAAAGGTGGGAAAAGATAAGTGAATTCTCTAAAAAAACAAACAAAAGCACACAAGTTAGAAAAATTTGGCAACACTCTCATTCATTAACAGGTATGAAGTGCCTATATGTGCCAGCAACTGGGTTTTCCATATTCAGTTCAATTTATAAGAACTGCACACCTGATCCACTACAGACACTGTTTGTGAATATTATCTAAAATAAACCTGCTCAAAATTCAACTAACCCCACATCCCTTGCTTATTCGCTCCTTCTCTCTCTCAATATAAAAGACAGAATGATGGAATAATCAGAAGAACCGCAGACCTTTAGATCATTTCTGGCTTATGGTGGAAAAAACGATGGCTTAGGGACTGTATATATAGCCTGTCACTCGCCAGGTGCATGATCTCTGACAAGTCACTTAACTTCTGATAATAACGAAACAATACCCTGCTTAAGTAATTCACAGGCTGCTTTGAGAGTCATATATGATAACATGTAAATATGCTTTGAAAGCTATCAAATACTTAATAAATGTTGAATATCCTTATTTGGAAAAGTATTAAAATGAATATCAAGTTTGTATAAATGTGTCTGTATATGTCACAGATGGTTATAAATATGTATAGCATATATATATAATACAAATATGGCAATTTCCAATTTCTTTTACTCAAAGGGATTTTAACATTCTTAAATTTCTACCAATTTGAGGTTTTCAATAAATACAGAGTTGTGATGAATCATGTTTCTATTTAATTAAAGGTTAACAGGTAATTCTTCTGTATTACTATAATAATCTTATATAGTATGTAAGTATTATCAATAAGTTGTATGAATCCTCTTTTCTTTCTCTAAATTAATAGAGTAAAATAGATGTGTATCTGCATTAAGGAATTCACAATGTGGGCAGAGAAAACGGGAGTATATGAAAACTGTTCATTGTATTAAAGTGTGTGTGCTGAAGGCCAATATTTCTGCAGAAATTCAGGAAAGGAATCATTCAATACGGGTGGGAGTAACTGAGAAATCTTCATTAAGAAGATGTGAGGAGTTGGGATTTAACGCACAGAGTGTGGGGACAGAGCAGGTTAAGGAAAACAAGACGACTCTGGAAGGTCAGTGTGAAAGTGTTATGACTGATGTTTTGAAAGAAGAAGAAAGGATCAAACCAAGTTCCCATAAGACTTAATGGGGACAGGGGATTAAGAGGTAAAACCCATTATGTGTGAAATAAATAAGCTATAAGGATCTATTGTACAGCACAGGAATATAGCCAATATTTTACAGTAACTGTAAATGGAGTATAACATTTAAAAATTGAGTCACTATGTTGTACACATGAAACATATAATATTATAAGTCAGTCAACTATACCTCAAAATTAAAAAAATAGATTTAATAGAGGCAGTACTACCCAACTACTGGTTTTCCTTCCCACTGGCCTCTTGGCTCTTAGTCAAACTCACAAAATATACCCCACTTCAGGGCCTCTTGACATGTTTCTTCAGCTTGGAAAAATTTTCTCCTAGTTATTTCCATGTCTTTCTTCCTTATTACGTTCACACCTTGGCACTTTATCTAAGAGGCCTTCTCTGACAACCCTATCTAAAATTAGCACCACCCACAGCATTAATCACCATGTGATATTATAACATACTCCTATTTGTCCTATTTCTCAATCAGTAGATGGACTCTATGACAGCAGACAACTGGCCTGCTTAATTTACTGTGATGAGAGGGAAGCTTGGAGATGGTAGACAGTAGACAGGTGGAAATGTGGAACTGAGAGTTGGGAATGAAGCCAGGACTAGGATGTAAGTAAAGAAGTTATTTGCATAGGAGAAAGCAGTGAAACTATGAAAGGTAAGGTATCTGAAAGAATTATAGGTTGTTGAGAGCCATTCCAACTTTCTGAACCTTCATTCGTTCCATGAGGGATTGAATAGTTATTTGATGATAAATAGTCCTAAAGGTTCTTGGAGTCATCATTCTGAACATCAATTCCAATCATCAATGCTCTAGGTAAAATAAGTACAGGAGAAAGAGTTTAGTATGTACTGAGCCCAGGATATAGTAGGTTGCTCTTGTTCACCGAATACTAAACGAGGGGAGAGCAGCCAAGATGGGCGAGTACAAAGACCCTGAGCTCACGTGCTCTCAGAAGCACAACAAAACCACAGCTACCTGCAGAACAACCACCAATGAAAAAGGTGGAACCTACAAGAAAAGACCTTCTACAACTAAAGACATAAAGAAGAAAAGAGGGGTGGTCTTTCAGTATAAGAGTGAAGAGACTTCACTCTCAAAGGGCACACAAAAAATCTCACATGCACTGGGACCCAGGGCAAAAGCAGTAATTGGATAGGAGCCTGGGCCAGACCTACCTGCTGGTCTTGGAGGGTCTCCTGGAAAGGTGGGGGGTGGCTGGGGCTCATCATGGGGACGTAGACACTGGTGGCAGCAATATTTGGAAACATTTTACTCCATGAACACTGCTGTTGGTGGCTGCCATCTTGACTCATCAGCTCCAAGACCTGGCCACACCCAACAGCCTATAGGCACTAGTGCTGGGATGTCTCAGGCCAAACAACTAACTGGTCAGGGACAGAGCCCCATGCATCTGCAGACAAGCTACCTAAAGACTTCCTCCACCCACAGCCACATCTAGACAGCCTCTAAGATGGCCTGGCCCAGCTACACCAACCAGTGGGTGGATACCGGCCCTTCCCTCCAGGTAGCCTTCACAAGCCTCTAGACCAGCCTCACCCACCAGGGGGCAAACACTGGATACAAGAAACTACAATCTGCATCCTGTGGACCTAGCCCACCACAGCAGGCTAGACCCCACCCTGGGGCCAGCTGGGCACTGGCTTATCCACTAGCAGGCCAACGCAAGCTTCGGGACACACTGGACCCCATACCCAACTATGGCAGGAACCGTACACCCCTGCCCACCCCCCCGCCCACCCCCCAAAAAGAACATGTGAAAGAAACTCCAGAACCCCTGGACTCCAGGAACCAGCTCTGCCTGCCAGTAATCAGGCACTAACCTCAGGACCTGGCTTCACCTGACAGTGGGCAAGCAACAGCCCTGGAGTCTTCAGGGCCCTGACTCTGCCCACTAGTGAGCCAGCACTAGCCCCAGGGCCCCCTAGGGTTCCACAGCCAGTCACCTAGCGACCAGGTCCCATTAAACGGCAGCTAGCCACATCTACACAAGGCAGGGCCTGGCAACAAACTGGGCTAGGGACCAACCAAGCCCACCAGACTGCCTACATAGCCCACCAAAACAGGAGAACAAACACAGCCTCTTAGGGGGAACCCCCAGAGCATAGAGATTGGGTGACAAGAGGGGAGTGTGCTACTGGGACAGACAGGACATCGCCTACAGAAGGCCATTTCCCCAAGGTTTTAAAATCATAACTAACCTACCACATACATAAAAATACAAATAGCAACTTCAACAAAATTAGGTGGCAGAGGATTATGTTCCAGATGAAGGAACAAAATAAAACCTCAGAAGAAGAAATAGTGAAGTGGAGGTAGGTAATCTATCTGAGAAAGAGTTCAGAGTAATAATCACAAAGATAATCAAAGAACTCAGAAGAAGAACGGACGCACAGAGCAGAAGGTGAGAAGTTTTTAACAAAGAGCTGGAAAATATGAAGAACACCCAAACAGAGATGAAGAATACAATAACTGAAGTGAAAAAAGGAATCAATAGTAGTAGATTAAATGATACAGAGGAACGGATCAGTGAGCTGAAAGAGTAGTGGAAGTCACTGCCACTGAACAAAAAAAAGAATGAAAAGAAATGATGACAGATTAAGAGAAGTCTGGGACAACATCGAGTGCACTAATAGTCACATTACAGGGGTTGCAGAAGGAGAAGAGAGAGAGAAATGGCCTAAGAACATAGCTGAAAACATAATAGCTGAAAACTTTCCTAACCTGGGAAAGGAAACAGTCCCCCAAGTCTGGGAAGCCCAGAAAGTCCTATACAGGGTTAACCCAAACAGGAACACACAAGACATATTATAATTAAAATGACAAAAACTAAATATAAAGAGAGAATATTAAAAGCAGCAAGGGAAAAGCAACAAATAACATACAAAAGAACTCCTATAAGCCTATCAGCTGATTTTTCAGCAGAAACTCTTCAGGTCAGAAGGGAGTGGTATGATATATTTAAAATGATGAAAGGGAAAAACCTACAACCAAGAATAATCTACCCAGCAAGGCTCTTATTCAGATTTGATGGAGAAATCAAAAGCTTTACAGACAAGAGAAAAGCTGAAACAGTTCAGCACCACCAAACCAGCTTTACAACAATTGTTAAAGACACTTCTCTAGGTTAAGAAGAAAAGGCCACAACTAGAAACAAAAAAAATATGAAATGAAAAAGCTCACCAGTAAAGGCAAACGTATGGTAAAGACAGGAAATCATCCACCCACAAAGGTCATAGGGAGGTTAAAAGACAAAAGCAGTAAAGTCATCCATATCCACAACAAGCTATTAAGGGACACGACACACACAAAAATTAGATGTAAAACATGATATCAAAAACAGTAATCATGAGGGAAGGAGAGAATAAACGGAGGCTTTTTAAAATGCATTTGAGGGCTTCCCTGGTGGCACAGCGGTTGAGAGTCTGCCTGCCGATGCAGGGGACGCGGGTTCGTGCCCCGGTCCGGGAAGATCCCACATGCCGCGGAGCGGCTGGGCCCGTGAGCCATGGCCGCTGAGCCTGCGTGTCCGGAGCCTGTGCTCCGCAACGGGAGAGGCCACAGCAGGGAGAGGCCCGTGTACCGCAAAAAAAAATAATAATAAAATGCATTTGAAATTAAGAGATCAGAAACATAAAACTATCATGTATATATATGATCTGCTATACAAAAACCACATGGTAACCATAGATATACACACAAAACAGAAAAAGGCATCCAAACATAACACTAAAGATAGTCATCAAATTACAAAAGAAAAGAACAAAAGAAAGGGAAAAAACCCTACAAATTTGAAACAATTAACAAAATGGCAATAAAAACATACATATTGATAACTACCTTAAATGTAACTTGACTAAATGCTTCAATCAAAATACACAGAGTGGCTGAATGGATAAAAAAAAATTACCTGTATATATGCTGCCTGCAAGAGACTCACTTCAGATCTAGAGACCATACAGGCTGAAAGTGAGGGGATGGAAAAAGGTATTCCATGCAAATGGAAACCAAAAGAAAACCAGAGTAGCAACACCTAGACAAAATAGACTTTAAAATAAAGACTGTTATAACAAACAAGATGGATGCTACATAATGATCAAGGGATCAATCCAAGAAGAAGATATAACAATTGTAACTATACACGCCCCCAGCATAGGGGCACGTCAATATATAAGGCAAATATTAACAGCCATAAAAGGGGAAATCTATCATAACACAACAATAGTAGGGGAATTTAATACTCCACTTACATCAGTGGACAGATCATCCAGACAGAATATCAACAGGGGAAAACTGGGCTTAAATAACACATCAGACCAAATGAACTTAATTAACATTTATAGAGCATTCCTCCTGAAGGCAACAGAATACACATTCTTTTCAAGTGCACATGGAACATTCTCCAGGCTAGAACACATGCTAGGCCACAAAACAAGCCTCAGTAAACTTAAGAAAACTGAAATCTCATCAAGCACCTTTTCCAACCGTAATACTGTGAGGCTAAAAAATCAACAAGAAAAAAATTGTAAAACAACCCCCCAAACACATGGAGGCTAAACAATATGCTACTAAACAATTAAGGATCACTGAGGAAATTAAAGAGGATACAAAAAACTATATACAAATGAAAATGAAAACACGAAGATCCAAAACCTGTGGGACACAGCAAAAGCAGTTCTAAGAGGGAAGTTAATAGCAATACAAGCTTACCTCAGAAAACAAGAAAAATCTCAAAGAACCTAACCTTACACCTAAAGCAAATAGAGAAAGAACAAAACCCAAAGTTAGTAGAAGGAAAGAAATCATAAAGATCATAAAATAAATAAACAAAACAGAGACTAAAAAAATAGAAAAGAGCAGTAAAACAAAAAGCTAGGTTTTTAAAAAAGAACCAAAATTGATAAAATCTTAGCCAGACTCACCAAGTAGAAAGGGAAAGGGCCCAAATCAATAAAATCAGAAATGAAAAGGAGACATTACAATTGACATGCAGAATACAAAGGACCATAAGAGAGAACTACGAACAACTATATGCCAATAAAATGGACAACCTAGAAGAAATGGACAATTTTTAGAAAAGTACATGATCCCAAGACTGAACCAGGAAGAAACAGAAAATGTGAAAAGACTAATTACCAGTACAGAAATTGAATCAGTAATTTAAAAACTCGAACAAACAAAGGTTCAGGACCAAATGGCTTCACAGGTGACTTCTACCAAACATTTAGAGAAGAGTTAATACCTATCCTTCTGAAACTATTCCAAAAAACTGCAGAGGAAGGAACACTTCTGAACTCATTCTATGAGACCAGCATCACTCTGATACCAAAACCAGACAAAGATATCACAAAAAAAGGAAAATTACAGCCAATATTACTGATGAATATAGATGCAGAAATCCTCAATAAAATACTAGCAAACCGAGTCCAACAGTTACATTAAAAGGACTGTTCACCATGATCAAGTGGGATTTATTGCAGGGATGCAAGGATTCTTCAATATCCACAAATCAATGTGATACACCACGTTAACAAACTGAAGAGTAAAACCATATGATAACCTCAACAAATGCAGGAAAAGGTTTTGATAAAATTCAAAACCCAATCATGATTTAAACTCTCCAGAAAGCAGGCATAGAGGGAACATTATAAAGGCCATACATGACAAACCCATAGCTAACATCATACTCAATGGTGAAAAGCTGAAAGCATTTCCTCTAGGATCAGGAACAAGAGAAGGATGTCCACTTTTGCTACTTTTATTCAATATTGTTTTGGAAGTCCTAGCCAAAGCAATCAAAGAAGAAAAATAAAAGGAATCCAAATTGAAAAGGCAGTAAAACTGTCACTTTTGGCAGATGGCATGATACTATACACAGAAAATCCTAAACACGCTACTAGAAAACTACTAGAGCTCAGCAATGACTTTGGTAGTTTCAGGATACAGAATTAATATGCAGAAGTCTGCTGCATTTCTATACACTAACAATGAAAGATCAAAAAGAGAAATTAAGGAAACAATCCCATTTACCACTGCAACAAAAAGAGTAAAATACCTACGAATAAACCTACCTAAGGAAGCAAAAGACCTGTACTCTGAAAACTATGACACTTATGAAAGAAACGGAAGGTGACACAAAAAAATGGAAAGATACAGTGTGTTCTTGGATTGGAAGAATCAATAGTGTTAAAATGACCATACTACCCAAGGCAATATACAGATTCAATGAAATCTCTATCAAAATACCAATGACATTTTTCATATAACTAGGACAAATAATTTTAAAATTTGTATGGAAGTACAAGAGACCTACGAGCCAAAACAATCTTGAAAAAGAAGAACAGAGCTGGAAGAATTATGCTCCCTGCCTTCAGACTATACTACAAAGCTACAGTCATCAAAACAGTATGGTACTGGCACAAAAAAAGACACAGATCAACAGAACATGATAGAGAGCCCAGAAATAAGCCCACGCACTTATGGTCAATTAATCTACAACAAAGGAGGCAAGAATATGCAATAGAGAAAGGACAGTTTTTTCAATAAGTCATGCTGGGAAGACTGGAAAGCTGCATGTAAAAGAATAAAATTAGAATATTCTCTAACAGTATATACAGAAATAAACTCAAATGGATTAAAGACCTAAATGCAAGACTAGATACTATAAAACTCCTAGAGGAAAACCCAAGCAGAACACTCTTTGACATAAATCGCAGCAGTATTTTTTTGGAGCTGTCTCCTAAGGCAAAGGAAACAAAGGCAAAAACAAATGGAACCTAATTAAACTTAAAAGCTTTTTCACAGCAAAGCAAACCATCACCAAAATGAAAAGACAAACTACTGAGTGAGAAAAAAAATTTGCAAATGATATTACCGATAAGGGATCTAACATATGTAAACAGGTTGTACAACTCAACATCAAAAAAAAAAAAGAACACAATTAAAAAATGGGCAGAAGAACTGAATAGACATTTTTCCAAAGAGGAAATGAAGATGGCCAACAGGCACATGAAAAGATGCTCACCATTGCTAATCATCAAAGAATTGCAAATCAAAACCAAAATGAGGTATCACCTCACACCCGTCAGAATGGCTACCATCAAAAAGAACACAAATAACAAATACTGGCAAGGATACGGAGAAAAGGGAATCCTCCTACATTGCTGATAGGAATGTAAGTTGGTGAACCCACTGTGGAAGTCAGTATGGAGGTTTCTCAAAAAACTAAAAATAGAACTGCCATATGACCAGAAATTCCACTTCTCCATATATACCTGAAAAAAACAAAAGCACTAATTTGAAAAGATACATGCACCCCAATGTTCATAGCACCATTTTTACAATTGCCAAGATATGGAAGCAACTTAAGTGCCCATCAACAGATGAAAGGATAAAGAAGATGTGACACACACACACACACACACACACACACAGACACACACACACACAATGGAATGCAATACTACTCACGCATAAAAAAGAATGAAATTTTTGCATCTGCAGCAACATGAATGGACTTGGAGGGCATTATGCTAAGTGAAATAAGCCAGACAAAGACAGACAAGTACTGTATGATATCACATATGTGCAATCTAAATACAACAAACTAGTGAATATAACTAAAAAAAAAGATTGCTCACAGATACATAGAACTAGTGGTTACCAGTGGAGAGGGGAAGGGCAAATAGGGATGGGAGAGTGGGAGGTACATAGTATGGTGTAAGACAGGCTCAAGGATATATTGTACAACACAGGGTATATAGTCAATATTTTGTAATAACTGTAAACAGAAAGTATCCTTTAAAAATTGAATAAAATTTAACAAAATAAAACCCTAAATAGCATATGTTTATTTTCACATGATTTACCTTTTTTCTTAAAAGTATGATTTAAAAGAAGTCTAGGTATTTGAGATTGAAAAAAATTCCATTATCTAGTTAAAGTTATGCTATAATTAAGATGAACAGAGAAGATATTTTAGATTAAATCCTGAATATTCCTTGGGTTTTATAGAAGCAAAACCGGGTGGACTCTTTGGGCACTAACCGTAACAGCCTGAACTTGGAACAATCAGAGAGAGAAAATCTGAACAAAGTTAAGTTGTTGGCAGGTCACACTTAATAACCTACTATTTAAATGCTTAAAGCAGTTAGACTCAACCCTCACCATGGCCAGTATCCCCTGCCACTCTGCTGTGAGTTTTTGCTGCTTGTCCAGATGTCATTCTTAAACACTTAAATACATATTCCCAAAACCAAGTTACTTGGACCATATGGTTGATCCAGAACTACTAATTTATTTACTTAATTTTTTTTATATGTGTATGGTGGAGGCGGCTGTTATACCGACTGACTAAAAAGGAGGGACAGATGGTAAAGCCAGATGAAATACAAAGGTTAAAATATTCATGACCACGATTCCTCATGAGATTGAACACAGATCCAGACAGGATCTCCTACTAGATATTCTGAAGTTGGAGACTTTTCACCATTCCTTCTAAAACTATATTTATCAGGTTATCTCCATGTTTTCCTATTCATGATCCTTTCACTCCAAGCAGACGGGTTTCCTCACTGCCTGCTAATCGTTCCGTATATAACCCTGCCTTTATATTTTTGCTCATGCCACCAACTTTGCTTGTGATGCCATCCTTAATGTTTTTGCTGATCCAAATCTGACCATCATCCAAGACCAAGATCAGGCTGTCGATCAACTGAATACTTCCTGACCATCCTGGCCTGTTACCAATCTTTCCCTCTTGTAGATACTATAGTGTTCTCTGTCTATACATGCCATTTAGTAATTGTATCATCTCTTTTATAAAGTTAATTTTTTTATCCCCAGGTTTCTCTTTGCAAAAAGTTGTGTGCTTTTGTGCTCTTTTATACCTTCTGGTACCCACTATATGCCTAGTTCTTCATCTTACACACAGCTGGTATTCTACAAATATTTGATTGATGGAAAACATAGGTAGTAGTATTTTATTTCTAATGAAAACAAATTCATGTTTTAAGGGAATGTAATGATTTTTTTCTTAAACAAAGCACCATAATGTCAACATTGTTAACCATGGCCCTAGGGGCTGCAGTTTTGTACTGTATTATTTTTCTGTTTAAAAATTAATAATCTTGTACCATAGCCACTGCCTTTTAAAATTTACTGGCATTGATTAGGGTCCACTCTGGACTGTGAAGGATAGCTTTGATTTGGGGCTTGGTGTTACAGTAGCAGTTGACAGGAGAAACAAAGTGAAGGTTTGTCAATGGGTCAAAACACTGAGAATATTAATAATACATTCAGATTGTAATTTTCATCTTCAGAACAAAAATGAAGACATTAACAAAGACCATAGGGACCTCAGAACTGATACACATTCATTTAACAAAGAAGGCATTTTCTGAGACATAGACTTGTACTGCAAGAATTCACAATCAGTGCTCTGGTATATTGGCTCTGAAGTATATTTAGTATACATACTAAAATATATTTGTTATACTTACTCCATGTAAGTTTCAGGGGAATTTGTCAGACAACTGTTTACCTGCTTTTCTTTGCAGTCCCTTTTTTTCCTACTTCTATTTTTTTGATCTTTTACTTCAACCCTTCAGTGCCCTCTGGGGCCAGCACCCTCTCCTTACAAATGACTGAGTTTCCTCTTTTCTCCATACCTAACTCCACACACTAAGTGCAGCCACTCTTTCCAACAGTTGGCAGCTTGATCTTTTCCAGCATAGGGCTACCTCAGCCAACCGCTATATTCATAGACTATATGATGCAAAATACAATAGTATTTATTTTCTATAATCCAAAGGCTACTCAATAATCTCTTTTTGAATTGTGCAGTAAGAGGAGAGAATTTTTGGAGATTCCCAGATCTTTCTTTTATGCCACCATCTAGTATTTTTTGGAAATAAAGATATACCTGATCATAAATTAAGGATAAAAGCATTTTTAACATATTTTCCCTTGACTAATGATAAGCAAACTCAGGATTCATCATTGCATTCATCATCACCAAAGGACTCAGACTCTAATACTCTAATAATGTCATTTTAAAACAAGAGTGCCTGAGCTATTGACCCAAACAACACTAGATTTTCTGTTACATTAACTGACTGCATGCTAAATGCATTCAAATTCTCTACAAATTAGCTTTAAAGATTAAAAATTTCTCTGTACCAATACCTTTTAAAAAATCCAATACTGAGGGGAGAAGTCAGGGTGGTGGGGGAGTAAGAGGATGTGGAGTTCATCTCTTCCCACAAATGCATCAAGAATACATCTACAAATGGAACAGTTCTCACAGAGCACCTGCTGAACACTAGCAGAGGACCTTGTACACCTAAAAGGACAAGAAAGATCCCTGCATAACCAGGTAGGACAAAAGAAAGAAGAAGGGAAAAGGAAGGTGAGAGGAAGAGGGAAGAGACCTACGCCCCTTGGGGGGAGCTGAAGGAGAGGAGAGGTTCCCGCATCCAGGGAAGCCCCCTCACCAGTGGGGAGATAAATTGGGACAGAAGGGGAGCTTCGGGGGCTACTGGAGGAGAGTGCAGCAACTGGTCTGTGGCAGGCAGGACAGAGTGGGACCTACACAGATGGTCCGTGCCACAGGCCTGCATCCCCCAGCCTGAGAGATGTGTACACCTATGTGGACAGGGAGGGGCTGGGTGCTGGAATGTGGAGTTTGGAGAGCAGACCCAGGGAAAGGATTGCTGTTGGATTCCAGCAGACAGCCTGAAAGGACGGGATTGAGGAAATCTGCAACCAGGAATGCTTGTGGAGGAAACCCAGACAGCTACAGAAGCAAAGCACCATGGTTGAGTGATGTGCAAAGGGCAGGGCTACCACTGCAGCCTCTCTTCTGATGCATCGGCCCCTGCCTCCCCGGGCACTAGGAAGGACTCCTACCAGGGTGGGTGCTCTTGCAACCCTGGCGGCAGCTGCCTCTTCCTCTGTGCCCCATCCCTGCTGGGGTGGGCTCTCTTGTGCCCCCAGCTACCGCCTTCTCCGTGCCCCCTCCTTGCTGGGGTGGACTTGTGTGCTCTAGGAGTAGACCTCTGTGGGTGGCCCACAGACAGAACTGGGGCTGAAACCACAGCTGAGCCCCAGGGACCGTGCAACTAAAGAAAAAAGCTGAAATCTCTCCCTACAACGGCACAAACCACAGACTGACACCCCCGAGACCAGCGCTGTAAACTCAGCACCTGAAGAACATCTGAACAGACAACGAGTACTCCTGCAGCCAAGATGGGTCTAGCTTCAGCAGTTGTAGACTTTGTGGGCATGTACCTGTGGGGGTTGGGTCAGGCTAGAGTCTGAGCTGCCCCCACAGCACCCACAGTGGGTCCAGATCCATGATTACTGCAATCCTGGGACCTGAATTCAGCGGGTCTATGCTGGTGGCCTGGTGAAAACGTCTGAGAGACACCAGGGCCAATTGCCAGCATACTCATGGTTAAGGTGGGGCCGAAAGCAGTGCCAACAACAGTGTAATCGGAGAGCTTGCACAAGGGGTGAAAGGTGACACAACAGAGCACACCCACAGGTGAACAGCTCCAGAGGAGGAATACTCAGTGGCTTCTCTCCCAGTGGGAGTGCTTCATTCCCACCTAGCTAACACCGCAGATCAGAACACAGCTACTAAACAGATCTGGGGGCCTCTACTCCAACAACTAGGGAGCAGATCCCACCCCTGACAGTGCAGTGACAACCATAGTGCAAAGGGGAGGCTCTGCTCAATATTCAGTGCAGGTTCTGGTCACCACAACATCAGTCACACCTCCTATCAAGAGGATAATGGCCATGATACATGGAGGAAAGAGGTGGCAGACATCTATACTATAAAAACAGCCCTCACACCAAAAAATATTAAACCCGCGCAGGCTACACAAGGATGTTTGCACGTAAAAATAGCCCTCCAAGACAGTCTGAGGGTCTGGCACTGGAAGGAAAAACCCCCAGAGCATTTAGTCTTCAAGGCCAGTGGGACTTGAGTGCAGGAGCTCCACAGGACTGGGGGAAACAGAGACTCCACTCTTGGAGGGCACACAAAAGGTCTCACATGCATGGGACCCAGCACAAAGCAGTACCTCCATAGGAACCTGGACTAGACCTACCTAGGGGTCTTGGAGGGTCTCCTGGGGAGGTGAAGGTCGATTCTAGCTCGCTGGGGGGGCAAGGACACTGGTAGCGGATGCCCCAGGGAATATTGATTGGAGTGAGCTCTCCCAGAGGTCCACATTTCAGCACCAAGACCCAGCCCCACCCAACAATGTACAGGCTCCAGTGCTGGAAAGCCTCAGGCCAAACAACCAACAAGACAGAAAACACAGTCCCACCCATCAGAAGACAGGCTGCCTAAAGTCATACTGAGCTCACAGCCACCTTAAAACACTCCCCTTGACATGGCCCTGCCCAACAGAGGGACAAGACCCAGCTCCACACACCAGAGGACAGGCACCAGTCCCTTCCACCAGGAAGCCTACAGAAACACCAGGATCAATCTCACCCACCAGGGAGTGGACACCAGAAGCAAAAGACTATGATTCTGTAGCCTGTGGAAAGGAGACCACAAACACAGAAAATTAGACAAAATGAGATGACAGAGAAATATGCTGCAAATGAAAGAACAAGAAAAAACCCCACAAGAACAACTAAATAAAGAGGAGATAGGCAATCTACCTGAAAAAGAATTCAAAGTAATGATAGTAAAGATGATTCAAAATCTTGGAAAAAGAATGGAGGCACAGACTGAGAAGATACAAGAAATGTTTAAGAAAGAGATAGATAGAAGATTTAAAGAACAAACAGAGATGAACAAGGCAATAACTGAAATGAAAAATACACTAGAAAGAATCAATAGCAGAGTGAGCGAGAAGACAGAGTGGAGGAAACCACTGCCATGGAACAGAATAAAGAAAAAAGAATGAAAAGAAATGAGGACAGTCTCAGAAACCTCTGGGACAACATGAAATACACCAACATTCACATATAGGGGTCCCAGGAGAAGAAGAGAGAGGGAAAGGGCTTGAGAAAATATTTGAAGAGATTATAGCCCAAAACTTCCTAACATGGGAAAGGAGCCAGTCACCCAAGTCCAGGAAGCACAGAGAGTCCCATATGGGCTAAACACAATGAGAAACATGTCGAGACACATATTAATCAAACTGACAGAAAGTAAATACAAAGAAAAATATTGAAAGCAACAAATAACATACAAGGGACTCTCCATAAGGTTATCAGCTGATTTTTCAGCAGAAAGTCTGCAGACCAAAACAGGGCAGCATGATATATTTAAACTGATGAAAGGGGAAAACTTACAACCAAGAATAGTCTACCCAGCAAGGCTCTCATTCAAATTTGACAGAGAAATCAAAAGCTTTACAGAAAAGCAAAAGGTAAGAGAATTTGGCCCCACCAAACCAGCCTTACAACAAATGCTAAAGGAACATCTCTAGGAAGGGGGAAAAAAAGAGGTTACAACTAGAAACAAGAAAATCACAAATGGGAAAGCTCACTGGTAAAGGCAAACATAAAGTTGTAGTAGGAAATCACCCCCACACAACTATATCAAAATTAGCAACCATGAGAAGAGGAGAGTACAAATGCAGGAAATGGGAATTGCATGTGAAATTAAGAGACCAGAAACTTAAAACAAATATATATATATATATATAGAGAGAGAGAGAGAGAGAGAGTGAGACTGCTGTATGAAAACATCATGGGAAATGCAAACCAAAAAACTGCGATACACACAAAAGAAAAAACAACCCAAACACAACACTAAAGATTGTCATCACACCACAAGAAAAAAAGAAAGAAAGAGGAAAGGAAGAAAAAAGACATAAAGAAACAAACCCCAAACAATTAAGAAAATGGCAACAGTAACACACATATTGATAATCACCTTTAAGGTAAATGGATTAAGTGTTCCAACCAAAAGACACAGACTGGCTGAATGGATTCAAAAACAAGACCCATGTATGTATGCTGTCTAAAAGAGACCAACTTCAGACCTAGGGACACATATGGACTGAAAGTGAGAGGATGGAAAAGGTATTCCATGCAAATGGAAATCAAAAGAAAGCTGGAGTAGCAATACTCATATTAGACAAAATAGACTTTAAAATAAAGACAGTTACAAGAGACAAGGAAGGACACTATGTAATAATTCAGGGATCAATCCAAGAAGAAGATATGACAAATGTAAATATAAATGTATTCAATGTAGGAGCATCTTAATATATAAGGCAAAAGCTAACAGCCATAAATGGGGAAATCGGCAGTAACACAATAATAGTGGGGGACTTTAACAACCCACATACACCAATGGACAGATCATCCAGACAGAAAATTAACAAGGAAACACACGCCTTAAATGACACAGTAGACCAGATAGACTTAATTGATATTTATAGGACATTCCATCTGAAAGCAGCAGAACACACTTTCTTTTCAAGTGCACATGGAACAGTCTCCAGGATAGATCATATCTTGGGCCACAAATCAAGCATTGGCAACTTTAACAAAATTGAAATCATATCAGTCATCTTTTCAGACCACAATGCTATGAGATTAAAAATCAATTACAGAAAAAAAAAACTGTAAAAATCACAAACATATGGAGGCTAAACAATATATTACGAAACAACCAAAGGATCACTGAAGAAATCAAAGAGGAGATCAAAAAATACCTAGAGACAAATGACAACAAAAACATGATGATACAAAACCTATGGGACATGGCAAAAGCAGTTCTAAGCAGGAAGTTTATAGCAATAAAATCTTACTTCAGGAAACAAGAAAAATCTCAAACAACCTAACCTTACACCTAAAGCAACTAGAGAAAGAAGAACAACCTAAATCCAAAGTTAGCAGAAAAAATCATAAAGAACAGAGCAGAAACAAATGAAACAGAGATGAAGAAAACAATAGAAAAGATCAATGAAACTAAAAGCTGGTTCCTTGAAAAGATAAACAAAATTGATAAACCTTAACCAGATTCATCAAGAAAAAAAGGGAGACAACTCAAATCAATAAAATTAGAAATGAAAAAGGAGAAGTTACAACGAACACCACAGAAATACAAAGAATCGTAAGGGACTACTACAAGCAACTATATGCTAATAAAATGGACAACCTTGAAGAAACAGACAAATTCTTGGAAAGGTACAAGCTTCCAAGACTGAACCAGGGAGAAATAGAAAATATGAAAGGACCAATCACAAGTACTGAAATTGAAACTGTGATTTTAAAAGTCCCAACAAACAAAAGTCCAGGACCAGATGGCTTCACAGGTGAATTCTATCAAGCATTTGAAAAGAGTTAACACCTATCTTTTTGAAACTCTTCCCCAAAATTGCAGAGTAAGGAACATTCTCAAGCTCATTCTATGAGGCCATCATCACCTTGATACCAAAACCAGACGAAGATACCACCAAAAAAAAAAAAAAAAAATTACAGGCCAATATCACTGATGAACATAGTCGCAAAAATCCTCAACAAAATACTAACAATCAGAATCCAATGCACCATGATCAGGTGGGATTTATCCCAGGGACGCAAGGATTCTTCAATATCTTCAAATCAATTAGTGTGATACACCACATTAACAAACTGAAGAATAAAAACCATATGATCATTTCAATAGATGCAAAAAAAGCTTTTGACAAAATTCAAACTCATGTATGATGAAAACTCTCCAGAAAGAGGGCATACCTCAACATAATAAAGGCCACATATGAGAAACACACAGCAAACATCATTCTCAACAGTGAAAAGCTGAAAGCATTTCCTCTAATATCAGGCTCAAGACAAGGATGTCCATTGTTGCCACTTTTATTCAACGTAGTTTTGGAAGTCCTAGCCACAGTAATCAGAGAAGAAAAAGAAATAAAAGGAATCCAAATTGGAAAAGAAGAATTAAAACTGTCACTGTTAAAAGAAAAAAAAACCCATAAAAACTGTCACTGTTTGCAGATGACATGATACTACACATAGAAAATGCTACCAGAAAACTACTAGCGTTCATCAATGAATTTGGTAAAGTTTCAGGATACAAAATTAATACACAGAAATCTCTTGTATTCCTATACACTAACAATGAAAGATCAGAAAGAGAAATTAAGGAAACAATCCCATTTACCATCACATCAAAAGAATAAAATACCTAGGAATAAACCTACCTAAGGAGGCAAAAGATATGTACTCAGAAAACTATAAGGTACTGATGAAATAAGTCAAAGATGACACAAACAGATGGAGAGGTATTCCATGTTCTTGGATTGGAAGAATCAATATTGTCAAAATGACTATACTACCCAAAGCAATCTACAGATTCAGTGCAACCCCTATCAAATTAGCAGTAGCATTTTTCACAGAATTAGAACGAAAAATTTTACAATATGTATGGAAAGACAAAATAACCAAAACAATCTTGCAAAAGAAAAAAAAAACAAATGGAGCTGGAGGAATCAGGCTCCCTAACTTCAGACTATACTACAAAGCTACAGTCACCAAAACACTATGGTACTGGCACAAACACAGAAATATAGATCAATGGAACAGGACAGAAAGTCCAGAGATAAACCCACGCACCTATGGTCACCTAATCTATGACAAAGGAGAGGCAAGAATATACAATGGAGAAAAGACAGTCTCTTCAATAAGTGGTGCTGGGAAAACTGGACAGCTATACATAAAAGAATGAAATTAGAACATTCTCTAACACCACAAAAATTAACTCAAAATGGATTAAAGATCGACATGTAAGGCCTGAGACTATAAAACTCTTAGAGTAAAACACAGGCAGAAACCTCTCTGACATAAATTGCGGTAATATCTTTTCTGACCCACCTCCTAGAGTAATGAAACTAAAAACAAAAATAAACAAATGGGACCTAAGTAAACTTAAAAGCTTTTGCACAGCAAAGGAAACCACAAACAAACTGAAAAGACAGTCCACCGAATGTGAGAAAATATTTGCAAACAAAGTGATCAACAAGGGATTAATCTCCAATATATATAAACAGGTCATGCAGCTCAATATCAAAAAAAAAAAAAAAAACCCAATCAGTAAATGGCTGGAAGATCTAAACAGACATTTCTCCAAAGGAGACATACAGATGGCCAAGAGGCACATGCCAAGATGCTTAACACCACTAATCATTAGAGAAATGCAAATCAAAACCATAATGAGGTATCTATCACCTCACACTGGTCAGAATGTCCAGCATCAAAGAATCTATAAACTATAAATGCTGGAGAGGGTGTGAAGAAAAGGGAACCCTCCTACACTGTTGGTGGGAATGTAAATTGGTACGACCATTATACAGAACAGTATGGAGGTTCCTTAAAGAACCAAAAACAGAGCTACCATGTGATCCAGCAATCTCACTCCTGGGCATATATCCTGAGAAAACCATAAATCGAAAAGATACATGCACTCCAATGTTCACTGCAGCACTATTCACAATAGCCAGGACATAGAAGCAACCTAAGTGTCCATCGACAGAGGAATGGATAAGAGGATGTGGTACATACATACAATGGAATATTACTCAGCCATAATAAGAATGAAATAATGCCATTTGTAACAATGTGGACGAACCTGGAGATTATCATACTAAGTGAAGTCAGACAGAGAAAGACAAATATCATATGATATCACTTATATGTGGAATCTAAAAAATGGTACAAATGAACTTATTTACAAAACAGAAATAGAATCACAGATATAGAAAACACACTTATGGTTACCAGTAGGGAAAGGGAAGGTGGGATAAACTGGGAGGTTGGGATTGACATATACACACTACTATATATAAAATTAGATAATTAAGAAGGACCTACTGTATAGCACAGAGAACTCTCTCTACTCAATACTCTGTAATGACCTATATGGGAAAAGAATCTAAAAATGATTGTATATATGTGTATGTATAACTGATTCACTTTGCTGTACACCAGAAACTATCACAATACTGTAAATCAACTATACTCCAATAAAATTTTTTTTTAAATTAAAAAAACCCAATATCTTTCTTCCGAGCCCTGTTAATTGTGGAGGCTATGAAAATTCCATCTCTAGAACTCAGTGCATCTCTTTACTACATACCTGAAAATCCACTGCTGCTGGTAATAGTTTTAATATATATATATATATATATATATATATATATATTTTTTTTTTTTTTTTTTTTTTTTTTTTTTTTTTGTGGTATGCGGGCCTCTCACTGTTGTGGCCTCTCCCGTTGCGGAGCACAGGCTCCGGATGCGCAGGCTCAGCGGCCATGGCTCACGGGCCCAGCCGCTCTGCGGCACGTGGGATCTTCCCGGACCGGGGCACGAACCCGTGTCCCCTGCATTGGCAGGCGGACTCTCAACCACTGCGCCACCAGGGAAGCCCGAATATATATTTTTAAATATATGATTTCTGTGACATTGATAGCTCTTTGCTTGAACTGCAATGGAAACTGGTTGACTACTTCTATTTCCTTTTTTTTCTACTCCTATTACTTCTCCATTTATCCCACTAGTTAAGAAAAAGGAGGTGAGAAATTGTCAGAATAAGTAGTCCACATGCCAGAAACATCAGACAAAAGGGTATGGCATTTGAGATGACTTGGTGGGATGCAAATGCTAGAGATATTGGAATACTTATTTCCATGCTTTACAGTCTTTAGAGAAGGGCCATATCTTCCCAGTGGATTTGGCAGAACATTTCCACCAAGGGATGCAATCTGTTGGAAATCCTTTTTTTCAACAAGATTCTCTGGTTCTGTCTTGGTCACCACCCCAGCAAAATTTGCAGATATTTTTTCAGTGGCTGTCTAGTCCCACTCCAAGTATAATGAAGTAGTCATTCATTCAGTACGCTAAAGAATCAGAAACATTTTTTGGTAAGGTTGGCAATACATACTACTGTCCATCTTTTACTACTATATTGAGATGTTTTCTGTGCATCACTCTACAGCAATCATTGAAAACATGCCATTTTCTTCTGCACACTATAGAAAGATTTCACAATTAAGCATTATAGCTTATTGTCCCTGGAAAATAATTTATTGAAGAACAAAGAATTAAAACCTGTGACTACCTAATTTTTTACATTTGCCACAACAATTAATGGGCATAAGATCATCATATAAAATAAGATGTTTACTGAATGTTTATATGTTTCTTTAAAATATAAATAAGCCTATATTCAGTAAACATTCATCCATAGTCGCCACTGCATACAGTCTAGCATTTATTTCTTGTTGTTTTTAAGACTACCACAAATAAACCTTTACCCTTAGAATTTTTTCAAATACAAAATGTACTATTAGTCTTCAACTGTACAGACCTGATGCAAATAATATATCTTAGATACAGTATTAGTTTGAAAACAAAACAAATACATATAACAACAAAAATATCTTTGCATATATTTTAAAAAATTATCTGTGGTACATGGTTAAACTCTATGTAGATTGACCAAAACCTTAATAATGGTCATGAGTCAGAACCTTATCAATCTTCTAGAGTGGTTCTGACTGAAAGCCAGCAGAGCAAATTCAATCAAGATTGAGAAGGATGTAGTGGAAATGAAAGAGGGAACAGTCTGGTATTGAGGTAGAAGCTTATCACTGATTTAGGATAGTCCTGCTTTTTCTTTCTTCTTAAATTTACAATTTCCTATTTTCTGATATAATTTTCTAAAATTACAATTTTCTATATTTTCTCCAGGGCATGAGTATTAAATGAAATTGTTATTTAAAATATGTGAAACTCAATGACAATAGCAAATCTCAAGCGTTAAACATCCAACAAAAGGAATGACTAACAGTACCTCTATGCCAAGAGGAATAAGTAGAGTCATCAAGCTGGCCTCTATATAGTTATGACATCTGGCACCTGTACTTACATGCCCTTTAAAAAATTTACTTGGAAATGTAATATAGGCACTCACAGAAAAGGAATAAAACATATATTCACAGAAGAGATTCACAAGACAAGTCAAATTCTCCCTTTTTTGACTCTCATTCCTTCCTCTTTCTCCACTTTTAACCATGTTTGCTCTTAATTCTTATTATTAGTGCTTCTTGATTTATCACCTCTAGATACTCTATAGATTCTCATCTATAAAATGTGATGAGTTATGCACACTTACCCTACCACCCTCTCTCCACTTCTTTCTTCAACTCACCTTACTTTAAATTCTTCTCATGTTAACACTTATCAGTGTAATATTCAATAATATTCTTAATCCTTTATTTCTGGGTCCACTACCTTTACTCTCTATCAGCTGGATTCCCATATTGTAAGATGAGAAACATTAGTCTACCCACATCTCTATACCCGCCCTTCCTTACCTCCTGACTCTGTTATCTATGTCATCATTTAATATTGCCAAGTTTTATAATATATATTCTCCTCTGTAAATATATCAAAGTCTTCTGTGTGTCTAGTTTTATTCTAAACCTTGAATACCATTGACTAGAATGTATGATATGATTGTGTAGGAATGATCAGTTGTACAACCAAGTTGTATGACTGTATCTGTAGGAAAAGTAATATAATCTTAGTCACTAAATCTGTGCCACTTGAAGAATGTTCCAAGCATCAAAGTCCAACGGTTTATCTTACTCAATGCTCCAAAAAAAATTGCTCAAAATAGTTGAAAATTGTAGTTTGTGTTTTGCAAAACCATGACTTTACCACATTGCACTTTTTGTAAAGTTTTTAATTGCCTTTCTTTCTTATTTTTGGTAGAAGAGATATTAAGAGCTTCCACTTTTCCAATAATTAGAATTTACTATATTCTTGAAGACATTCTTCATTCTCATGTAAATCAATGCTTTCTGGTTTTTCTGAAAAACTATAATTCTGGGGGTCCACTGAACCCCTAAGTTACTTCTGTTTGTTAAATCCCGTGTCTTTCTTGGATTTTTCTTTAATTTTGCTGCAATAATTTAATTTTTCTTTTTGTTCTTAAAAATAGGTACATGGGAGATGAACTTTTTTAGATTTTGCAGATTTTAAAATATGTTTTTGTCTTAAATTTATTGATAGTTTGGTTGGGGGCACAAAGTAATTTCTGGGTTCTAAATCATTTTCACTCAGAATTCCTAGTAGCATAATTATGTTAATAAAAAGACTGATTTAACTCAGATTCGTATCTTTTCACTGGCAACATATGTGCTCAATGCAAGCCTTTTAATGCCATCTCTATATCTTTGATACTTGTAACAATCTATCCAGGTGTGAGTCTTCTTCCTCTCTACATACACACTTTGTGACTAAGAGGAAAGTTTCTCAGGCAAGACTATGTTCTAGAGCTGGGTGTGCCACTAAATTGTGGGACCTCCTGTAAGTTAAAAACTGAATCATATTTCACTTTATTCAGTTTTAAAATGATGAGCGTTTAACCCTTAGGTTAATAATAAACATACCAGAATTGTTGGAAACATTTAAACAACACATTTAAAGAACTCAGAAAACATTAACTACTATTTCATTTTCCTCAGCACTCAGCAGATCCTTTCAATCTGAATGCATTCTGGGCCTTACCTTAGCTCATTTTTTTCCTCTGATAATTTCTTCCCATCTATTAACATAGCTTTCCCTTCCTGGACCTCCTATTAAGTAGATATTGTTCTTTCAGGATTGATTTTCCATACCTTTCATTATTTTTTTCAAGCTGTGTGCTTTGTATATTTTCTTAATCATGATTACTAGAACAGTGATTTTGCTTGTTTTGTCTTGAAGCAAGTATTTTCCATTTTCAAGAAACTTTTCTTGTTATCTGGTAAGATACAAGATGACAGCCTGTTCTTGTTTATTTGAATCTAATTTGCTTAAAATTTAATTTATATTAACTTAATTTAAATTGGTGGATACTAATTAGAATTCTTAAAATGTCCCTTTCTTTTCCACGAATTAAATGTTTTCACTCCTATTTTTAGTTGTTCCACTTGTTCATTTTGGTCCTTTGTCTTATTTGTTTTTTTGGTTTTATTTTTATCAAATGTCAGGTGTTCATTGGTTGTGTATTAATATTTATGGATAAGAACGATATTGACTGATATATCGATATATAAATGGTTCTGTTTTTCTCTCCATTTAGTGAGCCCATTCCTCCCATACTCTTTTCCCCTAAATAGAAGGAATTACTATGGGCTCCATGTAACAGGGCCTACTGAGGTGCAGGTTTCCCTTTGGGATGACCGATGGAGGTGTAGAGAGAGGCATACTGTCCCCCCATATTAAAAGAGTGAAAAGTTTATTTTGGAAATGGAGGATTAGCATATTTCCCACTTGATCCCTCTACCTTTCATTTTTCTCCTTCATCCCACCACATTTCTGCCTGGAGTTGCCTCCAACTCTGCTTTGCTTTTCTCTCATCGTCACCATCCACACTAGGGTTTTTAGCTTTCTCCAGAATTTACCTGGTTTTAACCTGGACATCAAGCATCCTGCTGAGATCTCCACATGTGGGTAATGGTGACAGGGCCACCACGAGTGTTTTAATTCCAGAGCTATTTGAAATCTTGATTCAGAATATAAAGATGTTATTCAGTCTACTTTCTGCTGGCTTCAGGGCAAAAGGGCAGGTTTGTGGCACAGGTCAGATACAGATCAATGCTTTATGGTGTTCTTCCTTTGGCCAACCCAGAGCCAGTTTGCATACTATCTTCCTGTCCATCTGTTTGCCCCAAGCCCCATATTTAGATGGCCCTGGACAACTCTCTGGTATATGGAGCTTTTCCTGAGGACTCCCATTGGAGTGGCCTCTTCATATAAGGGGTGCCTCCAGATTGATTTCTCTTTTCGCAGTTTCAGATTCAGTTGCCACAATAGTGATCAGTGGAGTTGAGGAATTCGCCCCTATGATTTTTCTCCCTCTCATGCCCACGTTGCTCCAGGACTGGGTTATTGCTTAGTGTTACCTTGACCCTGAAACACATTCATGTCTGCCTGTTAGCTCCCTGTGGACAACTCTCCTGAACAGAAGCCACTGCCCATGTGGTTTCCGGCCAAAATGTTCCTGCAACCCATTCCCATCACTACCCTTTGTCAATATCCTTTGGGGATCCTGGGCCCTTCCATTCACTGCCAAAACCACATATCAACTTGGATTTGGTGCCTGGACATCATGGAAGGAATGTTATTATTGGTTTACCACCCAGATCTGCTCCAATTCAACCCTCCCTCTCCCTCTGCCACCATTGTCCTGCTCCGTAAGTCCTGGGATATGACACATACCTCCATCAGACCCCACTGTTATTCAGTACTTCTGTTATACCAGATTTATTTTCTAAAAATATTCAATGGTAAGGAAATTTAGTTTTTCTCCTTTGGGCTCAGAAATTTCCAAGAAAGTGATACTCAGTTCTGATCATGAAACTGATTCCTCAAAGAAAAGCTCACTCCTGATCTGTGCATTTCTAAAAAGAGAACTGTGTTGTGGAGAGCAGATCTCTAGCCCAGCTAGTCTTACTGTAGAAAACATTTCCTATGGAAAAGTCAAACAGAAGAACAGAAGAATATTAGGGCCAGAAGTGACCTTAATAATCACCCAATCCAAACTTTTCATTTTATAAGCTGAGGCCAGAGGTGTTACGTGGCTGATTTAAGGGCTCTTAGTTTCTTAGTGACAGAGCCAATACTAGAACCCAAGTCTTCTGCCTGATAGAGTATAATTGTATTTATAAACTTACATTACAAGTATACAATTCCTATTTCTAGCAGAAGTTATAAGCATGAGAATAGCTAACATTCTTTGCTCTCCTACTATAGGCCTGAGCCCGTGCTAAGCAGTACATGTCCATTAACTCATTCAATCTTTATGATAACCCTGTGAAGCAGGCAGCATTATCGTTTCTACTTTACAGACAAGGACACTGGCCGTTTGTCTGCTGTGATGATTATGAACAGCCACCAAGATCAAAGCATAACTCAGGATGCAGGCCGAGTTTCTGTTATCACACAGGGAGAAGGGAGGACTAAAAAACAATCAAACAGCTTGAAATTTATATTGTATTCTCGTTTTTGTTTGTCATGACAACTCACTGGGCTGTCAGGCCATGAGCTGAAAATGAAGCTGAAAAACTGCATTTGTTATCACATAACAAATTACTTCTCTTCCCGGATTTATCTGGATTCGATGAACAGACAGAAGACCTAGCTTACTACTTAATATTGCTAAACCAGGGCATCCAGGGTTTCATATTTCTATTCATTTTTCTGCTTATCTTCTTATCTGTGGGTCCCTAAGACCTCCTTCTCAGGCTCCCCTCCCAGGACTCTTAGGTCAGAAGAAGGTTGACCGTGAGGAAGGAGGAAGAATCCCAACTGTGGATGAGCACAGTTAGTACCTGGAGTCTCGGGACTAGCGAATGTCAGCCGTCTTGTCTCAGCGGCCTGGGGAAGAAAAGGCTACATGCAGTCATTCCAAAGGAAACTGCAGATTGTCTGGACCACCTCCCTTGCCATCCACGATTAACCTTCTCTGCATTGGGACGCTTTTTATCTGGCTTGACTGTGTTTCTCCTTTAAACTGGAAGTCTGAGCATTTCGTGGGGAGAAGACACAGGAGAGGGGATGCGCCTTGGTTGTGGGTGTTTTTTTAACAAGTTCTCTAAAAACCTTAAGAAAGACCTTTTAAAAAAACCTCTGTGAATTACCTTCTTTTTTGCTTTAAAACGCAAATAGAATGCTCAATGGTCCGCCCTAGTTCATGAGATACACCCCTTAGGGCACAGAAGAGTGATTTTGTTTTAGGCCCCTAACCTAAACAGAATATCTTATTTCTGTAAAAAGAAACTTCTCTTACTGTAGCTAAAAGTATGCAAATACATGGAAAATATACATTAGACACATTAACACAAAGATAACAATTATTAGCGCATATATATATATAATAAATATGTTCCTATGTAAAAAGTTTTAGAGTAAGCTGTCTTTCACTTTTCTTCCAAGAACACCAGGAAATTGCCATTTTGAAAGGCAATTCCAAACATCTTCAAAATGTAAACCATGGGGAAAAAGCAAGAAGCTTTAAACAAAGACCCAAGTCTAGTGAAGAGCCCGAAACAAGACCTCTCCTTCGGTTTGGAATTCTAAAATGTTTCTGCGGGATCCTAAACATGGTAGGGAACCACCTGTCAGGGACCCACATTCACTTATTCAAATCAAGCAATCATACATCTAGCTGTACCGTTTGCACATACATTTAATGCCCTCTTGGCATTCAAATGAAAGATATTGAGGACACTGCCTGTGTCCACAATATGGTGGGCTCAAATCTGCAAAGTAGAAAATATGCTATTGCAAAGTCAACATATGGTTCCCCCATAATATAGATCTGCCTAAACACTGCAGGGAGCATATGGTGAGAGAATTTTGTTGACACAGTGGTAGAGTCAGGGACAAGAAGCTAGCTGACTTGGGGCTGACTGCCTTTCCATTTTCTACTACAGAAGGAAGTCAAGAAAGAATTTTGTCTTAAACACACATGCACACTAACTGAAAAATAAAAACAGTGTTTCTTTTCAGTTGCAGAATGATATACTTATTTCTCCTGGAAATGTCAGAGAGAAATAAGAAATATGTACGGCTTCTGCTAAAAGATGGCCTTATAGAAATTTTCTTCTCATAAATTATTCAACTTAGTGTAGTAAACGCTCTTTGGGGATAACTTTTGAGTTCAAAAACCATCTGCTTTTCTCCAGTGATTGAACTCTGAGCCACAGTTTGGTTCTCCACCCACCATGGTTAAATTTAAACTATGTGATCCTGAACCCCCTGGCCAGCGCTGATTACCCTGGCGGAGACAATCAAATTCTCTCTCCCAGAAATTGAGAACTGGGATTGAACAAGAGCAGGTCATTCATTTGTGAGCTTCACTGGCACCAAATATAGAACCTTGGAATGTGTGGGTGGTCAGGATTCTCTGCAAAAATAGAGGAGAGAGAGAAACAAATGAGTCTTCCTTCTAACTGAAAGACTGTTGTTTTTTTTGGGCCGCAACTTGCGGGATCTTCGTTCCCCAACCAGGGATTGAACCTGTGCTCTGTGCAGTGAAAGCATGGAGTCCTAACCACTGGACTGCCAGGGAATTCCCTAACTGAAAGACTCAATACTCATAGTGTATTGAGATCCTATCAGGGCATGAATTATAAATACCAAGATGAAGGGGAGAGAAGGGTAAAGGTGGAAGACGTTGTGGATTGTCTTTTAATCCTCCCCCTCCTCCACTAATTATTTTTATTATATACTGCTAATTTCTTCAACTAAATGCTTTTCTTCAAACAGAGTCTCATCAGGGAAAAATTTCTTCTTAAATTTCTCTTTGTAACTCTCTCCAGCCCCACCCAGCACAGTCCTGGGATTCACAGGAAGTCAACCTATGTTTATTATTGATTTAAAAAATACTTTTCAGAATAATTTTCCATAATTCCAAGTGAGGTGATTTCCACTTTTCCCTCCAGCTCCACTTCCTCCACTGTCATTTTTCCCCCAGGTGGGGAGTTAGGGAACTGCAAAAACCAGTAAACAGAAGGCAGATTCCTTGAATAGAAAGAGTGCCTGCCCTCATAGGGAATGTGTCACTAGAATTTATTGCTGAATGGCTGGCCATTCTGGGGAAAGTCCCTTGCAGTCATATGATTTAGTCATCCTTGAAAGGCGACGGCTGATAAGTCATTTTTTACAAAATCAAGAGCAACTGTTTTAAGATTTACAGAGCAAATTTATGAAATGTAACAATCTAATCATCTGCAGTTTATTTCTGTAATGAAAAGATAGTCTCCCAAAGCCAGGCTTCTTTGTAAAAATGAATGTTTCTATGCTTTCTTTTTCTGAAAGAAGGAGTTATACCACAATTTAAGCAGAGAAATTGCAGCACAGATTCATCTTCTTAGTGGGAGAGAGACCTCAGATAAAATTCAGAGAATTTAGTGAGAGCAGCAGAACAAAGAAGATATAATACGAGCGACAATGATTTCAGCTTTCCTTCTAATATGAAAAGACAGCTGAATTGCGGCACTTGGGCCACCCACTGCTGGAAGAAAATGCTTGAATCCTCAGTACCTTTGATTCACTGGTTTGTGGAGGTGAGAATGTAGCTCTCACAGCATGTACTGGAGAAGTAAGTTAAATTTCGTCTGTTCATCTTTTCCTACCCTTTGCCTACAGAATATTTCTAATTGAAGTCTCTGCTGAGGTAGCAGCCTAATATCTACACGGAAACATTATTTAGAAGCTTTTGTGGGGTTGTTGGGCCTCATCCATCCCTTTGAGAATGAGATGCATTTTATAGTTTTTGTTGGGGTTATTTGCTGCTGCCGCCGTTGCTTGTTCTGCATCTCTGACAGCAGTGGATTAGAGTGGCGTTCCTTCCTAAGATATGTAAGATAATTTCAGAAACAATGAAAACACTATGACGTGGTTCTCGGGTAACTTCAAACTGTAACTCCTTACCCATTTGTCCACTCTTTTCTCACTCCAATGAATGGTGCAAAATACTTTAAAGTAAAGGATTGTACTTTCAAACAAATGATCACATTTCTTTGTCTTACAAGTATATCCCTTGCCTCAGAAAAATATTTTGCCACAAAATATATTAGCTACTTAAGGATCAGGGAAATACATATAATCAGCTCTTGTAGACACGATCAATGGATGAAATTCAAGACTACACTTTTGGTTTTTGCCTTCAACCTTAACTTTTCCTAACTAGCAGTTACTCCTCAGCATTTTATAAGGACATCAGTTTTGTCTGTCCCTTCAATTATTGCTTCTAGGCAACTTCGTTCTCTTGGCAGCAACTTACTTCACACAGAGCCAGCGCCTGGTATTTCTTTTAAGATGAAAACCACTCTTCACCCAGGAGGAGGATGGTAGGGGTAGGACACCGTTACACAGGAGGAGGGTTCAGTTTTCAATAGATGTCATAAAGTCAGGAGGAGGCTGGTAGCTGACATTCCCCAGGGAGCAAGGCCCCAAACCAAGTCATTAATGGTTGGACATGGCCTAATGCACTTCCTTCGTGTGAATGATACACTGAACCATGAACCAACCTGTGGCACTGGGACTGCAATACACATTTCCTGAGAAATAATGCCCTAAAATGAAAACTACATTAATAGTATATGGATATACCCAGTGAGGAAGCCTTGATTATTTTCCTTCTCTCCATCACTACTGCTACTCTCAGTCCGGGTTTGAATATCTGCAGTGGCTTCCTTGATGTTCACCTAGTCCCAGGATCCCTTTTTGTCCTCCGCCTTACTGTTGCCAGCATAAACTGCTACAAAGCATATTTGATCGTGTCTATCTCCATTGATTAAAAACATGGATTATCTCTTTCTCGAGCATGTTCATAAAACCAGGGTGAGGCCCTACAGATCATAGGAGTTCAAAAACCCGTCCCAGTCTGTCCCCAAAGTGCAAAATCCTTGACTACTTTCCCCATACAGGCAATAGCAAGATATCCAAAAGTCCAGTTTTCCTTCTTCCGAGGATATCTGCCTTTCCTCCCCTTGACAGGGATCCTTATGTGTACCTTGAGTGTTGTAGGAAGGAACCACCGGATCAGTCCAATGTCATTACACTGAATGCAGTGAATGGATGACAGAGGAGCAGTGGTTTTCGGGGAAAACAATCTTCCCTCTACCCTTCTGAGTTCTAAGCTGAAACCCCTATAATAAAAGACAGATTAACAAGAGAAAAACAAACAGAGGGGTATTAACATGTATACCTCATGTATGTAAATATAAACGGGAGATGGGGGGGGGGGAAATTGCGTAACTCCCAAGGTGGCTTCAAATCCAGGCTTAAATACCATCCTAACAGGGAAAAGATAGGGGAATGTAGGCCTCTTAGGGGAGTGTAAATAACCTTTAGAAAAGATAAATTGGCCCTTAGAATAACAGACGGGAGATATGATAGCTTGTGACAAACTTCATCTGGGTGTGGTGTCGGCTTCTAGTCTCCTCTTCTGTGGTGAGAGTCAATCTTCCCTGGTTGATGAAACTCTCTGGGAGGGGATTTATGATAATAGAGTTCCTTTTGCAGGATCTGTCTTTAGGCAGATAGGAGGAGTTCAGAGAAAGTTCCTCCCCACATGAGCTGTTTTTTAGGTCCCTAAGTTCAAAATAACCAATATGCCCAAGGAACATGTTTTGGGGTGGCATTATTCTGCTACCCTTCACTCACTTGACAATCTGTGTCCCAAGCCAAGAAATGGACCGAATCCCATCTTCCACAGCAGTTATCTGTTATGAAGCAGTGTGATCATCTGTAATAACAAATATTATGGGGAGGGATACTTACTCCCCAGTGATTTGCTTAATGGACAGGCGCCAGCCGAGCCGGCTGGAGACATTTGAATTAAACTCTTTAGATCTCCTTGGCCTCGTGGGGAGGACACGGCAAGGATAATCAGTTACTGCAGACAAGTGCTGCTGCACCAAAGTGGCTCAGGAATGGTACGTTTTTCTGGCAGAAGAGGGAGGGAGTTAAGTTTCTTCTGCAGGAGATTTGGACTACATGATGGGGCACTCCCCCAATAGGTAAGGTTGACCTTATCATTTTGGTCCAAAAGTCAGTAATGAAGGCAGGTTCTTTATCTCTTGCAGCTATCACCAGTTCTGGCGCCAAGCCCTTTTGTAACAGTAACAGGCGGAACAATTACTTCTCAACAACAGGATCCATCATACGCCCTCAAGAAAGTACTACAGCTCTATAAATGCATTTATTTATCATGCACATTAATTCTTAAATGCAAATCAGCCCCGTGAATGCTGGGAAATCTGAGTCCAATGTCTACCACATCACAGAAATGTAATCACCAAGCCCAGTGATAAGCCTCTCTCAGAGTGGAACTACTTACTCTTTTCTCCCAGAAAGATTAAGACCGTTTTCCTCATTCATTTCCCTTTCTAAGTATGGCAAACATCAGTGGTTCCAAGGTGGTATCTAGTCCCCACCTATTCTTTTTTTTTTGTGGTACGCGGGCTTCTCACTCTTGTGGCCTCTCCCGTTGCGGAGAACAGGCTCTGGACGCGCAGGCTCAGCGGCCATGGCTCACGGGCCCAGCCGCTCCGCGGCATGTGGGATCCTCCCGGACCTGGGCACAAACCCGTGTCCCCTGCATCGGCAGGCGGGCTCTCAACCACTGTGCCACCAGGGAAGCCCCCCAGCTATTCTTGAACATGAGAGGGCAGTATCCATTGCCAAAGAAGAGAACAAAAAACAAACAAAAGCAGTAAACACGTAATGATAACAACAGAAGCACAGCACTTAATAAGTTGTAAGAGCTTGCCTCAACCTACATCTTGACCTTTAACTCTTGTCAATGCTACAGTTGAATTCTACTCTTCAATTAGAGCATTATCTGTAATTTCACAAAGCATCCTATTGTGAGAATTGCTCCAGTTGCTACCTAGAATGTCCTCTCTCATTCCAAGCCCACCTGGTGACATCTCACTTATTTTTCAGGAGCCCGTTAAAGAATACTTTCACCCTTGACTCAAATCCCAGCCTTGCCTGAGGTCCTGGCAGATCTGAACACTCTCTATTTTTTGCTACTTCTGCACTGCCTCTATCAGTGCACTTTTGTTGTGTTGTACCTAATTAGCTACATGTCTGTAAATTCTCTGTGATATGGACTTTTCTGGGCAAGGAATTATCTAATTCATTTCTCTATGTCTGTTATCAAGACAGTGCCTGGAAAATAATGGATCTCTAAAGAGGAATGTTTATTCAATCAAATAACTCTCATTGATTCAAAATGGTTGAAATGGGATGGGGAAACATTCAGAATAATTGATATTCTAATTAACTTAGTAACCTGCACACCATAAAATTGATTACAGTGTTTGTCCAATTGCATATAATTATTTACCTATAAGGTGTAAAGTATCTGTAATATAACTTTATATTTTATTAATATTAAGCATGTACTGTGGACGTTGGGTGAGCACCATATCTTCCAGGCCATATCTGGGGGTAAAATGAAACCCTGACGCTGTTGGCTGGGGCCTATATGACAGTTATTTATACCAAATGCCATGAGGACTAAGTCTCCTAAGAGCACTGTCTCTATCATCTCCTCTTGTTTCTAGCCCCTCAGCTGCTGATACCCTGTATTCTATGTATTGTTCGTCAGACCACGTGTTCCCCACTCATCACTTTTCCTTGGGAAGGAAAGCTTGGCACATACAACGCCACTCCCCATTTTCTCTCCTTTGGGGAAGAGAAGTATACTGTTTGATGAATGAGTTTGGCAGAGGGAAGTGGGACTGTATGGCTCAGTCCCTGTCAAATCATCTCTGAGGCTGCTTTCTGGTCTGTTCTCTGAAACGCAGCAAGTGGACTGCCCTGCAGGGGTGTCCTGCAGTGGACCAGTACAGCCAGGGGCTGCCTGGGTAAGTCTGCCTAACTCATCAGTTAAAATCTCAGTAAGGCCCTCTGGCTACACCTAGAAATCTTGTCTTCCATTCCATGTTTGGTTCATAATAAACGGTTTTGTTTATTGGTTTGTTTTTTAAATCTTTGCTTCCTGTGTCTTTCTTTCAACTGGCTTTGAATTCTGGAGAGGGAAAGAGATTGTAATTCATTCACCCTTCCCTCTAAAACCTGAACAATGATTCCACAGAGCTCATAGTGAAGTCACTTTCTTTGGTTTCTATTGACTATTTTTTTCACTCTAAATCCATGTCACAAGAGAATGATGGACTCTGTGCCCTGCCTCTTGACTGAACGTGGAGTATTGCCTTGAGATAAACTTTGTCATCTGGAGTCCCTCTCCCTCAAGAGATACTTGGTCATTTGCAAATGGAACACAAAGTTTTACTTGTCGATTCTCTACACACGCCCAAGTCTACCTGAACCCTCTGGTCAGCTGCCCAGTATTAAGTTTGCATTCCTACAAGAAAAAAAAAATCAACAGAATCTGTCGAAATTCTTTAAAATTCCGAATATATGAACATGTTTGATTGAAGCAAGTAATTGATTCATTTTATGTTGTGCAAAAGGGTTAGTCCATTATTATTAATGATGATTATAAAACAATGTACAGAGTATGAAAATGCTGAGCAGCTTATAAATAGAGAGAACAGTTATTGTTCATCGTCCCCTCCAGACGTGGACCCTCTTAGCCAAATAAAACAGTCATTGCTGAGTCTGATATGCATGTTCCAGTCATGAAAAAAACACTTCTTAAGGTTAGAGCACCCTTTTGTATAAATTTTCAGAGACTGGATAGCCTAACTTAAATAATGTTATCCTCCACCCATGGCCATGGGGTGCCTTAAATAGTCCTTAAAGAATAGCTTCCTTTTCTTGTATGAAAGAGCCCTTCCCTAAAATGCAGGGCTAGATTATAGTTCCAGCTAATATGTTCATCTCAGTCTCACGTACCTCATCTCCCTGTATCTACATGAGTGACTTCTAGATGGCTAGCTTCTCACATGTCTTTTTAAATGCAGCTCTTTCTCTCTTGTTTGATTATGGAGACACGATGATCAGGAAGGCGGTTTTACCAGAACGGAGTTACTGTCATTTCCCAAACACGGAAGACTCCGCTGAACATTTGGTGGTAGACAGAAACTGTTTGTGCACTTCCAGGGGGAAAAGTAAAGCCCTTTCATTCTTGGCTTCTTTTAGGACTTCCAAATGTGTCTCCCTTCAGTTGTCTTGGTGATTTCTTTGCTCATCTGTCATCACAGGTGGTCCTTACTGTTCACCTGTTTCCTCTTCCTCCATTATTTATTGAGTGACTTTACTTGTGATGATATAAACACAAGACAGGCTTCAGTGGTCATGGATATCTATAGGATGAGGGTGACGAAAAACTTTCCTGTAAGAAATTCCACTTCAGTGAGTTAATTTACAGGAGGACAGTGAGGCAGGGGGTGACTTTTGATCATGCCACACTACTTCCTAGGCCTTTGTGGTTGATTATCCTTGGCTTTACGATGAGGAGAAGGTATCTATGTTGGAGGAAAACATAAGCATTAAGGACAACCATTCCGGGTATCCTTTGGAGTTGATTTCAAGGTTTTCAATATAACATCCATTCAGTGTTCTTTACGTTTGTGAAGACAGCCCTCCACCTTCCAGCTAGTGTTCTCCCATGAGAGCAAATTCTAAAATAGCATGTCACTCTTTATTCACAATGACTGCCCAGTGCTCTTCAGCCCCTGCCATAAAACTTGGCAGTTACACCCAGCATATTTCTCTCACACATTCTGCTGGGAAAGCCTTCCTCAGTTTGGCATTGCTGTCTCTCCCCTTTGCTTTGGCGGTGAATATGAAAAAGCATTCATTATGCGGATTTTCAAACCGTAATCTGGCCCTGCGTTCATCATCTGAGCTGCCTCTATTTCACAGTAATGTCACATGAACCCTATTTAGCCTATTTACCTGGTTTTTAGGTTTTTAAATTTTGGTGGGTTTTAGTAGCAATGGAATTGACAAAATGTGATGGTTTAGGAGTTCTCTATCCAGATGCCGTTTTCTTCCAGATTTGGAATATTTTCTCGAGGAACGATAGAGAAATGTTTTAGTAAGGTTGCCTGTGAATGTCCTTGACTAGTCTCTTGCTGCCATAATCAATTTGAACTATCTTTATATATAATTCATTTGTTCTTCCATCTTACAGTGCATTCAACACTGCTTCTATTTCCACATGTGTGAAGGTCATTTCTTTGGTCCACAAAACATCCCTTTCTTAATAGTACTGTTTGTTGGCACACATCAATTTGCTTGAAATTGACTCATGTGTTGGGGGCTAGGCTAGATTCTTGCTTTGTTCTTGCCTGTGCATAAAAGCCCAATCCCAGCTAAAGTCTTTCTGCTTTGAGGTGTGCGAACCATGGAGCACACTGAGGAAAAAATAAGGATTAACATAGGAGCACTGCACCAGGATTAGTATGTCAGGGTGCTAGTTGGAGCTTCTAACTAGTAGTATGACCTTAGCCAACCACTTCACCTCTCCTCTGAGACCAGCATTCTCCTGTATAAAATAAGGATATTGGACTATGTGATTTCAAATGCTTATTCTCATTCCAGTGTTTTGAGTTTCTAAGTGGTGTTATTGCTGGTGTGGCAAAAAAAAAAAAAAAAAGTTACAAATCAAAACTACCTTTGCAGAATAGTAAAATTCTTTCATATGCTGACTGCTTTTCTATCATATAGATTACATTATCACGTGGCTCATAAGGATATATACAACAGTGCTGTCTCTAACATTCCAACAAAACCAAGCTCTAACATATTTCAATGTTATCTCAGTACTTTTTGCGTATTTTTTCACATGAAGCTTTTCCACATTAGCTGCTTATGATCTTGTGTAGGAAAATATCAGATTATCTCATTTAAGCCAAAGGGATGGGGGGAGGAGGGAAATTCTTAATACAGCTATTCTTTCAAGTAGGTAAATTATTTCAGACATTCTAGCTTTTACAAAAGTTCTACAGGTCAGAGTCCCCTTTTTTTCTTTTCAAGCAGTAATTTTGTAAAGGCTTACAATATGCTGGTGGTTATTATACTAAACTCCAGAAATGTAAGTTATGCTATGGAAATTTCTAGTAATGTGTGGCATTATATCTGAGGACATCTTCAGACATCTCTAATTTTTCCATCAGATAGAATCAGGTATAAAACCAATTGGGGATAATGAGAAGGGGAGGAAATCATAAGACTGGGATAGGAAAAGAAGGGAATAAGTAGAAAGTTCCCACTCTCACACCCTCCCCACCCCTCCACCGCAAAAAAAAATCTATCTCAAGGGGTCTTGCAAATCATAAAGGAAGCTGAGAATACAACAGAACCTCAGAATTTTCCTCCTGCTTCCCTAAAGAAGCTGATGATATGTCTGGAAACACGATGGAACACAGAAAGCAAAGCCATAAAAGCAAAAAATTCATTAACATCTGGATAAAGGACTAGACTTGGAAAAATGTCCCCCAATACATATGACACGTGCAGTGAACCAAGACAGGTCTGTAGGTTCGCAGTTTGAACCGGAAGAGAGAGGGCACCCAAAAGGTTTCTGGTGAGCCGGGTCAGTAAACGGAAAAACGTGGAGTTGCCATATCAATGGGTTAACATGTATTAAATGTCACTGAAAACCTAGCTTTCTGGATATTTAATTTCATTTTAATAAAAAAATATTTGATAGATTCTCTTTCAACTCCCGTGGCTCTGACTGTATTTTTCCTATAAAATTTTAAATCCATGGTCGGGAATGGAAACATTTTATATGGGAAGTGACAATAATACATGTGTGTTTTTCCTGAGTTTTCTGCTTTGTTGGTTGTGGCCTTTGGGGGGAGGAAGGTGTGTCATTTGATCCACTGGAAAATCCCAAGACATGGGATTATATTTTCCTTTTCTCAGTTGAAGAAACCTACAACCACTTAAGGTTAAGTGACTGGTCGATGACTTGTCACAAAGCCAAGAAGTGGCAGAGATGGGACCAACACCGCAGTTCCCAGCTTCTCAAACCTTCACCAGGTACCTATGTTCCTTCCATCAACATTCTAAAATTAAAAAAATAGTAATTTCTCCACTTCACATTCAGAATAATCAAAACAGCTTTGCCCCTTAATTCTTCTATGGAACCTCTTTACAATGTCTTTTAAAATCCCCTGTAAGCTGTGGTATGATGAAAAGCACAATGACCTTTTATTTGAAGTACTGAATCTAAGTCACACTTACTCCACTAAGTCCTGTGAGCACTTGGATACCTCATTTAAGATCTCTAAGTTTTAGCTGATCTGTAGAATGACAATCAAAATATCATCCCTCTGAGATTAAGGGGGATTAAATTAAGTAATCTATTCAAAAACACTTTGTGAACTACAGATTATCACTCATAATTTACCATGTATGCTGAAGTTATTTTTCAGAAAATGTCAGTGGCTTCCTGCTGCTTATAACATTCACCCTCTTATGCAAGGCCTTCAAAGTCCTCTTTGACATTCATTATCAATCTTTTATTCTGCTAATAATAATAGCTAACATATATTGAGTAATTACTCTGTGCCAGGGATATACTCAACATTTATTTTCTCATGTAAACCTCATAGCAAGCTTGTAATAACAGCATCATTATTATCCCAATTTTGTAGCTATTTATTGGTATTTGGAACGCTGAAGAAACTTGCCCGACATCCACACAGAGAGAAAGGAAAGGAGTCAAATCCTGGCTGATTCCAAAGTAAACTCAGCCACCATGTATTACTGCTTCTAAATACAGCATTTTTCTTGGACATCACCTGACCATAATCATACTCAATTCTGCAACAACTACCTTACGACACTATGGAAAAAGCTTGGTATAGAAACTCACATAGATGCTGGACAATTACAGATGAACGTATAATCTGGGTACACAGTGACCAAGAATGCAGTCTCTGAAATCATATGACCTCAGTTCAAACCAGATCTACCACAGATCAGTATCATGATCCTGAGAAAGTTATTCTGCCTGTTCTTTATCCTTAAAATTCGATAATAATAAAACTGACCTCAGGGTGTTGCTATGAGAAGTAAATGAGGAAATACAGATTCGGCTCTTAGCATGATGTCTGGCACATAGATAACACTATACCAGTGTTAGACGTTTTGTTATCATTATTACTCCATCTCGCGTCATGTCCACCACAGTTCTGTATGCATGTACTTCACACCACAAAATTACCTGCCTTTCTGCCTCATTCACTAGTTGATTGGCCTAATTATTCAGACCTCGACCAAAACGTTGCTTTGTTAATGAATCTATCTTTGATGTGCCTGCCTTGTCCCCATTCTCTTGCACGCACTCAATCAAGCTCTCTTACTATACTCATAGTTCACTCTAATGTCTCCTTAAAACATATTATCATAATTGTAGCTAAATAATGAATTAGACTATCAGTCTTAAAATTTCTGTACCTCTCACTAGAAAGTGCCCATGAGGGAAGAGGCTATTGTCCATTGTTGGATCCTACACACAGTAAAGTGCTTGATAAAAACCTACTGGATGAATGAATAATGAATGAATGAATCTCATATTCCTTTATTTTATCCCTTTAATTTACGTTCTGTCTCACGGTTTCAAAATCCGTTTTCTTTGTCTTTTTCCCTATGAATTGTTCTATTCGTATCGCGAATTTTCAAACTTCCTGGCCAACCCTAATTGACTAAAAATATTTATAGGAATTTCCCGTCGTTAAATCTGTGCCAATGACAAGTAAATTGCCAGTTTCTTCGTCCTTAAATATTAGATTTCTGAAATACGAGCAGATTAACTCAGCTAAGAAAACAAGAAATAGAACTCTTTTCATGTTTTCCACACTGCTTTTAAACTGCATTTTGAATGTGTTTCTTGAAATTTGCATAATCATTCACGAACATCCTTTCATTTGAATACCACAGTAATGACAACTTAAGATACATTGTTTGCTGTTTATTCAAGATAGACTTCAGTTATCAAAGTAGAGCTTTATGTGTGCACCCTGTTCCATATTTGCTATGGACTCAATTAGTAACACGATCATGTGTGCTGATGCTATTTTGGAATTATGACTTGAAATGTACCATGGTAACTTCTGTAGTCTTAAGGAGCAATGCTTTATTTTTTTAAAATCCTTTTAAATTATATAGGAAGTCTTTTTAAAACTTGAAATCTCAAGCATATGACACACTCGATTTATCAATGTTTATGCTATTTATATCTTAATACATCAAGACTTCAAAACATTGTGGAAATAAGGTTGGCTGAGTGCCAATTCTAACCAAAGGTGAACTTTAATCCCTGGAAAAAACTCCCTGTTCCTATGAGCTGATAACACAGAGAAGCTATGTCTTAATTGTACTCTGATACACTAAAAAAATTTTTTTTAAATTTTATTTCATAGTGAATATATTTGATTCTATTCATCATTTAATTTCACCATATTAGTGATGCCACTGACAGAAGTAAACACTACCTCTAGAGCATTATGAAGTTATAAGCTCAGAAAAAGGCAGTTCCAGCTCTACCCCTTACTAGATGGATAAAGCCAAGTGTACATATAACTTCTTGAATCCTTCTCAATCTGCAAAATGGGGATAATGGTAGTTCATGCCTTACAGAGCTTCTATGAAAATTTAATGATACAGTGCCTAGAAGAGTTTATCACAGATCCTGGCATGTAGGAAACAATAAATATTAATCATCATTCTTTTTACTATTATTATTATATCATTCATGGGTGGATATCTGTGTCATTCACATGGGCACTTGCTATTAATTCTCTTTACATGTATAAGTTTATGCTTCTCTAGATACCATGGACCTACCCTTATGCCTTACACACAGTAAATGATCAGTTGATTGAAAGTCAATGTGTTGGTTTACCTCTGTCTGCATTATTCACTTGCCTTCCAGAATTGTCAATTGAGCACCTTTTTCCATGTGACATTGTGCTGGGCACTGGAGAAACAGAGGTGTCCAGTGCAACTTTGTGGATGGCTTTTTAGTTCTAAATTTATCCAAAAACCTAGTGTTTTTAAAGCCATGGTTAAAGCCAAACTCTAGAGAAACAGAGAGAAAAAATAGCTCTGTGTAATATTATACTTAAAGCATTTATGCCAAATAAGGCATTCTCAAGTTAATTATCTAAACTAATGTAGTCACAGTTGAATAACTTTGGAAGAAATTAGGGCAACAAAGCATTGACAAGGTGTGTGTGTGTGTGCATGTGTATTTCTTGAATAAGAGCATCTAACACAGGTTATTTTCTTTGAATTTTAAAATGGAATTAAAAAACCAAAACATATTGAGCCCAAATTTCAAGATGGAAACAATTATTTTTTTATATACTTATGGTATCTTAAACAGTTGATCTAGATGATTCTGCCACAATCAAGTTCATGGTATTGAAGATGTCCTAAAATTTGGCACACTGCTTATTTTAGTTTAATTTTTGAATGGGCATTCATGGGAGAAGGAGAAGGGCACTTTATTAATTTCAGAATCAAAAGAGTGGTCTTAGCGGTTTCTCTTTACCACAATAGGTTCCCAAACAGATATCCTCAAAGAAAAGTACTTCTATTACAGGTGGGAGTGACAAGGATGAGGCTGATGACGTAGGCCATGGTCATATGGTAAAGGACCTGAGTACCATGCTAAGGAAACTGAAAGCAATGTGGGTTTGAGCAGGGTCAAATCTGCATTTTGAAATCACTTCGGTATCTAGGATAATGGATAAGAGTGGGAAGAAATCAGAGATGGGAGGAATAATTTGGAAGTCAGAACAGGAGCTGCAACAGCCAGAACTAGAGGTATAGAAGCTCTAATGGGGAAGGGATATAAGAAACTACAGGACCTATTTTTAGTTACCTCTGCAAGATGAGAAAAAGGGGTCGAATCCTTCTATGATCTTGTATATTTCTATCATACACGAGGCTTACATACATGTGGCTGAGCTTTATATAATTAATAAAGTCTCAGCATAAAAAGCAAAAAAAAAAAAAGGAGACATCAAAGAACCTCACCAAATAATGAGCGAAAAGAATTCTGGGAAATCAGCACACACTACCAGGATAAAGCCTGGGGGTCAGGGAGGGGACACACACACACACACACACACACACACACACACACACACACCATACATATATATTTATATATATATATATATATATATATATATGCCAAAAGAATATAGTACATTCAAAAGTTTTCTAGCCTAAGTGATTTAAAGGACTATGAGATAGCAATTTAAAAGGTAGCAGACTCAGATTCAGGAAAAAGTGATGAATTTCACTTGGCTAATCAGTGGTGAAATGTTTTATAATTTATTATTATTTACAAATAGAGCTGAGAAGCATAGAAGTAGATCTTCTAAATAGTGGTTGAATGGTTATTGGAAAGGCAGGAACAGATAAAGAATAAAGCAAATATTTGGTGTCAGAAAGGCTCATCATGTTGATTTGTTTCGACAGTTCTATAATAATAGTATTACTACTAATAACATGATTATTTATAATTACTTCAAAATACCATCAATTTGCAAAGGTGGACAGTATTGATTGATCCCTTGAGCTACTGGCAAACTCTTCATTTTCTGGTTTGACTGGCACTTCTGAGACCGTATATCTTTCCTCAAGCAATGACGGAAAAGAGATGGAAAATAATTGAACTGTGTTTTCTTTGAAAGCATGCAGAAAGAAAGCTTAATTTGGGGAAAGAATAAAGAGAAGCTTATCATCAGGCTACTTTTTCAGAATGGCCAAATCCTGAAAAAGTATGATAGCAAAGAAAATGCAAGATATGTTGCTGTATGCTCAGGAAAAAGAGGACTGATGCCCTAATATTATCCATTCTATAGCAAGCTGACTGGCTATAAAATGAGTTTTCACTTTATTTAAATGGAAGTGAATGCCTCATTTTGACTTACTGCATTTAATTTATCACACACAAATAATCCCTTAAATTTATTACATAACATCTGCAAAGAACACATCTGTAAAGGATCCATCTAGGCTTACTAGTGTAAGGAATAATCTCTTTAAGTCTTTCCTCTTTCACAGCACTTCACATTGCTCAGTAAGTTTCAGCCGTTTGAATTTACCATGTGCACGTACCTCAAAAGTGATAAGCCAGACAACAAACGTACACCTTAGGGGCAAAAAAAGTGATGCGAAAAGGTTCGATTAAGTAAAAAAGAAAAGAAGAGAAAAACACAGCCAACTAAAAAACAGGTTAAGAAAAATGTGAAAATCAGGGAGTCATGCAAAATAACTTTCCATATCAAGTATTGAAACATTCCCGGCATATACAATGTACTGAAAATTGAACTAAACTGGTTTGAACAACGATTCAAAAATTTAGTCCAGGTTTTACTAGTGACTCAAAATATGACCTTGTACGTGCCATGCAACTCAGTTTGTTCATCTACCTAAAAAGTGCAAACGTTCTTGGAAGCAGGGAATAAACCACATAAAATCATCAGGTATTAAAATGCACTTGGGAGGCCTTTGCAGGGCAAGAGTTCTGAATTTCTACATGTAATACAAAATCCAAAAAGAAAAAAATAAGGTTTCTTCTGCTGGTCTAGTACAGTAATCTAAGTGTTCATCTCCCAGCTAAGTACCCAGATTATCTTTCTATAGCTACCTGAAGTTCATTATCTGAAGACATTTTCTCATTCTTTGATACAATTTATTTTTATCAACTACCATACAGTTTGAATTTCTGTATCCTCTGCCATCTCAACACCAAAGCAATATTATTTCCAACTAGTCATAAACTGAGGAAGGCAAAAGAGATGAGTGGGAGATGAGCAAGGGGCTTTGCTGTGGAATTTATTATCTTAAATGCCAGTGGTTTAGTTCCCAGATAGCTTGACTATGATGTGATGTATCATATTGAGTGCCATGAGGACTACAAAGATTTTACTGACTTCAGGGAGGTAAGGCAGAAAGCAATAACTACAATAACCACTAAAACACAAACTCAAATAGTACCAGGGATCTCTGAATGCCAGGGAAAGAAATGCGGTGGACGCATCAGTACTATAAGTAATAATCTTGGGGATTTTTACATTGTATCTACTGCACATCAAAAGGGAGCAGAGCTTACCTTCATCAATAGCTTCCAATGCTGCTCAAAGTTCAAATACTAGAATTCTAAATGTGTGGAAAGAAGAATAAAGGCCTTTTCAGCTACATACTCTCTGACGTCATAATTACTTCCATTGGCATTATACTAGTTACGATACAGGTTCTCTTCTTGTAATGAAGGCGAAAATAGAAGTTCGTATATCCCTCACATAGCAGTCCAAAATAAATGGTCTAGGGCTTGTATACTGGTTTTATTGTATCAAGGACCAAGGCCCTTTATTTATTGTTGCTAAATTATCCTCATTTTATACCTGCCAATCTTAGATAACTTCTCTTAAGCTCCTGCTAAGCCATTCACGTTCAGTCAACCAGAGGGAAAAGGTAATGAAAAAGGGAAGGAGCAGGCATGGTGCTCCTTTTAAAGGTACACCCAGAAGTTATGAATACTTTGACTCAGAACCCACTGGCCCGGGCACAAGAGATGCAAGAGAGGCTGGGAATTGTCTTTACAGCTGTGCAGCCATACGCCTCACTGAAAGTCTGTTCCTATAGAAGGGCAGAATGGCTATGTAAGGGGCAACTATCAGTCTTTGCCACGGTCCACTGCTTATCTCCCCCCTGAAAGTTCAAGTCCCTTTTCCCACACATCAAACCACAACATAAGGAGCCGCACCAAGACTTGACAGAGAGGACTGCGCATCACTCGGAGATGGACTTTGAAACGGATGCAACTTTGGAATTGTCTCCCTTGTAGCAATTCCTCCTGACAGGGCTCATCGTGTTCACGATATTAAAATATAAAAGGAAAAGACGTTTTTCCACCCCTACATCAACATAAAATGGTGGAATAAATAGCACTAATGCATTTAAAACTCTCTTTTGGGAAGAAGCATTGGACATTCATACTACTCGCTGAACTACAGCAACCATCAAATCCCACTGGGCAAGAGGGGTGAAAAATCTGTTTTGTCACTGAATTAAGTTCCTTGGTTAATGCATATGGTAACTCATTACAATGACCCCGGGTACTGTCGCTGTAGGTCCTTGGTTTTGTCCTTTGGGAGATTTTCCTTGTCCTTATCCTTCATAATCAAAACAACGGAGAGGATATTCTTTTTAGAAGCTGGATATTTTGTGCAGCCCACATTCTGATGGTACAGAGTTGAGGCCAGAGTCTTGCTGTAAGGTTAGAAAAATGACAAGCTTTTGTAGGTAGCTCGTATTTCTTTGGAAATACGATTTCTTACAAAAATTTAGTGGGCTTCTAGTCAATTCTGTCTGCACGTAATCATAAACAAAAATCTCATCAAAAGATTTCTTAGGGCTTCCCTGGTGGCACAGTGGTTCAGAGTCCGCCTGCCGATGCAGGGGACACAGGTTCGTGCCCCGGTTCGGGAAGATCCCACATGCTGCGGAGCGGCTGGGCCCGTGAGCCATGGCCGCTGAGCCTGCGCGTCCGGAGCCTGTGCTCCGCAACGGGAGAGGCCACAACAGTGAGAGGCCCGCATACCGCAAAAAAAAAAAAAAAAAAGATTTCTTATTCTTAAATACCCTGGTCTTTAATTTACTGGCCTCTTTTACTCTACCTTTAATGGACTAAGAGCCCCACATCCTAATCTGATTTTTGCCCCTGAGCTCACTTTCATTGCCTGGCTGAAAACTCTTAATAGGAAATGCTTGGGAGAGACTTGAGGTTATAGTCTGATCTACTATGAAGGGTGCCTCTTCAGAGACACCGGTTCTAACTAGCCTACATTGCAATATCACTGATAGAACTTAAAAAACAAATCAACAAAAAGAAGCGAACACAGAGTGATATTCCAAGGCTTTCCAACCAAATCTACTATAGTTATAAGCTCTAGTTGCAGGAATGCTTTCCAAGGTATCTCAAGCAAGCCTGCAATGAAATATGTGTCTGCATAACAAAGGTCTACCACGGGGCAGCTTGCCTTTCCTTGCTGACTTCCAAAATCACAAAAAAGAGAGCCACATACTTTGGTTTTTTTTAAACGTTAGCATTGCTCTTCTAGATACCATTTGTATTATACAAATTCGTAAATGTTAGTTAGCAACAAGGGGAATTAAAGAATAGAGATATTTAAATCTTTCTCAATAACTGTCCAGACATCCAAAGTGAATATAGAGAAAGCAGAAGAAAGGAAGTAAAAATAAGAAGAGACATGTATTAGACAGAAAATAACCTAAAATAATAGAGGAGGTCAACTAAGTCAAAAGTTGTTTCTTATAAATGACTAATAATATTGACAAAACTGTGGTAAAATTAAGTAAAATAAAGAAGGGAGATGACTAAATAGCAGAATTTACTATTTAGACATAGTAGATGTTTGCACATATTAAGAGGTAACAAGAACATGTTATGAAAAATGTCATTCTGGTAAGTTTTAAACTCAAATACAATGATCATATTCTCAGAAAAATTAACATCGATATTAATTCAAAAAATAGAAAATTTCATAGACCTAAACCATTAAAGAAACTGAATTAGCCAAATATATTTACACAAAGAAAAGTTAAGGCATAGGCAGATTCTCCAGAGAGTTCTGTCAAATATTTAAGAAAAAATCAAAATCGCTACAATCTCTTCTAGTGAATAAGAGGGAACACTAAATACTCAAGTCATAAAATGAAGCTGGCATTACCTTGCTACCAAACCTGACAAGATCATTTTGTGAATAAAAACATTCCGATTTCACTTGTGAACATAGATGAAAGTAACTCTAAAGATACTAGAAGGATATGAGAGGTATGATAATTTATGACCAAGTTGGGTTTATCCCAGGAGTGACAAATGATTTAACATTAGGAAATTAACAAATTCAGAATCTATATAAGCAAAAAATTAAAGGTCTGGTGGAAAGAGAACAGTTTTGCTTCATGATAGAGAATCACAGCCTCTCTTCCAATTCTGAGACCTTTGTCCATTTTTAAATCAAGTTGTTTTTTTTTTTTTTTTTACTATTGAACAACTGCTATTGTTCTAGGAGTTCCTTATTATTATAGATTAATATATTTTAATATATTTATAAATATGTGTATATTTAGAAACATATTAAAATATATTAATCTATTTTTGGATATTAACCTATTATGGGATATACTGGTTACAAAAGTTTTCTCCCATTCCATAGGCTCCCTCTCATTCTGTTATTTCCTTTGCCACACAGAAGTTCTTTAGTTTGATGTAGTCCCACTTGTCTATTTTTGCTTTTGTGGCTTGTGCTTTAGATGTCATACACAAGAAATCTTGCCAATAACAACACTAGAGAGCTTTTCTCTATGTTTTCTTGTAAGAGTTTTGTAGTTTCAGGTCTTATGTTTAAGCAATCCATGTTGAGTTGATTTTTGTGATGGTGTAAGATAAGGGTCCAAGTTCATTCTTTTGCACACAGATATCGAATTTTCCCAACTCTATTTGTTAGAGACTGTCCTTTCCCTATTGTGTAGTCTTATCAAAGAGCATTTGACTGGGGTTTGTTTCTCGGTTCTCTATTATTTTCCATTGGTTAATGTGTCTATTTTATGCCAGTTCTATATGTTTTTGTTACTGATCCCCAGTGGATCTGTGACCCCCTCGGTGGGTCTTTTGCTTGGAGTCGCAAATGCCAATCGAATGAAACCAGGTTCGGTATAGCAGAGCAGAAACTTTATTCATGGATCAAGGAATGGAGAAGGGAGAGCTTTGCTCTAAAAATACCTTCTCTCCAAAGGGAGGGGGAGCAAGAGAATTTTGAGGGGTAGGAGGCAAACGTCATCAGGGCTCTAGGAAAGAGGCGGAGACTTCTACGGGCAGCTGGGGGCAGCTGGGGCATGGGCAGTCTTCGACATTTCTTTGCATAGGGCATGAATGAATTGTGTGTAGTGGATTACAAATCCCCCCACCTTGGGTGGAGATCTTAGCATGCCAATAAAGCAAAGGTAACTTTTGGACACCTCCAGGTCTCATCTGCACAGGTACGGTCTTGTGGTCAAGTCAGAGCCAGTTCAGGGTGACTGACCACTGCATACTTTTTAAAGCACAGCTGCAAAACATCTCTGTCAAATACTGAGTGCTTTTGAAACAAACACAGAAATGAATCAAGGCAAGGATCCCTTTAGCTCTTGGGGCAGGTGTGGGTGACATTTTGATTACTGTAACTTTGTAATCTGTTTTGCAGTCAAGAAGTATGAGGCCTCCAGCTTTGTTCTTCTTTTTCAATATTATTTTGGATATTCAAGGTCCTTTATGTTTCTCTATAAATTTTAGGATCAATTTTTCTATTTCTGCAAAAAATGCCACTGGGATCTTGACAGAGTTTGAGTTGAATCCATAGATCAGTTTGAGTGGTATGGACATTTTTAACAGTATTAAAACCTCTCAATCCATGAACACAGGATGTATTTCCATGTGTCTGTGTCTTCCTTAATTTATTTCAGCGATGTTTTGTAGTTTTCAGTGTACAACTCTTTTGTCTCCTTCATTTATTCATTTTGATGCGATTGTAAATGGGACTGTTTTGTTAATTACCTTTTCAGATTACTCCTTGATAGTGTCTTCAAGTCTTCTAAATGAGAAAACCTGGAATGCCACCAAACCACCCCACTCTGTTGTTCTCAGTGGCCCCCAGGCACCTCGAGTATGCAGGATACCATTAGTGCTCTGAGAGAGGAACGACAGAAACTGTCCCTTGGAAGCCCCCTGAAAAGATGGAATCTTGGGACTTAGGTGCCAACTCTTTCCCTCTCCAGGGAGAAACAAGGGTTTTCTTATTCTATGCTCAGTAGTAGGGGGGAAAGGGGGTATTATGGCTACTGAGTGAATGCTAGTCCAAACCATCACCTTTATTTTTAGTAGCCCCCAACCTGGCACCCTTTCCTGTCAGTGCTTAGATTCAGGCCAAACAGAAGCCAATCCCTTGGGCAGCCTTTCTGCCATCCCACAGGTCAAAATGTTGGATGTACGTTTCAGTTTTCTTTTTCCCTCCCAAGGAAGAAGCCAGGAGCTGGAATTTTCCTTCAGATCACCATGCTTTGATGTGGCTGGTTTCACGCTCACCTGGGGTGGAAGAGCCTCTTGACATGTTTTCTGATTTCTCACAAGGGAATTGGTTTATGTATTGTTGAGTCAGAGTTTCTGTAGGCAGCAGGAGGGTATGGGGCTTCCTATTCCACCATTTTGCTGAAGACATCCCCTGGAAGTAACCCATCACAATAATTTAACCCAAACTACTTACATCCCTGGAAATATTTTCATCAAAAACTTTGCAGATAGTGATGGTTCCTCAAACATCTTCATCAAATATGTCCATTTGTCCAGCACAGAAAACAATGGCTGGACAAAAGAATCCTTGTTACAATTCAAAAGGACATTATGCTTATCTACTACATTGGTGAAATGCTGATTGAATCTGGTGAGAAAGAGGTAACAAACACCTTAGATGCCTTTGTAAGAAGTGTATAGAAGGTGGCAATCTGGACTGCGTCTCAGTTTGCTGACCCCTAGTCTATGGCATATCAAGAAAACACTGCAGAGCAGAAGACCTCTCACTATAAATTGCACCCATCCTTTTCCTTATTTATGTTTGGTATAACTGACCTCTCAAAGACTTAGAGGAGTGCTTATATTCCACAACAAATGAATTTCTAAAGTTTTTTTTTCCTATTTTTTGAAAGATTAACTGAATTTTTCTTTATTGATTTATTGTCTCTAATACAGAAGTCTCCTCTTAACATAGTCAATACAGATCATTCTCCTTTTGTGCTTTTGGTTCTCCCTACCTTATTTTCTTATCTATGACAACTCCATCTTAATCTAACTTTTTGTGTCTTACTTACTAGACTGATTTCATTGAGGACACACAGCATATGCAGTCTCAAATTGTCTTTTGTTTCTTGTAGTAGCTCCTTTTCTCCAGCATGCTTATCCTTTACAACTTCTCTTATTTTTCTATTATAAAATCTTCCACATGCTCCATGTTGCTGCTGTTTTTCTTTTCTCTTTACTCCTTATAGAATAAAACTATCTATATGGATGCAGGTACTAGTTGAAACTTCAGGGTGAATGTATTTTCTCTGGTTCTTATAACCAGTCACCTGAGTGCATCAGTCACCACAGCTTTAGATCTTAAATTCAAGGACAAGTTGGTGTGCACAGGCTTTTGTCAAGTCGACATTGTCCAGACAGCCTTCACCTAGTGCGGCTTTGCTGGAATGTGATGAGATGTTCACCTGTTCCCATTTCCTGTTTCTCAGTGTCGTGAGGGAAATTTATTCCTGGTTAGTTGGAAATAGTTTGAAATTCTTATTTTTCAAAAGTAATCCATAAACACTGTAAGTTTCACAATTCAATGCTCATATACTTTTTGTGAATCAATCACAAAGTCGCAGCAGGCAACAGTCACATGTGACCTCTAGAAGCTGATGGCTCCAGAATGGATATAAAAAGTAGGATACTGAGAAGACAGAGACGGGGTCTGCTAGGTGAGCTCTGGCTGTCTCAAAAGGCAGCTTCTGTAAAGTACTGGATTATTGCTAGATTTTCTTTTCATCTGCAAAGGACCCAAGGCTCTGATGTAGTAGTAATTAACCACGTTTATATGAGGAAACCATCTAATACATTCCTTCAGTCTGAGAGTACTTCTATTTCATAAGCATGAGTCTCCTGGGAAGCCTTTCTCAATTTGGTTTGTCTGCAATGTAACTAGGGAGCTGTTTCTACATGAACAATGAACAATGTAGCATTGCTCTAAATGAACTATACTCAAGAAATGTTAACTGCTTGCCTTTGGCATATCATTTATATATGATATCCTTTGTTGTCAACACTATTTGGATTTCCCAATTATTTTCTGTGTGTTTTTGATCTTTTCATGGGAACATCCCCCAACTTCGATAAGGGATTCTCAAATTTAAACATTTGGAGATTAACTTGTTTCCTGATCTCTGCCTTGGGAATACGTTGGGATTTAGTAAAAATGAGATGCAACCTAAAAACCAGTATTTTTAGCAAGTCCCCAAAATGTTTGAGACAGGAGGGCAGAGGTCTACACTTGGAAACACTATGTTAATTTGATGGTATTTTGATGCTTCTGGGGAAGTGTTCTTGCTTCAAGATCTTGGGTTGTCAGGTAGCACAGCTTGAGTATAGACAGGTATGAGAACCTCCTACCTTGCAGCCAGAAAGTGAGTTATGCCAGGCATTTTAGCTGCAGGCAGGGCTGTCAAAAGATTAGAAGTGGTAATTATTATATCCTCAGTCTGAAATAGTCTTTATCTGCTACTGAGTAGCTCTTATGAAGAGGTAGAATTGTCACCATTTTTTGAAAATAACAAAAAGAAAATGTTCCCTGTTTGACTTTTAGTGCTGAACTTTTCATGGATCCTTAGAGCCAAAGGGCAAGTGTATTAGTGCTGGGTGGTACTTTCCTTCACAAAGTGTAGTTTGAGAAACAGAAAAATGGGAGATCACGATAAGCAGTGATCCCTGAATGAAATCTCATTCTACTGCCATATGCCTGTAAAGTATGCTGCTCTAGAAAATTAAGTCCCTTTTTGTATTTATTAATATTTTCAATTCATACCCAGTCAGAGCACGAAGTTTCACATATTTATTACTTCCTATGTTAAATGATATTTTCTTTAATTTTTTGCCTTAAACTACTTATATATGAAACAAGTTTCAGAGCTAATATTCAAGAAATTAGTATAATTTCTGGCTTAAGTAACATTCAATAAAGTTTGTTTAGATTCCACCAGAGCATCTGTTCACAATTTTCTGGAATTCTAGAGCATCAAGACTACTCTCCGGGGATTCTACTCAATTAAAATGGGCCTTGTAAGGTAAACTCATCTCTGAAGGATGAATCTCATATATTTTGTCTGTATTTCACCACAGAATCTTATGCACTGCTTTGGAAAAGTTTGCTCAACTAGTAATGGTTACCTAAGTCCTAATTACACTACTTCAAATAATCACTGTAACTTGACTACACTTTATTCATTTAGAAAAATGTTATAGCTATTATCACATAGATCCCATTCTATCTTTTACCACAGTTATTTATGTCCCCAGGTTTTTCTTCCCTACTAAATACTGAGGTCATGTATTCTCTCAATATTCTTATATTTTTCCTGCACTTACACAGTCTTTTGCATATGGTCGATGCTCAAGATATATTAAATGACTTGACTGTTTATTTCTGTATTGACCTTATTTTTATAACGATGATTTACGTTTTAAAGATTTTTATAGAAAACTCCATTATCATCATTATAAATTTTCTCTTAAAGGAAGATTAACGGTATTTTGATTAACCAGAATTCCTCTTATAAGTGGGAGCTAAGCCTACCATATCTAGCTACCAATATTTAAAGAACTAGATAATACTTGTAACTAGATTTCCAATTAAAACCAAAGTATACCTGAGATACATGAGAATATTTATGAGAGGAAATGAGGTCAGATTATTTTAGTTTACTGGTAAATTAAATTCTAATTGATGAAAGGATCAAGAATTAGAAGTAATACCTTTTTTAAAAAATCCGTTTTACAGTTTACTTCTTACATGGCATATCTAGTCATACCTATTGTTTATCTGAAAATAACACCTTAAGTTTACTATCCATTTATATGATGGGTTATAAAACAGATCAATATATCATCTTCCATAAACACTTATTAACAGCTTGATACTGGCACAGTGATGTACAATATTATATACAAAAACGTGTCCATGCACCAGCTAAGGTCCCATAGATTTGACCAGGAAGTGAATGATCTCAAAATACCATGTGCCTGCTAAGTCTGTCTTTGCTTAGGGTGGCAGATCTCATTTTGAGATTTGTGCTTTTCTATGGTGCCTTTCAGACCTTCCCTAGGTAAGCCAGCTTGCTACCACTGCTCTCTGTATGCAGTGTGGTTCTGCCCTGTTTGTAACTGTGCTGTGGCAGGCACTTAATAAAGCATCCCTCCTGCTGCCTTTGAGCCTATCAGCCAGCAGTTGTTTAGGTATTCTGCTATCATCCATCTCCCCATATACCCCACCTAGAAGAGTTACGCTTCAATATGCTTTGCTTCAAAGTGGATAGACTGGCTTCCCTCCAGGATCTCACTGTCAGTGATCCCGCCTCACCATTTAATTAAATAGAACTTCCCAAAAAAGCTTCTCTGGAAACCATTTATAGAGTCCCAAGCCACACGAGCTCTTGCCACTCTGTACACAGCTGCAGATCCACAGACTTTCAGTTTCATTCAGAGTTTGGGGCAGTGAGCTAGAAATCTCTCTCCCTGCTGATAAGAAGATACCATGATAAACCTGACTCCTCTGCCTGAACAATTCCTATATGTTTACTGAACATCAGTTTGTGTCAGACATGTGCTATGTTTGCAATACTCACACAAACATAATTAAGGTCTATGCCTCAAGGACCACATCTTCTTGTAATTAGGGTAAAATACAATAAATGCTATAATAAATATTTGTAAAACACATTTTGAAAGTACAGAGAATGGATCTCTGCCTAACAGATAGAATAGGAAGAAAAGTAAAGCAAAGATGAAACAGGAATTTAAGAGGTAGACGGTGTAAAAGAAAATATTGACAAAATGGCCCATTCCCACCAAGACTGGGAAGTAAACGCTAAGAAAGGATATGTGTACCTGATAAAAATTCAGTAGAGATGATCAATAAAGAAGCATGGTTTAGATCTTCCAGACCATGATTTATCTCAATTTATCCGTAGCAGAAGAGCCTAATCCTGTAAATTTACCCATTAATGAAAATGTCCAAAGAGAATAACTGATTTCCCTAGTGTACACAACTAGTTAGTAACATCTTTAGGTCTAGAATGCAGATTTCCTGACTGAAATGGGGTTACAAAGAAGAAGGGGGCACATCCTAGTGTTAAGAGTGTTTTGAAATGTATATGTTCCCCTCTCAGCCTCTGTGGAGATCTTTTTAATACATAACACGTAAAAATCAGGATTTAGAATTACGTGATTTCTCACATACCAACACTGGGAATACCAAGCATTTGTGATGACTAAGTTTTCCAATTATAGTGAGTTGAGAAAAGTAATAACATTAATTCCTTCTTTAGTCATAAAGACCATTACACATACCAAATTAAAGCCCATCTCAAAATTCGAATAGTGCCTATTAAGTTTTTTATATAAACTAAGCAAATAGTTTAAAATATCATATCAGTGGGGGATAGTTTTAACCTTAACTTATTTTAACTTCGCTGTGGTCTCCGACACTGTTCATTACACATGTCTTAGATTTTCAAAATTGTTATTTATGTTGATATTTTAGATTCCATTCTACTACTCTCTCCTGGTTTTTTCTTACCTTCTGTTTGTGCCTTCTCACTCATCATTTAGGGTTCTCTTTCCTTTCCTTAAATTTTGGTGTTCATCTGGTCTCCATCCTTAGCTTCTCCTCTTTTTTTTTTTTTTTTGGAGGGATTTTACCTAAATGAATAGCTTCTCCAAGAGTTATTTTTCATTGGACCACTTTGCCAACGCTAGAAAGCATCCAACTGCTATTTCTACTTGAATACCCAGAGGGGCCTTAAATCAAAGATGCTTAAAACCCAACATTATTTTCCTCCTCAAACCTGCTCCTTCTCCTGCATCCCTTGTCTTTTGAAACAGCATCACCACTGGCCCCACTGTCCAAGTCAGAAACCTGGAAGTCATCCTAGACACCTCCCACCTACTGACCCCCCAGTCACCAAGTGCTGTAAATTCTACCTTTTCCTTATTTTCTACACCTACTGCCACTTTTTTTACTCATGCCCTCATCTCTTCTTGTCTGGATAATTGTTGCTGACACGTAACTTGTCTTTCTCTCTCTGCCTTATTCCCTCTGCACTCCATACCCCTCTAAGCATCTGCAGAAACCTTTCTAACACATGAACGTGATTAAAATGCTTCAATACCCCCTGGATGCTGTCAATCTAAAATTCAAATACGTAAACTTAGTTGCATGGGCTTCAACGTTTATCTCTGACCTACTCTCCTTGCACAACGTCATGTGCATCCCTAATCCCACACGCATCACCTGCTTTAAGATCTCTAAACATATCAAGCTACCTCCTGCCACCACCACTTGCATTTGCTGTCCCCTCTCAGATGTTTCTCTCTCCACCTGTGATGCCCTTCACTTCCTTGCTCAGTCATGTATCTTCCACTGATCCTTCAAATCCTGGCTCAAGTGACATCTTCCCTGGGAAACAGTCCATTATTTGGGAGCCCCACTCCTGCTTCCCAGCAGCACCTGGTGCTTTATCTCCACCACAGCGTGTATGGCTTCTTCCCTATTGTCCGTTATCAGACTATAAACTCCCTGAGGTCAGGAATTGGCCTTACTTAGTTGTGTATGCTCAGCTCATAGTACAGAGCCTAGAATACAGACGACTGAAGATATCTAAGCAAGCATGACAGAAGAAGCCGAAAAAGAATTCGAAAAATGGATTTATTTTAGATCCCTCTCGGACGTTCAAGCACAAATAAAATGTGAGATTGACCCTAAAGTGGAAAAAGTTGGCAAGTGATAGATCTGAACCACTGTTGATCACGGAGACAATGTGTATGAAAAGGGCAAATGTTATACCTAGCCCTGCAGATACACTGTGACTCTAGATAATTAGAGAGTCCTTTGAGGAATAAAATCTTTATTTTAATTTAAATGAGGAGAAATTTCTGTTTAGAGCAGTTCAATAAGATTTTTAGTCTCTCCTGTATATCAGACCCTGTGCTCTTCCCTGGAGATACAAAGATGAACAAGGTGCTTACTGTCTAGGGAGATCAAGATGGTGGAGTAGAAAGACATGGAGTTCACCTCCTCCAACAAATACATCAAAAATACATCTACACCTGGAACAATTCTCAGAGAATACCAACTGAAAGCGGGCAGAAAAATCTCATACAACTAAAGCTCCAAGGAAGATACCCACGTAACTGGGTAGGAAGAGAAGAGAAAAGAAAAGAAAAAGGGAATTGGGACATGACCTGTTCCCCTAGGAGGGAAAAGTGAAAGAGGAAAGGTTCCTTCACCTTGGAACCTCCTTCACCGGCTGGGAGGTCTGCCGGGACAGAAAGGGAGGTGCAGGGGCCTGGAATCTGCTGGAGAGGAGTTTGCACAGGCTGGCTTGCTGCAAAGCAGGATACAGAGGGACCAGTGCTGAGGGCTTCTTGTCATCGCCGTTCCGGCCCTAGATGGGCACTTGCTGGTGTGCACAGGGGTTGGGTGCTGAAACTTGGGCTTCAGCAAATAGACACAGTGAGATGACTTGATTTGGCTGCTCAGATACAGCCTGAAGGGCCTGTGTATAGTCCAGGCCGCAACTGGGGTATGCATGGGACAGAGCGTGGACCCACCACAGGAGCACTGTCATCAAAGTAAAGGGTGGAGCGTGGGTGCGTCCGCAATAGAAGCCTCATTGTCAGTGTGCTCACAGCACGGCGCAGCTTCTGTGGGCTTTGGGGGCTCATGTTTTGTGAGCGTACACACATCGAAGATAGGTGGGGCTGACACATGATCTGATTATCAGCACTCCTGCAAAAGAGATGAATCTGATCTTGCGGGTGTGCACACTGGGTGGCAGGCGGCATCACAGAGTTGCACTTCCTGGTGGAGAGCTCCTGGAGAGGAACACGCAGCAACTCCTTTCCCAGAGGGAGCACTTCAGTCCTGCGCTCCCCACATTACAGCTTAGAACCAGATCTGGGGGCTTCTACTCCAACGAGTGGGGAGAAGGCACTGCCCCCGACAGGGCTATGACAGCCACAGAGCAAAGAGAAAGCCCTGCCCAACATCGAGTGCAGGCTCTGGTCACCACACTACCAAACACACGTCCTATCAAGGGGACATCGGCCAGTACACTCTGAGGAAAAACGTGGCAGGTGTCCACACCAAATACAGCCCTTTGCACCAAAAATATTGGACTCAGTCTACACAGGGATGCTCCCACATAAAAACAGCCTTTCAAGACCACAGTAGATAACTGTTTCTCCTAAATTTATAGTCAGAGAAATACAAGTAAAATTAAAAAGCAGAGGAACTACTCCCAATTAAAAGAACAAGAGATATCCCATGAGAGAACAAGCAATGAAACAGACCTTGCCAGTCTACCAGAACCTGAGTTCAAAAAGGTGGTAATAAAAATGATGAACGAATTAACAAAGACTATTGATAGAAAAGGCAGCAAGAGAAAAACAAAGAGTCAGTTACCAGGGAACCCCATAAGGCTATCCTCTGATTCCTCTACAGAAACGCTGCAGACCACAATGGAGCGGCAAAATATATTCAAAGTCCTGAAAGGGAAAAACCTCAATGGAGGATACTCTACCTGGCAAGATTATCATGTAGAATAGAAGGAGAGACAAAGAATTTCTCAGAACAGCAAAAACTAAAAGAATACAGCAATACTAAACCTATCCCAAAGGAAATGTTGAAATGTCTTCTCTAAATAGAAAAGAAGCAAGAATATACAGGTAAAGGAATATAACAATAGGAAAGGCAAATATATATATAAGGATTGAATATCACTGAAATAAGCCAGTATATAGATTAAAATACAATCAAAAAATTTTGCAAAAGTGATTATAACTATGATGAACAGCAAAAGGATAGAAATAAAGATGTAAAATAGGACATCAAAATCACACATGTGGGGGAGGGGAGTAGAAAATGTAGATCTTTTACAATGTGTCTGAACTTACATGACTATCAGTCTAAAACAAGGAGATGTACTTATGGGTTAATATTGAAAACAAGGGTAACCACAAATTAAAAACATACAACAGACTCACATAAAAACCAATAACAAAAGAGCTGAAGCATAATACAAAAGTAAACCATCAAATCATAAAAGGAAAAACAAAAAGAAGAAAGGAACAAAGAAGAAATACAGAATCAACTGAAATACAAGGTTTAAAATGGCAACAAACACATACTTATCAATAATTACCTTAAATGTCAATGGACTAAATGCTCCAATCAAAAGACACAGAGTGACAGGCTGGAAAATAAAACAAGAACCTACAATATGCTGCCTACAAAAGACGAACTTTAGGGTGAAAGACACGCACAGATTGCAAGTGAGAGGATGGAAAAAGATATTTCATGCAAAATGAAATGACAAGACAGCAGGGGTAGGAATACTTATATCAGAAAAAATAGACTTTAAATCAAGGGCCATAAAGAAGGACAAAGAAGGACACTATATCATGATAAAAGGATCAATACAAGAGGATATTACACTTGTCAACATATATACACCCAATATAGAAGGAACTAAATACATAAAACAAATACTAATAGGCATAAAGGGAGAAATTGACAGGAAGACAATAATAGGAGAATTTAACACCCCACTGACATCAATAGATCTTTCAGACCAAAAATCAATAAGGCAACAGACTCTAAATGACACAATAGAACAGTTAGACTTAATTGATATCTACAGGACACTACAACCAAAAAACCAGAATACACATTATTTTCAAACTTGCATGGAACATTCTCTAGGATAGATAACATACTAGGGTACGAAATAAGCCTTAAAAGTTATAATAATTTTAATTATAATAATTAAAAATTATAATAATCTTATACTAGGGCACAAAATAAGCCTCAAAAATTATAATAATTTTAATTATAATCATTAAAAATTATTTCAAGCATCTTCTTTGATCACAATAGCAAGAAACTAGAAATTAGCCACAGGAAAAAAAAAATGAGAAAAAAATGATTACATGGAGACTAAACAACATGCTACTAAAAAAAAACAAACAAAAAACACCAAAAAAAAAAAACCAAAACAAAAAGCAATGGGTCAATGGTGAAATCTATGAGGAAATTTAAAAATACCTCAAGATAAATGACAATGAAAACACAACCATACAAAATCTATGGGATGAAGCAAAAGCAGTCCTAAGAGGGAAGTTCACAGCTATACAAGTCTTCCTCAAAAAACAAGAAAAATTTCAAATAAACAACCTAACCTACCACCTAAAAAATTAGAAAGAGAAGAAACAACAAAACCTAAAGGCAGTAGAAGGAAGGAAATAATGAAAATCAGAGAGGAAATAAATAAAATAGAGATTAAAAAATAGAAAAAAAATCAATAAAACCAAGAGCTGGTTTTTTGAAAGGATAAACAAAATTGACAAACCTCTGGCCAGCCTCATCAAGAAGAAAAGGGAGAGGACCCAAGTAACAAAATAAAACATGAAAGAGGAGAAATAACAACCGATACTGCAGAAATTTTTAAAAAATCATAAGAAATTAATATGAACGGTTAGACGCTGACAAAATAGACAACCTAGAAGAAATGGATAGGTTTCTAGAAATGTATGGCCCACCAAAACTGAATCAAGAAGAAACAGATAATTTGAACAGACCAACCATTAGAAGTGAAATAGAATTTGAAATTTCAAAAAACAAAAAACAAATCTCCCTGCAAACAAAACCCAGGACCAGATGACTTCGCTGGGGAATTCTATCAAACATACAAAGAAAAACTCCTACCTATCCTTCTCAGATTCTTCCAAAAGATTGAAGAGGAGTCCTAAAGTCATTCTATGAAGCCACCATCACTCTGATACCGAAACCAGACAAACACACAACCAAAAAAACAATTACAGGCCGATATCTTTGATGAATATAAATGTAAAAATCCTTCATAAAATATTATCAAACAGGGCTTCCCTGGTGGCGCAGTGGTTGAGAGTCCGCCTGCAGATGCAGGGGACACGGGTTCATGCCCCGGCCCGGAAAGATCCCACATGCCGTGAAGCGGCTGGGCCCGTGAGCCATGGCCACTGAGCCTGCGTGTCCAGAGCCTGTGCTCTGCAGTGGGAGAGGCCACAACAGTGAGAGGCCCGCGTACTGCAAAAAAAAAAAAAAAAATTATCAAACAGAATCCAACAACACATAAAAACAATCGTACACCATGATCAAGTTGGATTCTTCCTAGGGTCTCAAGGCTGGTTCAATGTACCCAAATTAATCAATGTGATAACACATCAACAACAGCAAAAAGACAAAAACCACATGATCATCCCAATGGATGCAGAAAAAACATTTGATAAAATTTAACATCCATTCATGATAGAAAAAAAAGAAAAAACCTCTCACCAAAATGGATATAAAAGGAGCATATCTCAGCATAATAAAAGATATCATGGCAAAGCCACAGCCAACATGTTATTAATCGGTGAAAAGCTGAAAGCCTTCCTGCTAAATTCTCGAACAAGACAAGGATGCCCAATCTCACTACTTCTATTCAAAATAGTACTGGAAGTCCTAGTCACAGCAGTCAGACAAGGGGAATAAACAAGGTATCCAAATCAGAAGGGAAGAGGTAAAATTGTCATTGTATGCAGACATGATACTCTATACAGAAAACCCTAAAGACTCCACACAAGAACTATCAGAACTAAAAAGTGAATTCACCAAGGTAGCAGGATACAAGACTAACATACAGAAATTGGTTGCACATCTTTATACCAACAATGAAATGTCAGAAAGAGAAAGTAAAATAAAACAAAACAATTTTTAATTGCGTCCAAAAAAATTACCTAGGAATATACCTGACCAAGAATGTTAAAGACTTATACACTGAGAAATATAAAACATTGATAAAGAAAATTGAAGATGATACAAAGAAATGGAAAAATACCCCATACTCATGGATTAGAAGAATTAATATAGTTAAAATGGCCATACTACCAAAAGCAATCTACAGATCTAATGAGATCTCTATTGAATTACTCATGACATTTTTCACAAAACTAGAACAAATAACCATAAAATTTATATAGAACCATGAAAGACCCAGGCTTGCCAAAGCAATTCTGAAGAAAAAGAACAAAGCAGGAGGAATAACCCTCCCAGACTTCAGACAATACCACAAGGCTACAGTAATCAAAACAGCATAGTACTGGCACAAAAACAGACCAATAGGTCAATATGAAACAGAACAGAGAACCTAGAAATAAACCCATACACACATCTATGGACAATTAATCTTTGACAAATGGGGCAAGAATATACAATGGAGAAAAGACAATCTCCTCAGCAAGTGGTGTTGGAAAAGCTGGGCAGCCACATGTAAATCAATAAATTTAGAACACTGCCTCACATCATACACAAAAATAAACTCAAAATGGCTTAAAGACTTATATATAAGGCATGACACCATAAAACCCCTAGAAGAGAACATAGGCAACACATTCTTGGATATAAACCATAGTAATATCTTCTTAGATCAGTCTCCCAAGGCAAAAGAAATAAAAACAAAAATAAACAAATAGGACCCAATCAAACTTACAAGCTTTTGCATAGCAAAGGAAACCATAATCAAGATGAAAAGACAACCTACTGACTGGGAGAAAATATTTGCAAGAGATGAGACCGAAAAGGGCTTAATTTCCAAAGTATATAAACAGCTTATACAACTCAATATCAAAAAAACAAACAATCCAATCAAAAAATGGGCAGAACGCTTAAAAAGTCATTTCTTCAAAGAAGACATACAGATGGCCAAGAGGCACATGAAAAGATGCTAAACATTGTTAATTATTGGAGAAGTGCAAATCAAAACTACAATGAGGTATCAACTCACACTGGTCAGAATGACCATCATCAAAAGTCTACAAATAATAAATGCTACAGAGGGTGTGAAGAAAAGGGAAGTCTCCTACACTGTTGGTGGGAATGTAAATTGGTGCAGCCATTGTGAAAAACAGTCTAGAGGTTCCTTAAAAAACTAAAAAAAAAGTACCATATGATCTAGCCATCCCATTCCTGGGCATATATTCAGAAAAGATGAAATCTCTAATTTGAAAAGATACATGCACCCCAATGTTCATAGCAGCATTATTTACAATAGCCAAGACATGGAAACAACCTAAATGTCCATCGACAGATGAATGGATAAAGAAGATGTGGTATATATACACAATGGAATACTACTCAGCCATTAAAAAGAATGAAATATTGCCACTTGCAGCAACATAGATCGACCTTGTTGTGTAATAGATATTACACGATACCACTTACATGTGGGCTCTTAAAAAAAAAAGATACAAATGAACTTATTTACAAAACAGACTCACAGACATAGAAAACAAATGTACTGTTACCAAAGGAGAAAGGGGAGAGGGAGGGATAAATTAGAAATATGGGTTTAACAGATATACATCACTGTATACAAAATAAGTATTTACTGTATGGCACATGGCACTATATTCAGTATCTTATAATAACCTATAGTGGGACAGAATCTGAAGCTGTACACCTGAAACTAACACAATACTGTAAATCAAGTATAATTAGTTTTTTTAAAAAAGATGCTTACTGTCTAGTGGAAAGAAAGACACTTGTACACTGCACGGGAAAAGGTGGTATGATGGGTACCAGCAGAATGGTATATCCAAGCATGCCATAGAGAAGAAAAATAAGGCAATGTTTGTTTAGAGGGGAAAGAGAATAGCTGGAAAAGTATTGCTGAGAAAACCTCCTAGAAGAGAGGACACCTCCAACGACTACTGAAATATAATTAGGGATTTACCAGTTAAGGAAGGGAAAAAGCAAAAGGAACAGCAAGAGGAAAGACTCTAAAGCACATAGCTGTACGATGTACACAGGAAATAAATTCTTTAGTAATATTAGAGTATAACTTAGCATGATGGCTACGGCTGCTGTTTCCTTTTCAGAGCCTCTAGAGGCTTAGGAGGGGTTACACCATGGAAAATCGGTGTGCCATGCTGAGAAATATGAACTTAACATCTAATCATCAGGAGGCTTTGAGAGAACTGTACCAGGGGAAATGGCAAAGTCGTATATGCAACTCAGAATGAACCACTCTGGGTACAATGAGATGGACGTGCTAAAACTAGGAGGAAGAAGCAGAACAAAACGGGGGAAGAGAGACCTCCTAAAAAGCTTGAGGCTGGATACAAATAAGAAGAGTGGAAAAGCCGCTTTCCAAAAATATTTAGGAAGTAAACCAGCAAAAAATCAGCCACTAGAATTTCTCATTTGAATTTATTTCAACATCACATCTTTAGCTAAGAGATTTCTGTTGTGTCTGGAGAAATTGTAACTTAGTAATAAAATAAAATAAAAGGATACTAAACCTTCAATAGTAAGCATGGGGATCATTCTGCTCTGGGATTAGGACTTAGCCCTCAAGAAAAATGCACCATGTACATCAGCATGCAGTGTTCACGGCACATGGCAGCCATATGGTGAGTTCACGCAGAACTGACACTCCTCTGGGCCCTTAATTAGATGCACCTGACATGGCTTTTTTTTTTTTAATGAGGAAAGGTGCCTCCCAGTAAGTGGCTCCCAGGAAGCAGTACAGGAAGGCACTCTGGTGCTACGTCAAGTACAATGTATACTCTGCTAATTCAATCCGGCAATTTACGTCCACACTGATTTAATGAGAAGTGCAAATTATTTTTAAAAGTTGTATAATATATTAAATATGAATATATTAATATATGCTTGTTGAATATATATTTAATTATTGACCAAGCTAACAGGGAAATAGTAGCAAAGTTTTTATGTCTCGTGACATTTTAAGTATCTTTAATCACAAAATTAGAAATTTTCATAATTATATTTTCTTTCCATACCTACATTTGATTTCCTTGTGTATAATTTTTAATAAACGTTTACTTTAGAATTTTTAGGATTTACATAAAGGTACATATATACATGGTACAGAGAGTTCCCATGGATCCATAATCCAATTGCCCTGATGTTAATATCTTATACTAACCATGATATATTTGTGAAAATTAAGAAATTAACATTGGTGTATTACTCCTAACTAAACTACAGATTTATTCAGATTTCACCAGTTTCTCCACAAATGTCCTTTTTCTGTTCCTGGATACAATTCAAGATACCACACTGGATTTAATCATTATGTCTCCGTTACTCTACGGCAGTTTCTCAGTCCTTCCTGAGGTCATTTTTCATGACTTTGACTGTTTTGAGAGTACTCTCTGATGCTTCTCTCAAGATCAGACTGGGGTTGTGGGTTTGGGAAGCAAGGGCATAGGGATGAAGTGCCCTTCTCTGTCATCCTCTTAGGGAATATGTGACAACCACATGACTCATCACTGAGAATGTTAAACACGATGGCTTAAGGTGGAGTCTGCCATGATTCTCCACTGTCAAGTAACTATTTTTCCTTCCTATTCTCTGTTCTTTGGAAAAGTCACCAAGTGCAGCCCATATCCAAGATATGGGAAGTTATGCTTCATGTCCTGGAGGAGGAAACACCTACATATATTATTTGGAATTCTTCTTAAAGGGAGGGGTGAACCTTCTCCCCCACTTATTTATTTATTTAGACATTTATATCAGTATGCACTCATGGATATTTATTTTATACGTTACGTTATAAACTATGTTATTTTTTTTGCTCAAACCGTTTCACCTTTGTCCACTGGGGACTCTTTCGGACTGTCCCCTGTTCCCTTTGGCGTGCCCACATCATTTTGCTTTTTGAACACTTCATCACTTTCTGGCCCTACAAGATGTGCTCCAAGCTCATCTTGTATGATATCTTCCCCTGCCTTAGAATTAGCCGTTTCTCCAGGAAGTCCTGGGTCCTTGTGTTAGAGAATGATATTAAGCCATCAACACCTGAACTACAATGCTTTTCGAGAACACTTGGTGTTTCCATTGCTTATCTTGTATTCTAAGAGCAAACAACAAAGGTCATTCTGTCCTGTCATTCTTGTCCAAAGAGCAGCTGTGACTTGGAGAGTTTTTTAAAAATACAAACTGCCGGTCTCAATGTTGGGAACTGTGCCTCAGTAAGCCTGTGGTGTGGGTACTGGCCTGGTTGTGCTTGTGTTGCTGTGTATTCATGTATTGATAATTTTGTTATGATAAATAGTTTAGGGACTACTGTATATGTAATTAACTCCCTTCATTTTATAGTGGAACCAAAGGAGGCCTAGAGAATGAAGTACATGCCCAAAGCAGCACAGCAAAGGAAGTTACGCCTTCACCCCAGTACATCAGATCCTTTCCATGCTTACATCCTCAGTGTGTCTTTACTCATACCTTTCAAATCAGTGAGTCTCAACCATGGTTCTTACTGAGGGAGCTTTAAAAATCCCTATGCCCAGAACCCAGTCTTAGAAATTCTGATTTAAATGGTCCTGAGTGATACTTAGCAACTAGGTTTTTCTTAAAGTCTTAGAGATGATATAATGACCAGCCAGTGTTGAGAATTACTACTTTAAATGAAAAAACTCAATTCTGTTAGGGCCCCGGTACTACAGATTATGTTTTTCTGTGACATTTCTGAGTAATATTTTATTTGTACTGAATAACATCCCACGTTCATCAATCTGACAAACATGTCAAGCATTTACTTTGTGTTTGGTGCAGTGATAGACTCTCCCTGGAGGGAGAGATTAAGAACATGAATCAATTATAGTCTCTTGCCTCCAAGAGCTTAAACTATGATTCGGCGGGGGGGCGTTAGTATGGATACAAATAAGTAGAATAACAAGTAGGTGAGTTCCAAGAGGAGCATAAAGTGCCAGGAAGGAAATGGGGGTTCAGAGGAATAAGGAAATGGTGCCTTCCTTCTGAGACTTTAGTATCCTCCATGGATGGCCCTTGCCAAAGCTACAGCTTTTCAAGGAAGCCAGGAGTCATTATTTTGTGTGGAAAGTCCATTAGTATCATGCTTTTGCTAACACGGTTATCGCCGAGGTCTTGATTAAGCTCCCTCATGCAGGATGCTAAGCAAACCATGTTAACAATGAATCCAGCTGTAAGAAAAGTTATGTTATTTTTAGGCATCTAGACTGAAAATTGCTTTGTACCATCACTGGGCAATGCTTCTATTACTGTTTTTACTGCTGGTAAATTAGATTGCGTGTTGTAGGAATCATGCATAACTGCACTCTTTTTAATATTTGCTACTGTAATCATTTCTGTAATTATGATACAGAACCTACTGCTGCAAGTTGTTCCTGCGGATGGCTATTTCACTGAGTCCTAAAGATGGTGTCTGCTGAAAATTCTATCTGCAAAGGCCCTGCTGGCAAGTGCCTCCCTGGTGATATGAGGCAGATAAGCTGTATCAGATGCTGTTAATGAGCTTGATTTACGATGTTCGTGGTTCACTATGACAAGTTATTCTGGGTTTTAGACATTCACATTCCAGCTTTTGGTATGTCCTCCCTCATCCCTTGGGAAAAGAAAGAAACCTGCCAGAATTCGAAAGCAACAGGCATTGTAAAGTCATACTGTCCAGAGACCACATTTTCTTATAAAAACTACCTCCTACGTGCAATGTCAAGTCGTGTAAATCCCTATCAAGAACAAGGTTCATGAAGCTGTTAACTGAATAATAACGACTAATTATTAATCAAGAAATGCCTTCCCTGTTAGCTCTGGGAGTCGCCTAAAACTCCACAATTAATGGATCTGTTACCTGTTTTCACAAAGTGAGGTGATGCCCCAACGTCGGCTGCTTACTTGGTCTAGCTTGTGGCTCATCGTCAGTTCCTATTCTTCCTGATCCATACTGTTGCCAGAAAAGGCACATGTACACAGCGTGTAAGCACGTCACAAGGAAAAAAAGAACCCAATCTAGCTTTACATATAAATAAAGAAAGCAGTGGTCCACAGTAGTGTGATCTGTGGGGTCTCCAGGAAAGTTTCCTCTTCCCCCAGCCCGTCCTCCAAACATCAGGCCAAGTACCACGGTGTCTGGAAGTCTGCCCTGTGAGCTTTGGAAATAATTCTGCTCTCTCCACGCACTTGGGAAGTTCAAATATTATGGGAGATTAATATGTTAAGTTGTCACCGGTTTACGTAATTCTTTGGCCCTGAATGAATTATGTCAACTTGGCCAAAGTCAAATGGGCTGCCTCCAAGCTGTGGTGAGCTCTTCTACAGTGAAGTGTCAGAGCGAGAGGCTAGAGGGTGTTAGCAGGCATGCGTTCAGGACTTGGATTGGTATTAGACCATTAAATGTGTACATTTTTCTTCCAGCTCTGAGTTTTCATTGTTACACAAGGCAGGGAATCTCTCTGGACCTTCTGCCTTCCCTACAAAATAGACTACCAGGATTTCTTCCTTCTTTTCAAGCTTCGCAATTCAACCCTTATTGCATAAGAGGATAGAGTAGGCTAATATGTGGGAGAGGACACCAGGAGAGGAGAAAAGAGAAAGATCTCTGAAGAAATGTTTCATCACTGTCATAAAGGAGATGCTCACATGATTTTTATTTGCTGAGTAGTAACTCACCTGGGGTCATCAGAACATGGTTGGCTGTAGAATTAATTCTCTGAGTTCAAAAGACATTTTCCCTGTCACTTGTATGGTAAGTCTGGCGGGTGGTGTGCCAATTGTCTCTGCCAACATCTAAAAGTCCTTTAGATGAGACAGAAACAGCATAGGCACAAGGCAGTCACCTCCTGACCAGTCCTATTGAAGTCTGATAAACTTTTGAAACTCTTATCCACGCTTCTTGCTACCTCTTTTTTTCTCTCTAATCCCTCTTTCATCATAATTTGAATAGTGAACTACAACCAGGCTTCTGATCTTTTCCACTGTTTTCTTCACCTAATTTCTGTTTTTCTTTCCTCTATGTTCTTTTCCATATCTCTTTGTATACAGCTCTCTGGTTAAGAAGTAGAATACGGTACCAAAGTGAAAGGGCACAGCATTTTTTTTCTTGGTAACTATTAAGCATAAAGTTCAAATGAAAAGATAATTAAGGAAAATTATTTTTTAAATGGGATGCCGTTTCCACCATTCTCCCGCTAGAACACCTTGCTTTCTTTTTATGTTTCTCCACACATACAGCTTCTTCATTCAGCTTTGTAAAATACTGATGAGAGTATTGACCCAACTAAAAGCAGAGATAATTGGAGGAATTCATTTGAACATTCACCTTCTAATGCTCATTTGTGGGCACCCTATTTATTAAGAAGAGCAGCATTCTTCTAGCCCTCCTGATTTTGTAACACCAGTAAGTTTTACTCTCTGTCTAACCATACTAAAATTAAAAATGTTTCATGAGTTAGATCACTTTAACAATGACATCATTCGAACACTGTCACCTAGGTAATGGAATAATTACCATAGCAACAGAGCCTTTATCTTTCAGTAGCTATAAAATTTTGACAGATGGGAGAGACTGATTGAAGATTTAAAGCAGGACATAAATGTAACACATCTTAGTGGCCCAAGTCATAGTGATATCTTACAAATTGATATCTTTTTATAAAGATTAAATTGAATGTGAAGTATATATATTGCTATTTATTTCCAAAGTTAATTTCACTCTTGACCGAAATGATACTCTATTCTTTGAAGAATTGAGATCAGATTATTAAATGTAGGACAGTAATAGTAGAATGTTAAAAAAAATTATGAAATTTTAAGAGTAGTAAAAGGAAGACTGCTACGGAATAACTGTTCTTATAAAACTGACCAATTAAACATCTGTAGTTCTTGTAGCTATAACCTGTCTCCGATGGGAAATTCTGTTAAAATTTATTCTCCTTCATTTCTGACTTTACAATTAGAAGTTTTGACTTAAGTGTTGAGCATGTTTGTGTCTGTGAATTTGTGTGTTTGTGTGTGTGGGTGTCTATATGTTTGCCTTTCCTTCATAGTTAAACAAGGTGAACTCACTGTGCATTTTTTATTATTTATTTTATTTATTTATTTTTGCGGTACGCAGGCCTTTCACTGTTGTGGCCTCTCCCATTGTGGAGCACAGGCTCCGGACGCGCAGGCTCAGTGGCCATGGCTCACGGGCCCAGCCGCTCCGCGGCATGTGGGATCTTCCCGGACCGGGGCACGAACCCATGTCCCCTGCATCGCTAGGCGGACTCTCAACCACGGCGCCACCAGCGAAGCCCTCACTGTGCATTTTTTAGATGACACATTGTTATCACGTAGATGGTTTGAATCTGTCACCTAATTAAAGCGGAGCAGAACAAAAAGCCATTTACATATTTCTTCTCCCTCCACCAAAAAAAATAAAACAAAGGGTGGATAATAAACTTAGTTTCTCAATCTTGATTTACTCATCTCTGCAGAATTATTATTTAGTAGAAGTGGGCCTAGTAAATTGTCTTTTATTGGACCCTGTCCAGGCTTCAAAAAATACCAGTTTTGATGGCCAAAGAAATACAGGGCATTAAGGCAGAGATCTGAACAAAAAAAGAATGCTTATTTAATAATAATGTGTTCCTTGGCATTTCCAGGGACTGAGGAGTACGTTTAATAATAAAAGCATTTAGACTATTAAAATAATCATTTATTAATAAATAATATGTATATATACATTTTCATGTGTTCATCTACCAAAGAACCGATTTTCACAATATCCAATCAAGGCCTTGAAAAAAATCAGCTTCAGTATGTAATAATAATTTTATAATATTTATAAATAGCACTCACTCCTTTTAAGATTTTTTTGTGGCCTCCAGCTTACTGAAATTTACATGACAACATGAAGGTTGGTTACTTTATCAAGATTTGTCATGATTTAAACCCAAGCAGAGAGAAAAGACTAAATTACACACTTATTCTTAAACAGAAAATAATGACACAAGATCTATTCTATCAGTCACTGCCAAAATCTACCACGTGCCTTTATTTTTGGCCCTTACAACTGAGAGCAGACCCCATGCAAATCCATTATAATGGAATTGTTTTGTGGAATAATGTGATATTGTGTGTGTGTGTGTGCGTGTGCGTGTGCGTGTGCGTGTGTGTGTGTGTCAGATTTTTACTTCTCTGGCAATCTTTACAAATTTTATTATAACTTCTTTATCTGTTCAGGCAAAGAAATTAAGGTTCATTTTATTCATAGAGGACAGAGCTCTCCCAAAAGAAGTTATGAGCAGATTGTAAAAATTAGTCAGACCTCAAGAGGTTACCAGTGAAATTAAAGAGTGTTTCACTCCATGATGACCTTGATGCAGGGCTATCAAGAGGACAAAGCATGAGCTTTAAAGTAAGAGAAACATATTTTAATATTTGAACCACAGCTTACTAGCTATAAGACCCTGCTCTTTCAGCCTACAGTTTCTCATTATAAAAATTAGAAGAATAACACCTACTTCTTAGGATTGTTTGAAAATTACTTCATTTACAATGGATATAAGTACCTAAGAGAGTGCCTAGCACAATCTTCAGTAAATATTGACTTCCTTCACTTTTATCTTTCTAATTTTACAATCCCTTGGTTCTAGCTATAATTAGTGTTAGAACTGAGGTGACTTCAAGGAGGAAATGATCAATTTAAACCCAGTCTGGAATACACATCTCCAGGGTAGAGGGAAACAATGGAGGGCCAATGAGCTAATACAGGACGGCAGCCCCTGAGATATGCAAATGAAATTCCCCCTAAGCTTATTTCGTAGGTCAGTAGTGAATATAAAAATTAGTTTCTTCTTGGTTTCAGGAAACCTTTCCTAAAGAAATTATGGAAGATTAAAAACAATTTCCTAGTTGAAGTTGCTGTGGATAAAGCTTTGACAGAGCCATCGCAAGTCCTATTTGGTTCACAGAAAACTACTGTGCCTGCAGATACTTAAAACACATTAGGTTCAAAACGCAGTCAAACAATTCTAGACAACTGAGAATATGTCAGTAGCAAGAACTGTGCATGAAGGCCTGACTGATCAGTCCCTTGAGGAAATGAGATCATGATCAGAAGGAATACATTTTTCTCAAAACTAGAAAAGCTAGTGTATATTAATTTTATTTGAAAAGTGTAGATGGCTACTCAACTCCACCTTGGACATTATTTTGATGAATTTTAAAAAGGAATAAAAATCTCTAACATGATATTACATAACCAGTTTGCTTGTAAATGAGTTAACTTAGTGTCTGGGATGGTTAGTTTAGGGCAGAGACTGTAAGGTGGTAGCTCATCGGCCATGTCTTGTGTGGAGACACCAGTCTGATAGCGCCAGATGCATCTGAAGGAAGAGTGAGGGGTAAAAAATTGGTTAAGGGTCAGTTTAAGGAGGAATTAATGTTTTGTACTTCTTCCCTAACCATCACAGCAAGATGGAAATCCTTCTACTGTATCAGAAAACGTGTTTGCTCTCTGCAGACCCTAATTTGGAGAGGCTCAGATCATGGAGCATCAGAGAACCATGAGCCAAACAAAGCTGTCATGTTGAATTCACGGGGATGATGGGAAAGTCTCCACATGACACAATATTAAAGTGGGATCCTTTCTACCCTTAACCTGACAGAAAAGAAGCCACATGGGTGAGATCCACAAGTACCAAGAGTCAAATCAAGTTAAAACACAACAAAAACAGAAACAAAATAATAAACCTCTGGATAAGGTGAAAAAACACAGGACTCTGGCCAGAATCTAAGCTATAGGCAATGTTTCTTCCTTCATTCCTTTATTTCCTTTATAAATAACTTACTTAAGAGGTAAAGGAGAAGGTAATGTGACCCTAAAGTAAGATCCTAGCTCAGCTTTGTCTGAGACTTCGGATGCTTAGAGCAAGTCCTACATCTAAGAGCCAGGTGCTGGATCATCTAAGCAAGACTTGGAAAGGAAGTGGATAGAAAACTAGTTTGTCCTCCTTAGCTCAACTCTCACCCTGAGGATATGTAAGAGATATGAAGTGCCAAGAAGGAGTTGTACTTTCAGAGAAAATTTCTTCATAGTATTTCTCCTGTGGGAAAAGGAAGGGGCCTGCTTAATAATCACCTTAAGATTGGTGAAAGGAGCTCCAGGAAAACTCCTTAGAGAATCTAGACTATCTTTGCTGGACTTTTCAGGAAGTAGACACTGGTGCCAGAACCATGTGTGTTTCTGAATAGCAAAATAGAGAATTGCATTGGAAAGTAAATAGATGCATGTCCTTAGATTGATGAGTCCAAGGGGCATGTTATCAGGACCAGATGAGGACCCCACAGTGGGAACAGGCCTGGGGTCCTTTTAAAATCCTACTCCAGACCTGCTTGATGATGAGACCCACAAAGAGGTTTTGGATTGCCGGAAATGTAGGGTTTGTTAGAGGAAGTAAAAGTCACTGCTGGAAGAAGATGCACTGCAGCATTACAGTATATGTAAGGGCGGGCTCCACATGAGGGGACTAACCGAGAAACCCAAAATGTGACCCATGTAATTGCTTTATGACTATACCCTATTGATGTCTGCTCTTTCAAAATAATTGTACCGTTTATTACGAATGGTGAGATAACCTCCAGCTCTCTTTCATCTACAAGTAGGCCTATAATCAGTCCCCTATCCAGGCAAAAGACTGGAGGATTATTATCCTAAAAAATGTAATTACTGGGCTTCCCTGGTGGCGCAGTGGTTGAGAATCTGCCTGCTAATGCAGGGGACATGGGTTCGAGCCCTGGTCTGGGAAGATGCCGCAGAGCAGCTGGGCCCGTGAGCCACAACTGCTGAGCCTGCGCGTCTGGAGCCTGTGCTCCGCAACAAGAGAGGCCGTGATAGTGGGAGGCCCGCGCACCGCAATGAAGAGTGGCCCCCACTTGCCACAACTAGAGAAAGCCCTCACACAGAAACGAAGACCCAACACAGCAAAAATAAATAAATAAATTAATAAACTCCTACCCCCCCCCCAAAAAAAATATATATATATAATTACTTCAGGGATACTGCTTATAGATTCAGACATTTTTGATCCCTCAATGAAATCCCAGAATCCCTGTAGGATCACTCTCCACTAAATTTCTCTGGTCAAAATCCTTGTTAATGCCCACAGTTTCCAATCAAAGTTTCAGTGCTTTGGTTGGAGCATTCTTAGATACGAAGGACAGGCAGGAATCATAGGACATATAAGGGGATCATTAGCAAAGTAAAAGACAGAGGAAAAACAAGCAAAGTGAAAAAAATGCAAACAATGGTCTAGGAAAATTTTAAAAAGAAGTACAATTTGTATCACCAGAGATAAGAGAAGATATTTTACACATGAAACAAAAGCAGGACGATGGACAATTAGAGAAAAAGAAATAGCTTGTGGCAATTAAAATATATGATGGAAACAATTTAACAGATTGCTTAAATGATAAGGTTGAGCACATTTTCAAGAAATTACAACAAATATATGAAGAGATGAACAATAGCAAAAAGAGAGAGAGAGGGAGAGAAGTATCAAAATTAGAGGATTATTCCTGGAGATTCAATATCCAACTGAAAAATAATATCTTCTGAAAAAGAAGAAGTGGAGAAAATTATAAAATTAATAAATCAAAATATTTCTTAGAATTGAGGAGTCTGAGTTTCTAGATTGAAAGGGTTCTCCAAGGTTCTAGCATCACTGTAACCACAGAACCAGCTCGAAACTGGCCTTATCCTCTTTCTAACAAGATATTGAGTTGTCTTTCAGACACAACAGAAAACCACAAGTCATGCAGCCAAAGCAAGTGCAAAGGAGAAAATTCTGACCTAAAACAACACCTAAAACCAAAGTTTCTCTCGCCTACAGAACCAAAGAACCTGAACCTGAATGTCAGAACCCTTTCAGAAGTGAAGAGTCCATTGTCCAGGAAGATCTGTTGCTGAAGCCCTCTTTACCATACCTTATCAAAAATGGCCAAGGTCCAATTGAAACCTGCCCGCCAGTGCTTCCAACACCAACCCTCCTCCCCTAACTCATAAAAGTTTGATCCAACCCCTGATGAGGGAGACAGATTTGAGCCATTTCATTTCCCCTGTCTTCTTGCTGGTCAACCTTGCAATAAAGCCTTTTCTTTTCTCAAAAGCCATGGTATTGGTTTCTACATGCTTCCAGCAGCAAGCCCTTTCCTGGGTAATGTCATGAACATAAATAAGTAAATAACACAAATATAATCCCCAATGAGAAATATCTTGCTATTTCAGAATTCTAATAAAGAAAAGACTCTAAAATATTCTAGGGGGTGGGGAACACGTTATATAGGAAAAGAATTAAGATTTACTGTGGCTTCAGAATTCTCAGTGGTCACATGTGAAACCAGAAGTAATAGAATAAAGCCTTCAAAAATCTGACTGAAAGTTATTTCCAACTCAGAATTCTATGCTTAATTAATCTTTCAACCAAGTATACGATACAATAAAGATATTTTCTCACTTGTGAGATATTAATATTTTATCCCCCTCGCATCCTAGAAGTGATGTTCAAGAAATTAAAGTGAAAAAATAAAAAGAATAAAACAAGAAGAGAAAAATACAGGACCCAGGAACCAGGATCCCTATTGCAGAACAATGGGGAAAGGAAGAAGACCCAGGTTGCCAGCTGTGCATTTGACCAAGAAAGCAATCAAACAAGAGAGGAACAGGAGGCTGGAAGACTCTAGAAGACATGATCCAAAAGAAAAAAAAAATAAATTTTAAATAAATAAATAACATTCAAATAAATTTTAAATAAATAAATTTTACCTCGCCAAAATTGACGTAACTTTTTTGAGAGGATGGGAGAGGTGATATGAGTAAATGGCACTGGGAAGTTTGTATAGATTAACTATGAAAGTTAAAAATTGATAACTGAAGAATTATCAATATAAGCTTATTATTTATTTTATTGCAGAGATGGTTCTCAGGTTCTTCTCTCGGTTGTAGAGGATCTCAAAGGGGCAAAGAATTTATAGTTGCAACTTTCTAAATAACTGCTCTAAGAAAAGGGAGGTCAGGGGCCAGTAATCAATAATAAATCTTTCTAAACTATAGTCAAACTAAGGCTGCCTTGGTCGCTGCAAACAGAAAGAGGGAGGCTTCCTTAGTTACTTCTGATGCTAGTATGACTTTGAAACTAAAACAGAGAAGAGCAATACTAACTAAAAAAGAAAATTACAGGCCAATATCACTCATGAATATTGATGCAAAACTCCTAAACAAAATAGTAGCTACTGTATCTAGGAATACATTTTGAATTATGTTGGTTTTATCCCGGGAATGAAGAGTTGAATTTAGATTTAAATATCTATTAATGTAATTTGCTATATAAACAGATTAAAGAAAATACACATGGTTATCTCAACAGTTGCCAACAAAGGCATTTAGTGGAATTCAATACCAATTCACAAACAAAAACTGAAGTTAGGAAACTACTGAGAAAACTTTTCTTTTCATAATAAAGGGTATTTACAAATCCTATAGCAAAATCCAAATAATAATGTAAACATTGGAAGCATCAGCATTCCTCTTATTAGCAAGCATAAGACAAAGACACTTGCAGTTACTACTTCTATTTAATGTACTAGGGTACTAGGTGTTCTTACTATCACAGTAAAAAAAAAAAAAAAAAAAAAGAACAGAATGACACAAGAGTTATGTGGTCTAAAAAAAGTAGAAACAAAGATTCCATTATTTGCAGATGATGTTATGATTGCCTACCTAGACAACCCCAAGAGAATCTACAGGCAAATGATTAGAATTAATGAGAAGTATATAAGGTCTATATAAAAAAATATATAAGGTCTATAAAAAATATAAGTATATAAGGTCTATAAAAATATATAAGTATATAAGATCTATATAAAAAAATAAACTGCATTTCTATATACCAGCAACAACAGTAAATGTAATTTAAAAAATATATATCTATCATTGGTAGCTGCACCAAATATAAAAAAAATTATAAAAGTATAAATAAAGATGCTCATGATTTTTATGGAGAAAAGTGTAAGGCTTTATTGAAACACATTAAAAATGACCTACATACATGAGGTTCATGAATAGCTTCAATATCACAGACATAGCAATTCTCATTAAAATAATCTACATGTTCAATAAAATCCCCAAGAAATCCTGACAGGGATTTTAATGAAATTGAACAAGCTGATTATAAAATGAATATGGAAAAACAAAAAGTCAAGGATAATAAGATATTCCTGAAGAACAGAATAAGAGGATTCATTTTATAGTAAATCTTATTTTAAACCTATTTTAATGAAGATTGGGAATACTGGTATAAAAGTAGATTAATAAACAAGTAGAAAGCCCAGAACCATACTCACACATACGTGGAAACTGGATATATGAAATAAGTGGTATTACAGGTCAATGGGGAAAGGATTCTGGAAATTGTTCTAGGACGATATATAGAGGTAAAATAAAATATGATCCTTATTTCATACAATACCCAGAATCAGTTTAAAGTGATTGCATAACTTAAATGTGAATCTTAGAATACAATGTAAGGGAATATCTTTGTGATTTGAGCATTGGGAAGAATTTCTTAACCAAAACACATAAAACACAAAACATAAATAAAAGTGATAAGTATGATTATGTTCATTATTCTGTCCACCAAAACAAACCATTTAGCGATTGAAAACAAAAGCAGCAATTAGAGGGAGATATTTGCAAAACTTAATTATCAAATGACTAGAATTCAGAATATATAAAGTGCTCCTCCAAATCAATGAGAAAAAGATTAAAAAAACAATTTAAAGATAGGAAAAAAAAATATGAGTACTAGCAACTGACAGAGGAGGAAACACGTGTGGTCAGTAATTATACAAAAAGATGACAATTTAACTCATATTCATGGAAATTAAAACCAAAATGAGGGCTTCCCTGGTGGCGCAGTGGTTGGGAGTCCGCCTGCCGATGCAGGGGACGCAGGTTCATGCCCTGGTCCGGGAGGATCCCACGTGCCGTGGAGCGGCTGGGTCCGTGAGCCAGGGCCACCGGGCCTGCACGTCCGGAGCCTGTGCTCCGCGGCGGGACAGGCCGCAGAGGTGAGATGCCCGCGTACGGCAAAAAAAAAAAAAAAAAAAAAAAGACCGAAATGAAATATTATTTTACAAATTTCAGTGCAAAAAGTTCGAATGTCTCACAATAGCAATTATCAGTGAGAATGTGGAGCCACAGGAACTCTCACACAGCTCTGATAAGAGTGTAAACTAGCAGACCCATTTTGAAAAGCTCCACAAATCCGCATGAAGTTAAAGATGTATGTACTTTACACCCCAGCACATCTTCCCTGAAGACCCTAGGAATCTGTTGCACGTGAGCACAAGGAGAAAGCACAAGAATTTTTATCGCAGCACTGTTTGTAACTGCAAAAAAATCTGAAACAACCTAAATAAATATCCACTAGCAGAAGCTGTGGATAAATTTTGTATGTTTGGAATACTATACAATAGTAAAAATAACGAATCATATCTCACAAACATTTCTTCATGAAAAGAAGAAAATTAAATACCACATTGGTGCTTTTGGGAGAAAAAAAGCTCAAAGCATATAAAATATATTTAGGGACTACATAGTTATATCCAAAAATATATAAACAAAAGCACATGAAAGACAACCAAGGACAGTTATTACTCATAGGAATGAGGCACAGGATGCAAAATGGAAAAAAGTCCACATTGTGCAGCTCTGAGGAAGTCTTGTCCAGGCTGATGAGAGCCCTAGAAAGGATTGCCTATTTACAGGAATCCAGTATTGGGCATAAATGGCCCAACGATAGTACCTGTGCCATACTCAGACACTCTTCAGAAGGAGCCCTGGGAGAGCACTGACTACAAAAGCCATTGTGGGGAAAAGTGGTGAAATTTAAGGCTGGCAAATTAGAGAACAGTACTGTATTCATGTTCATTCCCTGATTTTGATTTTTCTGTAGTTATACCAGAACCTGTACTTGTTCTTAACAATCACACTGGAGTATTTAGGAGCTGCACCATAATCTCAAATAATTCCGACAAAAAATAATATATATATTACGTAAGTTCAATATAGGTTACTTCTTATTAGTGGTGGTGTTGCTGTTTACTGGTCGTAATTAGATGAAACAATTTAGTCCCAAAGGACAATATTAATGATAAGAAATAACGACATACAATAAAGAGGGAAAAGATAAAGTAGTAGCTTCAAAAAAACTCAGGGGACCGAGGTGGTGGGAGAAAACAAAACAAAACAAAAAAAAACTCAGAGTGAATTTTCACTAAGGACTACTCTGGGTACATTGTCTAAACTAAAAGTTTAGAAATGATTTGCTGGACATCCTGGGCAGGACTGAGCTTCCTTGCCACAGGCAAAAGAAAACAGAAATTCATGTGGGGCTGAGTCCCAGGTCAGAAACCCCGCACAGAGAGATTAGGCTTAAAGAAACACTTTGTTGTCCTGTATCCCTGACAGAAGAGAAGCACTTCAAAGGCAAGCTGAGGCCAAACAGCTGACTGCAGCTGCTTTGTTCAGTTACACGTAAGTACAAGCCAAAGTAAGGATAATCCTTGTGTCCTGGGCTAATTTTATACAGCATGGTTACCCCTATCAGATGCTCCTGGTAATAAACCAGCCAAGAACACTCAAGCATATGGTGGGGTTGGGGGAGCATGACCTTTACCAAACACCATTTGTAAATCAATGTGAAGAGTAACGTTAACCCTCCAGAATCTGGTGGTTTCTAGTATTTGGCTAATTGACTACCTAAATCCTCCACATTTGTGGGATGTTTCAGCTACACGTAGACACAGCCTCTGAAGTGCACTACACTTTTATCTGTGCTCAATGCATATTAAATCACAACAGGCACTGGGTATCTTCTCACCTACAACCACAGTAGCTTTAGGTCTCGAGAGCTACCTTGCAATGATTTGAGAAACCACAGCTCAACAGCTGACAAATTCAACAAAATCCAAGTGGCTTATATAAAAACGTACAGATGCTTTCTTAGTGATGCAGTTTATAAAAATGTGCCTAGCTGTTGTTTAAAGTATACATTTAAGAAACAAAACCCCAGGATTGAAAGCTACCGTAATGTTGAAGCCCAGGTAGTAGCTCTTAATCAAACAGCACACATAGCTTAAGATCTTTGTTACTTCTCAATTCTATTCAAAGTATCAGAAACATTTTTTCTCCTTGTAATCACAGAGATTTTTTTTTTATATGTGAGAGTATTTTATGTTAGCACTTGAAAAATTAACTTTCAATATACCTTTCAGCTCCCTGTGGGTCATTTTTTCATAGGAAACAGGTTTTTAATGCAATGAATACCAAGAAATAGGTTAATTTGTCCCTGTTGAAATACATTTATTTCCATGTTTCTATCTCACTAGTATAGTCATTTCATGTGAATAAAAAGAAAATCCCAAATGTTACTCCCACCTTCACAGCAAATGCTGAATGAATTAGAGGCACTGATGTATGAACAAAACTCTTTGGTACAGCACATTGTACTTAGATAATGATCAATCAAAGTTAAATTTAGAACCCAGAAATAAACTCACGCCTATACGGTCAATTAATTTATGACAAAGGAGCCAAGAATATAAAAGGGGGAAAGAATAATCTCTTCAACAAGTGGTGCTGTGAAGACTAGACAGCCATAAGCGAAAGAATGGAACTGGATTCCTATCCTACGACATACACAAAAACTGGCTCGAAATGAATTCAAGACTTGAATGTACACCCTGAAAATATAAAACTTCTAGAAGAAAACATGGAGGGTAAGCTCCTCAACCTCAGTCTTGGCAATAATTTTTTTGATTTGACACCAAAAGGTAATAAAAATAAACAAGTTGAACTACATCAAACTACAAAGCTTCTGCACAGCAAATAAAACCATCGACAAAATGAAAAGGCAACCTATGAACTGAGAGAAAATATTTCCCATTACATATCTGATAAGGGGTTAACATCCAAAATATAGAGAGACCTCATACAACTCAATAATAACAATAAAACCAAACAATCTAATTAAAAAATGGGTAGAGGATCTGGACAGGCATTTTTCCAAAGACATACAAATGTCCAACAGGTACATGAAAAGGTGCTCAACATTACTAATCATCAGGAAATGCAAATCAAAACTACAATGAAATATCATCTCACACTTTTTAGAATGCCTGTAACAAAGAGATAAGGGATAACAAGTGTTGGTGAGGATGAAGAGGAAAGGGAACTACTGTGTGCTGTTGGTAAGAATGTACGTTGGTATAGCCATTACGGAAAACACTATGGAGTTTCCTTAAAAATTAAAAAAAAAGAACTACCATATGATTCAGCAATCCCACTTTTAGGTACATATCGAAAGTAAATACAAACAAGATCCCAAAGAGATAACTGCGCTCCAGTGTTTATTGCAGCATTTTTCATAATAGTCAAGATATGGAAACAGCCTAGGTGTCTATCAATGCAAGAATGGATAAAGATGATTTTTATATATATATATATATATAATTATATATATATAATGGAATAGTACTCAGCCATGAGAAAAACTTTCCTCCTGCTGTTTATGACAACATGAATGGACCTTAAGGGCGTTATGCTAAGTGAAATAAGTCAGATAGAGAAAGACAAATACTCCATGATATCACTTACATGTAGAATCCTAAAAGGCCCAACTGAGAGGAACAGAGATTAGAATGGTAGTTACAAGGGGCCTGGGACTAGGGGAAAAGGGGAGATAATAGCTAAAGAGTTCAAACTTCCAGCTATAAGATGAGTAAGTTCTGGGGATCTAACCTTCAGCATGGTGACTAGTTATCAATACGGTATTATATACTTGAAAGCTGCTAGAAGAGTAGGTCTTAAATGTTCTCATCACAAAAATGAAATGGTAATTATGCAAAGTGACACAGGTGATAGTTAATTCTATGGTGGTAATCATTTTGTAATATATAAGTGTGTTGTAAACCTTAAACTTACACAATATTACATGCCAATTATATCTCAATAAAGCTGGAAAAAAGAAAAAATAAATTTTGTGCATTGGGTGATATTTTTATAACGTAGAGAATAATGATAGTAACTTTTTAAATTTTTTTAACAGAAAATATTTAAAAAGCAGTAACTTTTTATTTAAAATGATCATGGATGGCTGACCCACAGTAATATATCACTCAGCAATACACATACATTAAAAAAATTACAGTATTTTATTACAGATTGAGACAGTTCTCTCTTCCAAACAGATTATAGTCTATTAAAATTAAAATGTGGACTGCTTATTGTCAAGATCCCAATACATGTTAGACAAATTAAAATAACTAATAATAAGAAAAAGGACCATTTGGGCATCTAGAATTGGGTCTATTACAAAGTTAATTACTTCACATGTATTAGAAAATTTGAATTGGAAAAACCCAGGCTACTTCATAATATAGACCTATAACATAATGCAAAAGAGAAGTAACAAAAGAAGAAAGAAGAGTCAGCAGCTCGATGACGAATTTTACATCCTCAAAGAATCTCTGCATTTCCAAGTGAGAGATTCCCCCATCCCTAAGTATTTATATTTTAGAATAACATACCTAGTAAGCTAATGTTTTCTTTTTCAGTTACTTTCATAATTATAATCACATTTCATGCTCACTAAAGTGTGGTTAGAGTCTTAAGGCAAATTTAAGATCTATGATGAAATGAGAAGACTACAGTGCCATGATGGAAAGGAAACTTTGGCACCATTACTTAATTATTTTTTAGGTTATTTTTCTACCATTATCCAAATGAATGGAACAGTTACAGGCAATGAGAGCATAAGTAAAACCTTGAAATTAACTTAATCAAGCAGGTCATTTTATACTGTTGATGTTTATTTGCTTGAGCTCCTTGGGATCAGGCACAAAAGACTTAAATAGAACCATTTCTAGGAAGGAGAAAAGAGGGTTTGATTGTGACAGATTCAGGAAGCATGACTGGCCCTTGGCCAGTAAGAAAGGATCTTCCTCTTCTTTCAACTCTTTCTCTCTTTCTCTCTTACTTTTCTTACAATGCCCATTACTCTCTGATATAATTGGGATCTGATCTTATATGTTAGACTGTAAGTTTTTGATGGCAAGAACAGAATCTTTGCCATCCTGGTACCCTCATAGTACCTAGAACAGGGCCTTGTGAAAAAAGGCAGTAACAACTGTTGAGTGAAACTCTTTACAGAACATGATAAACTGACCCCCAATTCTCTCTCAGACTCCATTCTGCCACACAGGCTGTATGAATGGAAGAGGTCACATCAAGCTTTAGTCCTCCAGGGTCTGTACTGTGTCCGTTCCCTGAGAGAAGCCCTTTCACAGTCAACTGCCAGGTGTGTGGAAATATCTCAAAGATTTTCACATATCCGAGATGCACAAGTGCCACGGACTGAAAATAAATCCAGGTAACAAAATTGGAGATAATGATAGGGAGATGCTTGATGTGAGAAATGTCATAGCTCAAGTAGGAAAAAAGATTAATAAAGGGATAAGCTCAGTGTGTTAGTAAATGGCAGAGAGGTGAAAAAATCCTCCCAGTGTTATGATAATATGGGCTGTGAGCTTACCCTTGAATCTTCAGAAAAGAGGACTGGAGTTCAATGGTTTACAAGATATTTTTTGGGAAAAGAAAAAAAGCTGTCAGTATAATTCCTTGGAATAGAACATAACTTATTAAGAGGTAAAGCAGTGAGATATCAAGAAAGAAATGGGGTGGACAGCAGGCATATTTCCTTTGAAAGAGTGAAGGATGGTACAAAGTGTTATTTATAAAATGTTGTGTTTTCACACGAACAGGCATCACCACATATGAAGAAAAACGGCATTTAGTCATGATAACTCATCCCCTAAAAATGTAAATTGTAGAACTGCCATTTGGAAGTTCTGGTTCCAAAATATGCACTTGTGTTACTTCCCATTACACTTTGATCTTCTACTAAAGGTCAGACGTTCTTCATGTACACTGAAGGCATAATAGGAAAGAGGGACACTATTTCCTTGCATAAACCTGCTTTTTCCCACTGGACTGACAGTAGATCGTGCACCTCTACACCTCTTTTTCCTACTGCTGTGCCTTTGGCCGTAGTATTCCCCACAACTGGAATGTCCCCTTCTCTCTTGCCTTCAATTTTTCATCATTGCAAATCATACCTTCTCCTTGCAATCTTTTTATCTTTAAATAAATTTTGCTCGAATTCATTCCTCATATCACTGCTGTTCATCAGTGAAGTTTAAGTTATCATTTCATTGTCTCCTTACAATGGATCTCAAGCTCTTTAAGGTAGATGGGCTGTGCGTTCTAACTCGTGTGCACATGGGGATTACAATGTCCTTAACTGTCCTGCTGAAGAACTGAAAACCAGGTTATTTCTAACAGTTCACTGCTAAGAGTATACTTATGAGACTTGATTTTCAGGAAGTCACCTCCTAGCCGTAACTTTTTGCATACATAGTAGTCAGCCAAGATTGATGGTTGCTTAATAGAGAGACTGTGGACCTTCGGATTTGGTGAAGTGAGAGGTCAGAGCCACTGCTACCAACAGCCACTGGTAGATTCACCAGGCACAGAGGCAAGTGGGTAGCACAGAATCCTGGGTCTGCTTCTCCCCAGCATTGACTGTTTACATCATGCACACAGGTAAATTAAACCCTTGAGGAAAAAGCAAAAATGAATATATGCTCTTAAGATGTTTTTATCTAACTAGAAGATCCAGTGTGTGTGTATATATACATACACACACATATACACACATCTAAACAATGTAAGTATCAGCAAGTTGCTTAATTTCTGTAAGCCAGTCTGTAAAATGGAGAGATCCCAGTAATCAGCCCATTTGGTTAATTTTAGTATGCAACAAACAAATCTAAAGTAATGTTTTTAGTAATGTGTGTGGTGGTTATAAGTACTTAATAAAATAGCCGTTGTTTTTATTATTATTCCTGTTGTTCTTATCATTGACGTGTACTGTTATTACTATTATTGCGCGTATCAGTAATTTGGACTTTCTGTAGGTACATCTATAAACTTCTCTAAATACCAAGTATTGGTGGGGCCGTATTATCAAAATTAAGTACTGAAAAGAGCTGATTATTGGCCTTTAAGCAGTTTCAACTACAGTCTTAGTTATTTATGTCAGATATGAACAAATTCAATGACACTAGTTATGATGGATATTGTTCTGGTTATGTGGAAATAAATGAAGATTAACCAAATGAGAGAAGCAAAAGCTATTTATTCAGAGTTTGCTATAGCGAAGAAGTTGGCCACCATCACTTGTGTTTTGGCAGAGACTCAAAGGCAGGCAGAGGCATGGGAAAGCTTTATAAGGATAAAGTGGGAAGGCTTCAGGTGTGCCCTGATTGGAGGCTGCTGGAATGGGGAAGCTGTAGGTGCATTAACGTGAAGTAGGGCATCCCACATGATTGGTTAGGGTGCATTATCTGGCTTTCTCTGGTTGGTCCTAAGTCTAAAGTGGGGAAAAACATTTGGGAAGTTGTCAAGTCATAGCCCCTTGGGGCTGATTGTTACGGGGGCTATAGTCTGGCTTCCTGGATTGCTGCTAGAGATAGTAATCTGACTTCCTACAAATGTGATTTATAGCAAGCCGTCTTCCTAGACTGCTTATTGTAGATAATAGGTTGGTTCACTGTACAGGTTGCTGCAAGTTGTGGGTCAGAGTTCTGCTTTTATATACAGTCTGGTCATTGTACATTCGCATATTTAGTCTTTCAGTTAGAAGCATAGGGGCTGGAGCTGGAGTACACACCTTACTAAGTGTGTGGCCTCGGGCAAGCTGCTAAATCTCTGTATGCCTCAGTCTCCCAACTTATCAAATGGAAGTAGAATAGTCATTAGTTTATAGGATGATTGTGATAATTAAATGAGTTAACATAGGTAAAGCACTTAAAACAGTGCCCAGCACGTAATAAGTATTAGAATTTTTTCCTTATTATATGTTCAATAGAAGAATATCTATTGGATGTGATTCATAGGATATTACATTCCTTCAACTGCCTTTTAAATTACAATAATTCCAACATTTTGTACCAATACAAATTCTACTTTTACCTAAGCTACCGTATTATCTCTAGGAAATTCCCACTAAACAGCAAATATATTTCCTTGGAAGCTATGCTGACTCTCAATTCTTCACTATTTTTTGGCCAAGTGATTTTGCAGTGCCCTTCAGTGGGGGGAGTATATTTCACTACCTCATCCATAGTAAACTTGGTCATGCAACTCGCTTTTGCTAAAGAAATACTTGTGGACACTACGTGAGCAGAAGCCTTAAATGTATTTGCACAATTTCGCTTGATCTCATGTGTTCCTCTGACTGTCATGAGAAATGCATGTTCCACAACACCACTGCCCCTTTAGCTTGAGCCAGGAAGAGTTCAATGAAGCAGATCTAAACCCGATCAGAGCCTAGAGCCAAGTCCAGCCTACCCTGAAGCAGAGCACCTTAGCTGTTCATCAAATCTGTTAGAAAAATAAATGCTTATTGTTATAAGACAGTGGGTTTCAGAGAGCAGTTTGTTACACAGCATTATCACAACAGCAACAGGCTAGTGGAGAAGAATAATAGGTTAAATCTTTCACTCACAATTTTGTCATTACTGGATAAAATGAGCTGTTCATCTGTTTAATGAGGGGAATCTGGACAAGCTGAGAGAAAGAATAATAATGTTTTGATAACGCAGAAGTGATTTGGAAAGTTAGGGGAGCATTGCCAGAGTGAAATTTTGCTAACTGGGGATGGTAGAGGATTGAGACATTTGAAGATACTAGATTCTTGGAGGAGTTATATTGAGAGCGAGATTAAGTGGAAGCAGACAAGGGGACGGAGTGAATGTTTATTTTACTTTACTGTTTTGAATAGGATAAATGAAAGAGTTAATTTGCCTCCCCAAGGTAAATACTTCCTAATGGCAGGGAGAAACCTATACTTAGAAATAAAATTTATGACTAATAATAATCAGTCAGAAAAAATACAACTTTTGAAAAAAATCTCAATTTCATGGAAGAAACTCAACCAATTGAATCATGCTGGCTGTTAGCATTTCGTATTTATGAGTGCACAAAAGCATGGTCTTTAGAAATACTGTATGTACAATATCTGAACTGCTTTTGCAGTTCCAGCATCAGGTTAAAATTTAATGCTATGCAACTCCTGATGATTCTGTTTAGAATATCAGCCTTTGCAGTGAATTCAGTCAGCATGATGCAGCAAAGCTCTTCTTATGTTTTTGTGAGTTGCATGTAGGTAAAGCTTCTGAGTGAAACATTGCAGACAGAAACATTATTTTCCTGGCAATGCAGAACCACGGCCATATGCTCCAAACCAGGCAAGGTGTGCAGTATTATTCATAATTATCTTTATTCATCAGAAATCTCTGGATTTCAGGTGGTGGTCACATTTACCCAGGGGGTGGGCTTGGCTGTCCTCCCACCAATCGTAATGCAGTATGTTTCTTTTAACCACTGTTTTTATTTGGCAAAGCAATAAGCTCTGTGTATTCACTGTCAGCATACTATAGGACTTAAAATAAAATCTGCATTGTTCTAAATAATTACTCTTTGACTTACTTCAGGAACAAAGGGGCATTAATGAAATTGAGAAAATGATAAAAGAAAATGGAAAAAGGATTAGTCACACTTACCAATATTCTGCCTAACACCAACACTGGGTTTATAAATTTTTTTAATTTTTGATGATTTTAAAGGTAGAAAACTATCCCAACTTGTTTTGAATGTGTTTAATAACAATCACAGTTGAGCATATTTTTATAAGTTTACTGGATGTTTAAAATTTATTTTAAGTGAACTCATTGGTCATATTTGTTTTCATTTATAAAGTGTATCTTTTTCTTATTGATTTCTAGAAGTTATTTTCCTTTGGGAGAAAATTAATAAGGAAGGAAAAGAGAAAGGAAAAAAATACCAAGAACGCACTTTTCAAACACAGTATCTTACCATGAGCTGGTATGTAAAATCATTCCAGTTTGGAAATGTGTTTGGATTGTGTGTTATGTGGAAACATGGTGCTAGGTGCTACAGGGCAGGGGTAGCAAGAAAAGTCAGAGAACTAAGGAACTCAGCAAGAAAAGTGAGAATTTGTTCCCTGCCTTAAAAGGGCTGGACCTCAGGAACAAGACGCCTGAGAATTTGTTATTTTCTTGAGTAACTGTTTTAGTAATTTGATATATTCCTTTAAAAAAGAATGAATTTTTCTTGTGCTAGACTGTATTACTGTTCAAATTCCCTGCCTCTCTCTGGGGTGGTGGATCCTTCCGACTGATGGCAGGCTTGACCCTGTCACCTGCACATTTCGACTCTGAAACATTTAAGACAATTCTAGAAGCCTGGGTCTCAAGGTGACAGCATGGCAGAGTACAGCCATGCTGACCCATGATGGACATACGACCTGAATGAAAAATAAACCTTTCTGGGATTCAGAGGAGTGGGGGGATTTGTTACAACAACATACCTTGATCTAAGCTAAGGGTTTATTTCCCATTCGGATTATATGGAGCAATGAACATAGTTGCTTCTTTTATGGCGGGAATTCTGAAAGATAACATTCAATAGTATGGTATTCCTAGATTACTGAGAGCCCTTAAAGCTAGCTTAAATGATTTTGAATTTATCTTGTAAGCAATGGAGAGCAGGAGGGTTTATAAACAAAGACAGAGTATCTTCCATTCGGAGCCAGAGTTGATTGGGGGTGATAGTGTAAGCAGCTGTGACAGAACACTTATTACAATCTTACCAATGAAACTTGAGAAAGCTGATTTAGGATGGTGGCAACAGAAAGAAGAAAAGCAGCAAGAGCAGGTAGAAAAACAAAGAGTATTATTCATTCTCATTTGGCTTTATGCATTGGATAGAAGTTTAAGCTTAATAAAGATTCTGAAAATTTCCCAAACTGGATATTTCAGACACAATGTCTACCATCTGGGGTGTTGCTTTGAAAACATCTGGATAGTGATTAAATATCATGGCTTCCAAGTAAATGTCTAGCATAGTATATACACAATCTTGGAGTAGAATTTCAATCAAAACAGAATAAAATGAACAATTCCCAGGAATGCTTAGGGTTATGAAATTAAATAACTATAAATCTCACATTTTTCACTTTAACCCAAATGTGGTATTATATATGTATTCATAATAATATCTAACAAGTCATGCTTTTTTTTTTTGATGTGTGTCTGTGTTTGTTAGAAATTTGATTCAATGCTTTGAGTTGGGAACAGAGGGTCAGGCTTTAGAACTTGTATCCTGCTTGTGATTTCTAACTTCTTTCCTTCCCTCCCTCCCTTCTCCTCTTCCTCCCTCCCTTCCTCTTTTTCTTCCTTCCTTCTACAACTGTTAGCTGACAACCCACCACGTGCCATATACAACACAGGCACTAGGGATACAGCAGTGAACAGAACAGAGTATCTGCCCTCTTGCAGCTTCCACTGTTGTGAGGAAGAAAAAAATACACACACAAATATGTAACATAATGGCAGATAGTCCAAAAAAGAAAAATAAAGCTAAAAAGTATGAGTGAAGTACCATTTTAGAGGGGATATTGAGGGAATTTCTCTTTGTATGTCATTTGAGCAGAGACTTGAATGAGGTAAGGAAATAAGTCAAGCAAATATATGAGGGCAAATTGGCTCAAGCAGAAGTAACAGCAGTGCAAAGGCCTTGAGGTCAGAGTGTGTTTCACATGGTGGAAGAATCAAGGAAGTCATTGTAGCTGAAGAAGAGTAAATGAGTGTGCGATTGGAGGAGGTGCAAACAGAGAGAAACAGTGGCTGAGATCATGAAACAACTTGTAAGATGTGGCAGGGGCCTGGACTTTTTTTTTTTTTTACATCTTTATTGGAGTATAATTGCTTTACAATGGTGTGTTAGTTTCTGCTTTATAACAAAGTGAATCAGTTATACATATACATATGTTCCCATACCTCTTCCCTCTTGCGTCTCCCTCCCTCCCACCCTCCCTATCCCACCCCTCTAGGTGGTCACAAAGTGCAGAGCTGATCTCCCTGTGCTACGTGGCTGCTTCCCACTAGCTATGTATTTTACATTTGGTAGTGTATATATGTCCATGCCACTCTCTCACTTTGTCACAGCTTACCCTTCCCCCTCCCCATATTCTCAAGTCCATTCTCTAGTAGGTCTGTGTCTTTATTCCTGTCTTACCCCTAGGTTCTTCATGACATTTTTTTTTCTTAGATTCCATATATATGTGTTAGCATACAGTATTTGTCTTTCTCTTTCTGACTTCACTCTGTATGACAGACTCTAGGTCCATCCACCTCACTACAAATAACTCAATTTTGTTTCTTTTTATGGCTGAGTAATATTCCATTGTATATATGTGCCACATCTTCTTTATCCATTCATCCGATGATGGAGACTTAGGTTGTTTCCATCTCCGGGCTATTGTAAATAGTGCTGCAATGAACATTGGGGTGCATGTGTCTTTTTGAATTATGGTTTTCTCAGGGTATATGCCCAGTAGTGGGATTGCTGGGTCATATGGTAGTTCTATTTGTAGTTTTTTAAGGAACCTCCATACTGTTCTCCACAGTGGCTGTATCAATTTACATTCTCCTTTTCTCCACACCCTCTCCAGCATTTATTGTTTCTAGATTTTTTGATGATGGCCATTCTGACTGGTGTGAGATGATATCTCATTGTAGTTTTGATTTGCATTTCTCTAATGATTAATGATGTTGAGCATCCTTTCATGTGTTTGTTGGCAGTCTGTATATCTTCTTTGGAGAAATGTCTATTTAGGTCTTCTGCCCATTTTTGGATTGGGTTGTTTGTTTTTTTGTTATTGAGCTGCATGAGCTGCTTGTAAATTTTGGAGATTAATCCTTTGTCAGTTGCTTCATTTGCAAATATTTTCTCCCATTCTGAGGGTTGTCTTTTGGTCTTCTTTGTGGTTTCCTTTGCTGTGCAAAAGCTTTGAAGTTTCATTAGGTCCCATTTGTTTATTTTTGTTTTTATTTCCATTACTCTAGGAGGTGGGTCAAAAAGGATCTTGCTGTGATTTATGTCATAGAGTGTTCTGAAGGGCCTGGATTTTCTTCTAAGTGTGATGGGAAACTGATAAATCGTTCTGCGCAGGGGAATAACACCTGACTCATGTTTCAAAATGCTAGATGTGTGGTACTGGAGCCAGGTGCCTATGTATGAATTCCCAGCCCTAGGACATTGGTCAAGTTACTTAATTGCTCTGGGTTTGTTTCTCCACATGCAGAAGGGGGTTAATTATCATAATTATATAGGAATGTTGTGAAGCCTTTACAAAAGGTGATTCAGGTAAAGCTATTAGCACGATACCTCATACACACTAAATGCTCAATATATCGTCTTTAAAGTTGCGTAAGCCTCACTACTGTTAAGTAAGCCTACTAAAAGCCTCACGAGGGAAGAAGACAACTGTGTCAGAATATGCAGTGATAGAAAGTATGGAGAAGACTAAGAAACTGATGGATTATATGATAGAAAATAATTTAATTGTTGAAATAATAATTTCAATAATGGGTGAGAGCAATGGCCAAATTAAAAAATTGTTTTTTGCATCTGATTTTACATGTATTACTTTTGCTTATCTTTTTTCTATAAGCTATAATAGTGCAAAAACCAAGTGGAGTGATATGTGACCTTTGACATAAGTTACATAACACATTTAGTAGTCTTGTCTAATTTACTGCAGAAGTGTTAAGAACAGGAATATGTGTGAAGCAATTAACCAAAAACATGTGATTACTTGGCCTCACATGGTCCTGAAGTTAGAGTACTGAATGCTATTTTAGTTAGATCTGTTTCTCGTACTTTATTTGTTAAACTTTTTATCAAAATTAATTTGATGATATATAGTCACTGTCAGTGAATTATGAAAATGGCATTTTCTTTATAGCCACAGTTGATAAAGACAGTTCTATTAATTGCATTTTTAGTTCAGACTCTAACATTTATTTTATGTTTAAAACTATAGATCAGCCAAGAGTAATAAATTTAGAGAATGCATACTACCACTGAATAATTTAATAGGCTGAAAGCCTTACTTCATATTCCTATGAAGCCCAGTTAGAAAAAAATGGAATTCCTTTTTAGCTATGTTGTGCATAATTACAGTATTGCCTGGAGCCAAGTTGGGTGGTTAGGTTGTCCAGATGAGTTTTATACAAAATTAAAATGCAGGTAGTTTCAAGTCAGCCCATATGCTTTTAAATATTTGTGTTTGGTGACTTGAATTCGGGGCTGGAGGTGGGTGGGGAGGTGGGAGGAGGGTGTGGCTCAGAGGAGGAGAGTAACATGAAAGCCCATTAGCTAAGATTAACTTATAACAGGCTGAAAGAGGTTTTCATACCTCAAGTCATCGGGCCATCCCATCACGTAGCCATTTTAGATGACCATTTGAAATGTCAGAGGAGTGTGATCTCAGCCAGAGAACACTGTTAATGACTTATAGAGGCACCGGCTCCAAACGGAAACCACATGAACGGTGCCTAATATTTAGCCAGAGTATGTCAGCATGTTGATCAATGAAGGTGTCTTTCATTACAGTATTATTATAATTATTTTTCAGCATTTATATTATTAAGCATATCAAGGGAGGGTCCTATTTACTATTTCCTTTATGAGATTTACACATTAAGAAAAAAGAAATTTCAAGTCTAACAATGTATGTACGTATCTAGACTCACTCTATCTGTGAATGTACATTCTTTTACCAGGTCTTCTCTTTCAAGCCAAAAGTAAGTGAAACAACTCACAGTAGTAGTAGTAGTAGGATTCAAATCTTACTCATTCTAATATCTGAAAGATATCTTCTGTTGAAATCAGCCTAATTTTGTTTAATTAAAAGTACCAGAGATGAGGAATTGAAAGCCAACATTCGCTAGACTAATAGGATCACTATCTATCTATCCATCAAGAGAAATATGTATATTTGATATATATTTATCTATATATAGGAAGAAGACAGAAAACTTTATTTTTATGTATTTTTGAAAATCAAATATCATTTTTCCTTCAGCTTTGAGGTATAATTTATGAATAAAATTGTAAGATATTTAAAGTGTACACTATGATGATTTGATATACCTATAAATTGTGAAAGGATTCATCCCACCTTGTTAATTGGAAAACTTTAATTAGAAATTTCTATTTATGTAACAAGATTATGTACAATAGAGATGACTTGTTCTAGGAATCTTGTTGCAAAATAACAACGATGCCATTGAGACGCTTCAGAATTTAGCGAAAAGAATCCTGGAATGGAGAGACAGAAAGGGGATCTTTCCATTTTCAGAAGAAGCTGCTTTCCTCCTTTTGAGTAAGCTTATAGGTTGAATTCTCTAGAAATCAAAGAGCTGTACATATATCATTTCAGGGTACCATGGATATCCTTGAACTCTTTATCCACCATTAAAATATTCGTTACTGGAAAAATATAAGACACTGATAAAAGAAATTGAAGACAACACAAACAGATGGAAATATATACCATGTACTTGGATTGGAAGAATCAATATTGTTAAAATGACCATACTACCCAAGGCAATCTAAAGAGTCAATGAAATCCCTATCAAAATACCAATGGCATTTTTCACAGAACTAGAACAAATAATTTTATAATTTGTATGAAAACACAAAAGACCCCGAATAGCCAAAAAAGAAAATCTTGAGAAAGAATAACAGAGCTGAAGGAATCAGGCTTCCTGACTTGAGACTATTCTACAAAGCTACAGTCATCAAAACAGTATGGTACTGGCACAAAAACAGACACATAAATCAATGGAACAGGCTAGAAATGCCAGAAATAAACCCATGCACTTATACTCAATTAATCTATGATAAAGGAGGTAAGGATATACAATGGAGAAAAGATAGTCTATTCAGTAAGTGTTGCTGGAAAAACTGGACAGCTACATGTAAAAGAATGAAATTAGAACATTCTCTAATACCATATACATAAATATACTCAAAATGCATTAAACACCTAAAAGTATGACTGGATACTATAAAACTCGTAAAGGAAAACACAGGCAGAACACTCTTTGACATAAATCAAAGGAATATTTTTCTGGATCCATCTCCTGAATGAAATAAAAGCAAAAATAAACAATTGGAACCTAATCAAACATAAAAGCTTTTGCACAGCAAAGGAAACTACTGACAAAATAAAAAGACAACCTACTGAATGGGAGAAAATATTTACAAATGATATGACTGATAAAGGATTAATATCCAACATATATAAACAGCTCATAAAACTTAACATCAAAAAAACAAACAACCCAATTATAAAGGGGCAAAAGACTCGAATAGATATTTTTCCAAGGAGGAAATGCAGATGGCCAACAGGCACATGAAAAGATGCTCAACATCGCTAATTATCAGGGAAATTCAAATCAAAACCACAATGAGATATCACCTCATACTAGTCAGAATGGCTATCATCAAAAAGTCTACATGTAACAAAATGTTAGCAACAATGGGGAGAAAAGTGAACCCTATACACTGTTGGTGAGAATGTAAGTTGGTGCAGCCACTATGGAAAACAGTATGGAGGTTCCTCAAAAAACTAAAAATAGAACTACCATATGACCCAGCAACTCCACTCCTGGGTATATATCCAAAAAACAAAAACACTAATTTGAAAAGATACATGCACCCCAATGTTCACTGAAGCACTGTTTACAATTGCCAAGACATGGAAACAACCTAAGTGTCCATCAACACATGAATGGATGAAGAAGCTGTGGTATATATATACAATGGAATACTACACAGCCACAAAAAAGGATGACTTTTTGCCATTTGCAGCAATATGGATGGACTTGGCATTATGCTAAGTGAAATTTCAAGTCAGAAAAAGATAAGTACTGTATGATATCACTTATATGCGGAATCTAAAAAATTCAACAAACTAGTGAATATAACATAGAAGAATCAGACTCACAGATATAGAGAACAAACTAGTCGTTACCAGTTGTGAGGGTGCAGAGGGGCAATAGAGGCTTGGCGGAGGGGGAGGTACAAAATATTGGGTGTAAGATAGGCTCAAGGATGTATTGTACAACAAGGAGAATAGAGTCAATATTTTGTAATAACTGTAAATGGAAAGTAACCTTTAAAAGCTATATAAAAATAAAAAATTTATAAGATAAAAGATCCATTAGAATGGAAATCTAACAGAAATATAACACACTTTGTCATTTTCATATGGGTATAAAAATTACTCTATGAGGATGCAATAATATTGCAAAAACTTAAATTGAAGAGAACTATGAATGTTAAAATGAAGACACCATAATACAATAAGTGGGACCAAGACCAACAGGTTTTATAAAAAACTGTACATTAGCAAGTCTTTATTGATTCCTTTATGTGCTGTGTGAGGCGCAGGAGGCTTAGTGTAACGAGTATCGATCATCATATCTGAACTTGGAATATTCTTTGAGAATCCTTCGTGGGCAACAATAAAATAAATCTGTGTGTCACTTTTGTTGGGTGAACTTCGCTAGTTTTTCACTTGAGGCTGTGCCATTGAATTGCAGGTATGTTTGCGAGATAATTTACAATGACTGATTTAGCAAGACTGATGTCCAACACCAAATCTATTAAAACTGTGATTGCCTCCGCATGCAGCAAAACGTATTATCTCACACTAAGATGAGGTTCATTTGAAATTAACCCACTATTTTATCATTAATATATGTCTCATCTTAGGCCACAGGCTTTCCATATTAAAGCACTAAAACCATTCCTGAAAACACTGTATAAAACTTTAAAAGCACACCTATACACCAAACCAAAGATAAAATTAAAAAACCACAAAAGTTATTTGATCCTCAATGTCTTAACTTTATTATGTTTGCTTCTCCATCCCCTTCCCCAACTGAATTCCTGTAAGCCATCAACTTTAGCTTTTACTTTTTGTTGATGTTTTCAGTAGCTGATGTCAACCCAATGAGTTTTTTTTACCATTTATACTTATGCTTTTCTCTATAGCAATGCTGCTAAATGGACCTGCTAAATTCTTTAATTCAAAGAAATGCATATTCAAGTACTACACTCCCTTCATGGATTGAATGCTGAGAATATGTGACTTAAGTAGAAAATATTAGTCATCACTCTGATTTTATAGTTAGTTTGAGACATAGGACAGGAAATCCATTGTTTGAATGCCCTCTTTGAATTGACCTAGAATTTAAGAAATATATGCTCAGTATTTCAAACGTTACAATCAACAATAAGAAATGGACACAGAATTACAAATGAAATGAAAAAAATAATAAACATCTTATGAGATCCTTGCTTAAAAATGTTTCTCCACAATGCAAAAAACACTTAATCTCTTGCTTCATGACTTTCTACCTCTTTACTAAATGTCTCCTTGTTAAAATCTCACACTGTGAGCTTCCCTGGTGGCACAGTGGTTGAGAGTCCACCTGCTGATGCGGGGGACACGGGTTCGTGCCCCGGTCCGGGAGGATCCCACATGCCGCGGGGCGGCTGGGCCCGTGAGCCATGGCTGATGGGCCTGCGCATCCGGAGCCTGTGCTCCACAGCCAGGGAGGCCGCAGCGGTGAGAGACCCGCGTACCGAAAAAAAAAAAAATCTCACACTGATATCTTAAAGAAATTGACAGTGTTAACCACATCAATTAGTATTTTTGGATCTCGGTTTTAATTGGTTAGAAAACTAACTTCTGGAACATAGCCTTCTGATATTTAACAATTATTTTCAGTGCTATTACAACTCTTCTTTTATGTCCTAAACCTTTTATGTGAGTATAGAAATATACAGTTCTTATCTTGAGGTGCTCACAGTTACAAAATTGAGCAAATATCCTATTAATTATTAGTGGAGTTGGAACAAGCTTAAGAAAACCTATTTTAAGCAAAGATAAACTTACATAAAATGTGTAAACAAGGTTAGGTATTTGTAGTACGATGGATTTTCATTAAAATATGATGGTTTCTTACATGTGCGTAAAGGATGACTCGACATGGAAAAATTTCAAAACTAATGACAAAAAACGAAGTACAATATCTACCCATTCACTTATAAACATATCTATAACCACATGCTTGCTTTTCAAGTCAGGGAGCTTAATTACAAATTATATGTGTGGTCAGGAAGTACTAAAGTTATGCAACTTAAAAAAATTACTATGAAAGTTTTTAAACATACACAATAATAGAATAGTATAACTAACCCCTATATACACTGTAACTCAGATTCAACAGTTATCAAGATGTTTCCATATGTGCTTTATTTGTCTTTTTCTTCTTTTGTTCTTTGCTAAAGTATTTTAAAGTACATTTCAGACTTCATACATTTTACCCATACATTCTTCAACAGGCATCTATGAGGCTATTTTCTTACATAACCACAATGCTGTTGTCAAACATAAAAAAAAGTAATTTCCTGATATCAATATGCAATTCATGCCCATACTTATAGAATATATTTTTTTTAAAAAGCAGTATCTTTTATAATTGGTTTGTTCCAATTGGGATGAAAACAATGTTCACCATTTACTTTTGAGTGTCATGCCTCTCAAGACTTTTTAATCAAAAGTTGATGCCTCCCTCCTTTTTTTCCCCTTCATGTTATTAACTTTTCACAGAAGTGGAATCAGTTCTCCTACTGAGTGTCTGTGATTTAGATTTGTCAGTTAACTTCCTTTTGGTGCGGTTTGTTTCCCTATTCTTTGTATTTCCTACAAATAGAAATAAATGATAGTCTTGATTAGGTTCAAGTTTACTTTTTTGGGGGGGATCCAAGAAATCTTCAAAAATGGTGCTATGTACTTCACGTTGTCTCATATAAAGAGAAAAGCAGTATCTGTTGGTTCCACTTTCAGTAATGTTAAGATTGATTAGAAGATTTCGATGGATCTAGATTTATATGCTAGACTGAGCCCACCATTATGAAGTTCACTAACAATTTTTCATCATATCTTTTGATAATGACTGCCTGAATCTAATTATTTCATGAGAGGTTGAAGAATGGTATTTTCTAGTTCTATTATTCTTTCCACACAAAGCCTTATTATTCTTTGTATATGCATATATATGAAGTCCCTCTTTAGCTAAGGCTATTCGGTTACTGAGAAATACAATTTATAAAGGAAAGACAGCATAAATGAATATTTAAAATATTTAAACCTTCCTTGTCAATTTTCTAATTAAGGGGCTGATCTTCTAGTTGCCTCCAATTGTATCCTTGGTCATTGTGTTTTCTATTTTGTCTTCTCCATCCCCTTTTGTAACATTATGAATGCAAGGAGTTTTATATACTCAATCTTTTACAATCAATCGCATTCATTATTCTTTTTCATGTGCAAATTGTCTCAAACTTGGCCAAGAGATTTCCTCTAGGTTCACTTCTGTATCCCTTTGACATAATCCACTTATCTTTGACAGTTTTCTTGCTTTCTGTTACAACTAGATATTCCAAGGTCATCTCGTATATTTTTCACCCCAGATATGGAATCATTCATTACCCAAAAGAGCTCTGATTTCTTATGGTATTTAAAGACCACAATCTGGGCACTAGATGTACTCACTGCTGTTGAGCAGTCATTACTTTTTTGATGAGAAAAAAAAAGAGTTCATACTTACATTTCCAATTCAAATTTAATATTGCAGTACTTTCATTCAACATTTTGATTTTACAACTCTGTCTTTTTTCTCAAGCTGAATTTGTTACTTAACAGCAAAATTACTTATTTTCATTAATCTATAACATAAAGTAGTTTCAAAATAATAATATTAATGTGATCACTCTCAATTAGACTACTGTTAAAATCCAAGATTTCTTTGTAGTTCTATTTGTCCTTAGAGTATTTTCCACTAACTCCATATAGAGAAAATAATGTATTCTATAATTTGCTTTTAAAAAGTCGTATCTCTGTGTGCTTTACTACAATTAAGTTATTTTTTCTTTTGGTTTAATTTTTAGGTATTGCTTCCTGTTTTTTATTTTGTGTTTAGAACACTTAGGAATGCAAAATCATATAACAAGTTTTTTTTAAAAAAACCTTACTTTTTTATATGTCCCTCTACCCTATTTCTTCCTACTCTTTATAAGTAACCATTTTTATTAATTTTTGGTTTATACTTTTAGTGTTTCTTTTTACAAAACTATGCTTATACATGTATCTGTATATAACTTCCTTCTTTCACCAAAGGGAGTATATTTCATATACTATTCTATGCCTTGCTTTTCTTTTTTTAAAAAATTTATTTATTTATTTTTATTTTTGGCTGCGTTGGGTCTTCGTTGCTGCGTGCGGGCTTTCTCTAGTTGCCGCGAGCAAGACTGCTCTTCATTGCAGTGCGCGGGCTTCTCATTGCCGTGGCTTCTCTTGTTGCAGAGCACAGGCTCTAGGCCTGTGGGCTTCAGCAGCTGTGGCACGCAGGCTCAGCAGTTGTGGCTCGTGGGCTCTAGAGCGCAGGCTCAGTAGTTGTGGCGTCCAGGCTTAGCTGCTCTGTGGCTTGTGGGATCTTCCCAGACCAGGGCTCGAACCCGTGTCCCCTGCATTGGCAGGCGGGTTCTAAACCACTGTGCCACCAGGGAAGTCCCTGCCTTGCTTTTCTTAATTAACAATATTTAATGGAGACCACTCCATATCTATACACAGAAATCTTCGTTCTTATATGATGTTGCATAGTATTTCAATGTGCTGAGGTGTAATAATTTGTTCAGTCATTGTCTATTTCTTGCACATTCGAGTCATTTCCAATCTTCCACTATTACGTATAGTGCCAGAATAAAACACGCGAACACAAGTCTTTTCATGCATTTCCCATTGTAAACTGGTGTAGATACTGAGACGTGGCATGGCCATGTCAAAAAGTAAAGGCATGAATTATAAATACTGCCAAACTCCCCTCAATAGAAGATGTTTTATATTCAAAGAACAATGTTTTGACAGTGTAATGCACACTGCATGATAAGCAGTGAACTGAATGACACGCAGGGGCTTAATCAAGCTTCCTTCTGTGGAACTTTTTGTTACTTTTGTTGTAGTAGTATTAGAATTGTGCCATTTTCGTATGGGCTGGGTTTTCTGCTAACTGGTTTCCTGTTTGGTCCAATTGGCAGATTTAAATTCTGAAGTAATTTTCCAGAGACTTGGTTTGAACGGCATTTGGTTGTTTAAAAAGTTGATGTCCAACAATTAGTCTTATTTATTTAGGGGTCAATTCAAGTCTCTATTTTCCAGCTTCCACTCAGAGGACAGGCAAGCAAAAGCTCCTCCTATTACTTCCAAAGGTTTTATTGTGGATCGGGTGTGAAGGATCGTTTTGCCCTCTCTCTTGTTTCTAAGGCATTAAACAAAGATTGATACTGAATTCCTATTCCCTGAAATAAAACTGTTTAGTTTTTCATCACTCTGCTAAGAAGCAAAGATTTTATGAATGACTCTAAGCAAAAATATTAATTTCCCTCCTAGCTTCCTTTTAATTCTAACTTTCAATTTCCCCAGTATCTCTCACTGCAAAAAAACGTATTCTGAGTCTGACATATTAGAAGCACAGATAGATCATTTTGGGGATGAATTTCTTGAGAAGCTTTGGAAGGGAAAATACTTTTACAGAAACCAAGAGGAAGACACCCTAGTCAATTAAACCTGATCTCATTCTGCATCAGAGGGCTTTATTTTTACTTTGTTTCCTAATATCTCTTTCTGTTGTACCCGTTACAAAGGAGAAATGAGAAGCAATTAACGATTGTTCTTCTCTCTCTATAACACCCTTATCTTGTGGCAGGCATGTTTCTTGAGGAGAAAGACGAAAATCACCGTTTATTTTCAGATAATAAGACAAAAGCCTTAAGTCCTTTTTATGCTCACAACTTCATTAGTGACAGGCAGTAAACCTGAACAGAGAGGAATACACAGGAAGATGGTGGTAAGCAAAACTGCCAGGAATACAGGATGAGTTTTGACTCCATCTCTATTTAAAGACAAAAATCAATAAGTTTACCATGTCTTTCAAAATTATCTTTGTCATAAGTTTGATATTAAGGATTAGTCCTAGAAAGAAGAAGCTGATAATTAAGGCATGAAGAATAATAATGTATATCTTTCTTCACTAATAAACATGGTATTCAAGAAGACTAGAGCACATTTATTTCTTATCCACTTGTAGTTGTGTTTTATATAACATTTCTTTTTAAAAAATTCATCATGTGCCCTTTTGAAGAGTGGCTGAAAGACTCAGTGATGTAAGCCTCTGCTAAGCAACAGGGCAGTGTTTATGTTTCATTAAATGAAGTAATAATATTGACTATCTATCAAGGAAAAAAACTAACCGCCAGTGATTAATATCGAACAGAACATTTAACAACACACAATATTATGTATGAAAAGGCAATGTGATAACATGAAAACTACTTAAATACGAGGAAGAAGTTAACTTTTGAAAAGATTCATTGGTCATTTATAGGAGTGTGTCCTTTTGTATTCCAGCTTGGCTATTGTACACCTTGCATGTAGAATCCTTGCACACATGAATGCTTTTGTAAATGTTTTATTAATAATGCATGTATTTTATTTCACTGCTTAAATTGATGAGACCATTAAATGTGCCTTAAATAAACACTAAAAGCCTTAAGCTGTTATGCAACACCTGCCATTTTTCTTTCTGATCAGCGAACAACTGTACACGTATCAAAACTATCTTCCCCAAAAGCAATTTCCTAAGGTTTTGGATGTTCCCCTCTTCCCCCACTTCCAACTATATTAGTCAGTTGACCTTGGCACTAGCACAGTTGGCAAATAAGAAAACAATCAGCTGTTCGTGTGTTAAGGCATCTTGCAACACAAAGAGACCTGTCACCAAATTAAACTACCTAACAGTTTTCACTACTTCCTTGAATAATTAGTACCCTGACTGAAGAAAGCTTGATCTTTGGGATGAGATTCGAGACAAGGCTAAGTCATAAATGCATCCTGCGCTTTATTCAGTCACAAAGGAAGTCCTTTTGCAACATAGTTTCTGTAAATATTTGTCAGTCCACCTCCAAGAAAGCCACCTCTAAACTGAGTTTTACAAACAGAAGTACCAAGGTATGTCTCATATGTGTGAGGACTGTCAAGTGTTTAGATCACCTCGATCCTATTTCACTCATATATTTGCATTTGTAATACAAGGAACCCACGTCTAAGGTGAGAGAATATTTATGAGAATCATTTCGTGAACTGGAAAGCAGTATATAAAGTTAGTTAATATGCAACTAAGTATTTTTTTATTATTTAACTTTAAAAAAACCTTCTAAATATTGAGCTTTATTCTGGTACACAGTGAAGTTACTTGGAAAAGTTTAACCCTTTTTAGGTTTGCTTCTAATCACTGATCAGCAGAACAGAGGAGCCTTGAGTCTAGAGCTAATTTTCCCCACTGCTGAGGACTCAACCTGATACCCTGAATATTAGCAGGTTTCTCCACTGTGGTTGTGAATATGAACTATTCCCAGCCCTGTGAAAACTAGGAATTGTTTTGTCACTCCTCTATAGGAGTTCCTTCCCCAGCTTTGGGTAATTCCTCACAGACGTGTTCTGTCAGGATGCCAGGACACACACAAGGGGATCTCTGCCTACCTCCAGAGCCCTTCGCTGTGCTGCCTTCTCTTCTCCAGTCCTCTGCCCTGGGAATTCTACCTCTTTGTCCTCCCTGAATACTCAACTATTTTCTTAACCCAGGGAGACCACCAGGCGCTGTTTGGATTCCCCCTTCCTGCTTTGCAACCTGGCAACTCTCTGCAGGCAATAAAAACTGGGCGATTGCAGGGCTCATCTCAATTTTTTCCCTTCTTTCAAAGATCACTCTCCTGTGCAGACTATATGCAATGTCTGAAAAGCACTGTTTCATAAATGTTATCTATGTTTTCTCAAATTTGTTTAAGATGGTAGGGTAATCCCTGTTACTCCATTATGGCCAGCAGCAAAAGTTGCCAGTTTCCTGTTAATGTTGTATTATAGCTACAAATATTTCCCTAGATAGTCAAATTTATCAATCAAAATAAATATTACGGTTTCTCCTTTGATGTCATAGATAGAAATCAGCCCTTTCTGTAAAATTACATAAATTTTCTCCACCATTTTTGCTAGGCTTCTCTAAGTCCGTTTTAAAATTTTAAACCACTAAAAATCTTGCTGTAAAGTATGAGGTAGAATGAGATTTTTACATATTTTTTGTGGTTACCTAGTTGTTCTTAAACGATTTCTGAATAATTCATTCTTTTCTGTTAAATAATGTCATTTTTATCATTTAATTTATTTCCTACAAGGACTTTTAGATCTCTTTCAAGATCAACAATGTTGATTCATTAATGCATCTGTGTATTCTGACATTATATGCAGTATTTATGATCACAGAATTATACTTTTAAGAGTTCTTGTCTGTATCGGTTTTTTGTTTTGTTTTGGGTAAGATTTCCGAAGTAACTTTTACATTTACTCTGTTTCATGAATTTTAGATAGCCATTCTCCTTTACTGATCAACCATTATTATATATTTGGCATCAGATAAATACTAGCTTTGCAAAAATAAGTTCGGGAGTTTTCATTCTTTTTCTATTCACTTTAACTATTAAGGTGATTAAGATTTGGAGTTCTTTGGTAGGTTTAATGAACTAGTCTGCAAAATTATCTGGGACCATCATGTTGAGGAAATGAAAAAGATAAGAACATAGGCTTTTCTGCTTTTTTATTCTTAGAATATTTGCAGTATCTTCCAAGGTTATGATAATTTTTGTTTTTCTACCCCTTCTTGAGTTAATTTTGGCAATTTGTATTTTTAAAGAAATTAACTTATTCACATTTTAAATGTAAAATTATAAAATTGTAAAAATATTTCTCATATATTTAAAAGATAAGCTGTAATATTCCCCCTCTCTTTCTAAATTACATTTTTTTCTGTTTTGTGTGTGTGTGTGTGTGTGTGTGTGTGTGTGTCTGTGTGTGTCTGGAACTAGGTAGTGGATCATCTACTTTTATTAGTTTTCTCAATGTGTTTTGAGTTGAATTTTTTTTTTTTTTTTTTTTTTTTTTTTTGCGGTTCGCAGGTCTCTCACCGCTGTGGCCCCTCCCGCCACGGAGCACAGGCTCCGGACGCGCAGGCTCGGCGGCCCTGGCTCACGGGCCCAGCCACTCCGTGGCACGTGGGATCCTCCCGGACTGGGGCACGAACCCGCATCCCCCGCATCGGCAGGCGGACTCCCAACCACTGCGCCACCAGGGAAGCCCGTTGAGTTGAATTTTTAAAACAACCATATTCTTTTTTCTGTTTTTGATGACATTTATTATACCTCTACTTGTACTGGAATATGAGAATTTATCATTTTACTCATAAATTTGGATTTGAGGGTTTTTTCTTCTGCTTTTTCCCTTTTGCAAACTATCTTTTTCTCGTGCTCCCCTCCTTTCTTTTTACGTTTTTCTTGCTTTTATATACTTTTCCACGCAATGAATAAGCAGATGGTACCAGACCTGTCCTCCCATCATAAACTGGACAAAGCAAATCAAACATCTATTTTCAGACACTGGACAGCAGGACTAAGTGCTGGGAGGAAAAGGAGGCAAGTGAGGTGAGCCCTATGATAGCCCCAGTTTACTGTACTGGAGAGACTTTCTAGATCACACCAGAGATGGAGAACCCGAGCAGAGCATGAGAGACTAGCTGAGTTCAGGAGAGAGAGGTCAAAGCTTGGGCAAGCTGAGGCAGCCAAAATCTGAGGGGCAGAGATAAAGGAGCTATACAAAAAAAGAGCTCCACAGCAATCCTCTGGAGTAAATAAATAGACCACTTGGTCATTCATTAATTCGAATATTTTCCTCAATGAATAGCTCTTGGATTTATCAGTACCACCAATTTCTATTTTCTTATTAATCTTTTTATTTTGTTTTTATCAGTTACTTTCTCTACCCTCCTTAAATTTATTATTCTATTTTCAATATCTAGGAGACGACATTACTTCATTTATTTTCAGAAATAATACAAATAATTTGGATTGTCAGATCTGATGTCCACAGATCAAAACTCTTGCTCTGGATCAAACTTTACTAATCATTTCAGTGCTACCAGTGAAACTGAGCAGGACCCTGCAAGACCCTCCCAGGTACAAAAGCCCCTCCTCCAAGTCCCCTGCCTGTTTTGAGAAAAGTTGAAGTCTCCCAGGCCTCCCCTGAGTCACAAAAGAGCAGATTCAAGCAGTTCATGATTGGGACAATAGAGTCACAGAATTTTTAGTTCCTCCCTAAAGGGCATAAATGACAGTATCTGCTCAGTACTGAGTTGTTTTATAGATACTACAATTGCCAGAAGAGGAGAAGAGCTGTGTGATGACCAGCCTCCAGTCATGACATAAGCTGCTCCATCTTGAGCAGTACTGAATCTATGGCACGCACAATTCTAAGAACTGACCTCAAGAGAATGGGATTAACACTATTGCTCATAATAATCTGTATCTTTGTGGACATCAAAATAATTGGGCCTTGTTCTCCCTGTATATGAAAGCAGGCCACTGAAGTTCTCAGCAAAGAGATGCTACAGACCCATGATGGCATCTTCCACTCAAAGACCTCAACGCCCTTTCTCAGCCTAAAGCGGCTGCAGAAGATGTACCTTGGTCCCTAATCCCACAGGAATGGAATGATGTCTGACAGTGGGGGTTTGTAAGCAGCCCCTGAAAGCTAGCAGAAAATAGACTTCACCAAGCTATATTTTAATTTAACCGTCACACCAGGTGCCCCCAAGATTCACTAAATTTCAGCCCAAGCACACCTCTCAAATCTTTTGATCACACAATGCCTCATCTAACCTGTTGATTCTTATCTTAAATTAAAGAAGTAGGAATGAAGACTAAGTAGTTAACAGAAGACTGGATCTTCTCCCCAGCCTTCCCTTCAGTAATCCTGCAAGTAAACTATGTGAACAAGATAGCATCTAGAGAAAGATCACAAGGAGTCAGAAAGTTTGTATTCAATGGAAAATGATGAAGCACCTGACCCCCTACTTTAATGACTGAGATTATTTTCCTTTTTGCCCTTTAAAAGATTTTGTGGCCAAGAAGAATCTTGGGAGTTGGTCCTGGGGCACGAATCCATCTTCTCCCCAGGTTGCAACCTTTCCTTTTCCAACCAACACTTGTCTCTCAAGTACTGGCTTGCGAGCTGCGAGCAGCCGAACCTGAGTTTGGTAACACAAGGACTCCAAAGGGCTCAAAGTAGATACAGTCTGGGACATTAAGGGTGTTTTCTCAGACACTTTCTTCCCATGTCAAACATGTACTTTCTGGTCCAGAATAATAGATGAGGTTCCTAAATAGACTTCACAAGTTTTGTCACATAGCAGGAGGAACATTTAACTTAGGTAAAATCTCTGTTTTATACCCAAAGAGTTGTGTAGCTTATATGCCATTTTCCAGTGAGCCATGCCTCACATTTCTATAGATTTTGACTTTGTTTACTCTAACCCTTTAGCTAGTGATACTCTTCTAAGGGAATTCTGTAGATAAGGTTTTTCCTCCGAGGGAATATTATTAGTCCATTTACCCAGAAGTCTAGGTGACAAGAGATTAACCAGATCATCTGCTTTTTTCCTCCCTCTGGGAATGTCCCTGCACTAGAAGGAGTGAATGAATCACAAGCCAGATGCTTGAGTTCTTTCCTCTCCATGCTCTATCTCATTTAGCAATGAAATGGTTCAGCAGTATTACTTTTTCTCTAAGGAATACATTAGCCATAAATACTATATATGCTCATATTACAATATTTAATCATTAAAATTATATTAATACAATTAATAATTACAATTTATCACTATTCGAGTTTCTAAATATTGTGTTAAATAATAGTTTGGACTTTTCGAGTCAAGAGTTGTTAAAATGTACTTTTATTTCCAATGTAACTTTATCATATTGTTAATAGAGAAGATAGACTATACATTTTTACATTACAGATTTTACTGAGGATTCTTTGTAACTTTGTGAGCAAGTTTTATAAGTAATTTCTGGGTGTTCTTTTAACGAGGTATTCTCTGTAAGATATAGAATTTAATATATGTGTGACATTAACTATTAGAATAAGATTCAGATTCTCTACTTCTATGTTATCAGTTTTCAACTCTGGCTACACACTGCAATCTCCTGGGAAGCTTTTATAAACCAACAATGCCTGGATCACACCTTAAACCAATTGGAACCAAATCTGTGTAGGCGGTGCCAGGTATCTGCACGTTTAGAGCTCCCTGAGTGATGCTGGTATAGTGAGGTACCATCACTGTTCCACATCCTTTTTTGTGTTAGGTTATCTTTTATTTCTTTCTAAAAACAGTAAAGTATGTTAAAATCTCCCACTAATTTTGTTACATTTTTTTCTTGTCATGTATTTTTCCTTCAATATTTTACATAGTTATATGATTTAACAGTTATATGTTTATTGCAGAGAAATCATTCATGCAGACTTTTTTTTTTTTGATGTGGACCAATTTTAAAGTCTTTATTGAATTTGTTGAAATATTGTTTCTGTTTTATGTTTTGGTTTTTTGGCCCCAAGGCATGTGGGATCTTAGCTCCCCGACCAGGGATTGAACCTGCATCCCCTGCATTGGAAGGGTCTTAACCACTGGACCGCCAGGGAAGTCTCCGTGTAGACTTTTAATTGATCTAATACTTTATTTTTAATCATACATTTTACTTTGAGAAAGAAAAATCAAAGCCTCCGTTCTTTTAATTGCATATGTATACTTTATATTTCATTTTTTAAACTTCCTGAATTATGCTTCTTTATGTGTACTTCCTGTAAATAATATTTAGATGGATTTATATTTTTAAATCCTATTTGCTCATCTTTTCTCTTCTTATAGGTGAGTTTTCCAACTCATACTGATTATTCTGTCAGATATGCTTTTTTTTTTACTACCTCAATTATTCTGCTTTATGTTTTTTATTCTTATGTTGGCCTTGCTGTTTCAGTAGTTTTAGATCTCTAGGAGTCTGTATTCTATAGCTATCTATTTCATACTCTAGTGATTTGGAAAGATAAATTCTAATAATGAAGAGGGTAATTATTAAGTTTTAAAATGTACATACCATTTCTGGTAATGGTAGACCATGTAATTTAGCTCAAACTGTCTATAGAAAACACCTAGAAAAGCTGGACCAAATTTTAAAAAATAAAATGAAGAATTGGGATCACTAGCAAGGCAGTGAAGATTTGCGGCATTTGAGACCTCTTATCCCCCTGGAGCACCTACTGATCCTAGAAGATGCAGCTGAGATGCTGAGAAGAATATTGTTTCAACAGGCGAGGCTCTAGGGGGACAAAAATTAAAGTGCGGTTGTCACCAAGAAGGGAAGGTGCTGACAGGCTATACATCAGGCATAAATATAAAGAAATAGGCTGGCTCTTTTGGGAACCGGGGGCCAGCTTTATTTCAATAATAGTAATGGCTTGTGGAATTTTAATTCTCACTACATTTTAAATTCCACAAAAGATGATGATTTTATATATTTAATGTTCTTTTAGAATTATCCAAATGTACCCTTATTGCTTTGCATTCATTCTTGCACCTCCAAGTTTCCACCCGGATAATTTTTCTTCTGCCTGGAGTAAAGTTTGTTACCAATTTGCTTGTGGTTAATTCTCAAAATTTTAACGTGTCTGAAAATACGTCTTTTTTCACCATCATTTTTATAGGGTCCATTTGCTGGGCATAGACCTCTAGCCTGGTAGCTATTTTCTATCAGCTACTTTGCGATACAATCTTATCGACTGCCTTCCAATGTTACTTTAGAGATATCAGCTGATAGGCTTTTTTTCTTTCTTTCTTTCTACATATTATGTCCTTTTTTCCTGACCTCCTTACGATTTTTCCTTCTACTTTGGCTTTTGGCAGTTTTACTATGCTCCGCTTAAGTATTCTTTTCTTTATATTTATTTTGTTTGGGGTTCATAATGCTTCTTGACTCATGTCTTTTACAAGAAAATAAACAGCTGTTTTTTATTCAAATATTGGTCTTCCCATTCTTTCTGTCCTCTTTCTGGGGATTCTATTTACATGTATGTTAGACCTTTTCACCACGACCTACGCATCTCTTACGTTTTTCTCTGTATTTTTAATTTGTGCTATGTGTGTGTTTTCACACTTTATTCTGGCTATTTCTAATCACGTGTTTAATATTTCATATGAAAGTTTTGGAGGTATGCTGTGGCTTAGTATGATGTTATTGTTTTGCAGAGAGGAATGCTATTTGCTTCTGGATGACATCTAGAAGTTCTAGAAACGCAAGAACGCAAGATCAGCCTCATGCAACCAAGAACTGAAATGAATTAACATTTGAACCAGGAGATATGGTTTCAAACCCTTGCTTTTAATGTCAGCACCACACTGCCTTCCCTTTAAGGGTTTGTTTCAGAATGTGGTTTTCATTGGTGGGGGACTCTCTGAATCCTTAAGTATCTGAGAATTTCTTTTGTTCTTTTCATATGAAACAATAACTTGTTTCTATATCAAATTCTTGGGTCACTACTTTTGTTTATCCAACCCTATATAGGTGATCATATATTAATGAAATGTTAGGAAATGGAAGTCCTAGGACAGCACAATGTCTTTTGTCTTTCTAAGTCAACTTAAAAAGGAAGCCTGACTGGATGTTTGTGGTAATCTCTCTCTCTTTTTTTTTAACTTCATAACTACTTTCCAATCCATAGATATGTCTGAGTATTGCTTTTTATAAAATTTGTTTCTCATAAAGAGCAAGTCATTTCTTTCTTTCCTTTGATTCAGAGTTCTACCAGGTACAGACATTTTCCTTCATTCTTTGAATATAGCTCGTATTTCATTTATATCTTTTTTGTGTGTGTGGTACGCGGGCCTCTCACTGCTGTGGCCTCTCCCGTTGCAGAGCACAGGCTCCGGACGCGCAGGCTCAGCGGCCATGGCTCACGGGCCCAGCCACTCCGTGGCATGTGGGATCTTCCCAGACCGGGGCACGAACCCGCGTCCCCCGCATCGGCAGGCGGACTCTCAACCACTGTGCCACCAGGGAAGCCCTCATTTATATCATTTTATCTCTATTTATCTAGGCACACTAATTACTCGCTGGTGGCATTTCTATTTTCTGGCCTCCATACTGACCATCATTCTTTCACTACTTTCAATAATTCAAACTTTAACTGGCATCCTGGGAGACTATCCCCAGCTTCATACTGTGAAATACACTTCCTGAAGTGGTAATTCTGCAATCTAACACTACTATCGTAAATATTAATATTATACACTTGAATCAAAGCATTCCATTACATTTTAAAATAAATCCATTACTGGGCTTCCCTGGTGGTGCAGTGGTTAAGAATCCGCCTGCCAATGCAGGAGACATGGGTTTGATCCCTGGTCCGGGAAGATCCCACATGCCACAGAGCTACTAAGCCCGTGCGCCACAACTACTGAGCCTGCGCTCTAGAGCCCACAAGCCACAACTGCTGAAGCTCGCGTGCCCAGAGACCATGCTCTGCAACAAGAGAAGCCACTGCAATGAGAAGCCCCAGCACCGTAACGAAGAGTAACCCCTGCTCACCGCAACTAAAGAAAGCCCATGCACATCAAGGAAGACCCAAGGCAGCCAAAAATAAATAAGTAAATAAATTTATTAAAAATAATAAATAAAATAAAATAAATCATTACTACACAATGGCTTACAAAAAATGTAAGTTACCTATCCCAGCCCTACACTCCTCAGTCTTAATGCTGCTCCCACAAAGCACACATTTTAATAGTTTCTGCTTCAGTTCTTTTTATGATTATAAGTTTCTTCTGTGTATTCAAATAATACACTAAAATCTCTGCTTCATGGTTAGAATCTCTTGATTTCATTCTTTGTAAGAGGAAGCTATTAATGCACTTGCTCTTTCTTTGCCCATCTCCCCCATCCCTTTACCTTCCAAATTCTGCTATCTGTATTATTATATAGTCAATGATATTAATATTTATATTCTTCTACATAACCATAATTAAATCTTCTGTGCTTTTTCCATACATTGTTGCTAAAAGTTAAAAATCACTAAGCAACATCAAATTAGTATCAGTTTGGGAGGGTCATTGCAGAACCAATGAAACTACTGTAATCACATTTCCCTTCTCATAAGCTTTTAGCTTTTTTAAGTACCCTCTCAATTTCTTCTACCTAGTACCTGTATTACATCTTTAAATTATTCCAATATCTCAAGCATTCTATTGAATTGTGCATGGAATATATATTGTTGTTACAGCTATCTCCCTGTCTAAAACTTTGAGGATTCTTTTCCAGTCTGTACTGGTTGCTCTCTAGGACCACAGCTGTCTGCCACTTTGAGAAGTCTCCACTCTGTGCTCTTAAAGTTAATGCACTATTTCATGGTTCCTAAATCTTTCTTATTTTATGTTTTTACTGAGGGAAATCTTCAAGAAATTTCTTAATATAGACTATATAGAAAGTAAATTTCCTGAGTCATTTTATGTCAAAAATGCCTTTATTCTTCCTTCCTACTTGACTGAGAGTTTGACTATATATCAAGTTGCAATATAAATACACAGATAAGAATTATTTCAAGTGACTTTACAACACAGAATCTGTACTATTCTTGTGGGATAATTTCTATGTTTACATTATTAGTAATACTTATATACTAAATTTTATTATGCAGTCCAATTATCAGTAGTTATAGTGATATTGTGAATCACTGTAACTACTATATTCTATACTATATACTACTTTACTATATAGTGAACTACTATTCACTATAGTGAATTTTTAAATCTATTTTATGTATAGAAAAATCCAAGTTAGAAGTCACAGTACTGCTTTCAGCACCCAACAATTTAGTGTAAAAGAAAACAGACATAAGGATAAAATCAAAGAACTTAAATACAAATACTGTAATGTTACATATGAATTGCAACTATCAGTATGGACTCTTGATTATTTTGTCTTTTATTTCCTAGCTCTGTCCACTGAAAAAGCCTGGAATCAATGACAACCTATTAGCAATGAGTAACCTGGCACCCAGGGCTCCTTGGAAGACTAGCTGATTCCAGGTCTAGAGCTGTAAATATATAGGATTAGGCTGAGATATCTTGTACCAGAAAGCAAGAAAGTTTCCAAGAATAATAGGTTAATGCAAAAAAAAGAAAAAGAAAAAAAAAAGAAAGAGACAAACTCAGAAGCCCCCTTTGCTCAAAGGAAAAGCAATTTGAACACCAACAATCTGATGAATACAACTGATTAAAACATACTGAATATATAAAATTCTATGAGTTCAAAAAAGTGCCTCATTGGACATCACTGGAAGTAACTAAGGCAATAACTCTGAAAACTGGCCATTTAAGACTAAGGACATTATTCTGCCTTTCCTGTGTTCAATATATTTCAAGACAATCAAATATCTCTAGTTGATGAAAAAAAGTTCTTCTTTGCTGAAGAATACCAGCTAGAAATCTAGAAGGATTGACAAAATAGGAAATCTTGTTTTGCAGCTCCTAATGAAATAAATAATGAAATCTAGAAGGATTGGCAAAATAGGAAATCTTGTTTTGCAGCTCCTAATGAAATAAATAATGGATTCAGGCAATGATCATAAAGTAATGAAAACAGTAGATTAAAAGTTATGAGATGTTTCATAATGATAGGGTTGGATTGCCAGGACCTGTATCCACTGATTAGTCTTAGCAACACTAAAGATGGAACAAGCAATTATTGTGGTCCTGAAATGTGATGCGACATGACACACAGCATTACCTATAAAGTGCTTTTGCAAAACAAAGAAACAAAATAAAAGTGCGGAACCTCAATCTAATCAAGATTCACAGCTAACTTCATTTATAGGAGATAAATTAGAAGTTAGTTTAATGACACTGAAAAGAAAAAGTGAATAAACAAATTCAGAATGTGGAATATTCTTTAGGACCACTAACCTGCTTTTGCAAAACTTCAATAACATGAGGGGAAGAAAGGGAGAAGTAAGTGGACTGCAGAGAAATAAAAGAGACTCAAGAGAGGGCTTCCCTAGTGGCGCAGTGGTTAACAATCTATCCGCCTGCCAATGCAGGGGACACGGGTTGAGCCCTGGTCTGGGAAGATCCCACATGCCATGAAGCAACTAAGCCCATGGGCCACAACTACTGAGCCTGCATGCCACAACTACTGAAGCCCACGCACCTACAGCCCATGCTCCGCAACGAGAGGCCACCACAATGAGAAGCCCGCGCACTGCAACGAAGAGTAGCCCTTGCTCACCGCAACTAGAGGAAACCCGTGTGCAGCAACGAAGCCCCAGTGCAGCCAAAAATAAATAAAATAAATTTATTTAAAAAAAAAGACTCAAGAGATATAAAGAACAGATGCAATGGGTGAACCAAGTATAATAATCATGGAGATCATCAGGAAATTTGATTATACAAAGAATATTAAGTGACACTTAAAAAGAATTATTTATTTTGTCAGGTGTCAGTTTATTTATTTTGTCAGATAGACAGTTTGGTTTTGTTAGAAAATGCATATATTTAAAACAATATGTACTGATAGAGGTAAAAGTGAAATGACCTGCCATCACTGATTTACTTTAATACTGCTCAGCAGAGGAAAAAAAATGTAAAAAAGAGATAGATGAAGCAAATATTAGAAGATCTTGATAGGTATGTAAAGTTTCAGTGTGCTTCCTTTAAAAAGGTTTACTAAATTTTTTTTATAATAAATGTTTTAAAAATAGACGTTTTTTGTGATTTTTTCCTGTGCTTTCTAAATATTGAAGTTTAATATTCAATTTTATCCTGTACCATGTCTAAACTTTAATATTTAACATTTAAATCTAAATCCATTTGGGTTTTGTGTTTGTGTGTGAAAGGGCATGAGTAATGTTAGATGAAAATCAAAATTCATCAATTTGATTCAATTCAACCAATACTTATTAAGGATCTAATCTTTGCCAGGTATTTGGGATATGAAGATGGATATGATACAGTAGAAATGATATCAGTTTGCACCCAGTAAATAGAAGTGAATGATTAACTTCTGTCAGGAAGGAATGAGAAACAGCTTCATACAGAATTTATAATTTGAGCTGGGGCTTTAAGAATGAGTAAGAGCTTATCAGGAGGTGAGAGGAAGATTTCTCAGAGAGGCAACACAAGGGTAAAGACACAGATTTGTGGAACTAAATCTTAAGGTTTGGGCAACTACTATCGACTCTGCTGTAAGATAAATGCAAGAAACGAAAGAGATAAAATAAAATAGTGGTGTAGGCAATGGCCCTGCTTCTCATATTCAGAAGCTGGGCCACACTTTGTAAGAAAGGAAGTAACTGGAAGGACTAAAAGAGGGGAATGATTATTCTTTAACAGTGGGGGAGGCAGGGAAAACAGTGCTAGGCGACTGAAATAACCTCGGCAGGAACTAACCTGGGCAAATCAGTGACAGTTATAGGAATGAAGAAAACGGAATGGACTTAACAGGTATTTAACAACTGATTAGAGGAGAAATGCGAGAGAACGATTTCACAACCACACTTTTGGCGTCATCTTTAGATCACGTTCCCTGGGAATACCCTAGACTTGATTTTTGTATGGAAGTGGATTCTTTATCATCTTGCCACCTGAAGAGACCAGCAGTTTTCTATACCAGCAAGCATATAAAAACCGTGAAATGAAATTCATATTTTATGGCAAGACAAGAAAAATTTAAACATAAAAAAATTTTTCTCTGCCGTTTGGCCTCCTCTCTCCCCCGGACTGTGCTTTGTGTATCTGCGTTATGCATCGACCAAACCTCCCCCATCAGCAAAAATATGGTCAACCATAAAGAGCACGACCTCCTAGCATCAACAAGACAAATCCCTAAAACATTCCTTCTTGATCTTGTAAGGGGCTACGATGACACAGATCTGGATTTGTGTAAACTGTCAACAGTACATCATTTAATGTACAGCTCTCTGTCTCAAAAAACTTATATAACTGTGCCTTGACTTCTAACGGGTGGAACAGTTCTCGGAGCTTTCTGAGATGCTCTTCCTGGGTTATAATCCTCAAATTTGACTCAAATAAAAATTTCCATTTCTTTCTTAGACCAACGGATTAACTTTTTGTCCACAAAACTGACCATGGAACAGAAAAGAAAGACTAAAATGAGACCCACAAAAATTCAGTCACTTGTTTTGTGAAAATATTCCACTACAGTACATTGGTGAGATTATGTTTTTATCAAAAATTGATGCTTGGTCAATTCGATATCCATATGTTTCAAGCAGGAGACACAGACACACACACACACACACACACAAACCAACACACACACAAAAGCACCAACCATACATAAAGAAAAATTGATACCTGGACCTCATTAAAACTGAAACCATTGTTAATCAAGAAACATAAGGGAGTGAAAAGGTAAGTAAAAAAGTAGAAAATATTTCTAACACAAATAATAGAAGATGAACTCATTCAGAATATAGAAAGAACAATAAAGCAATGACAACAACCATATAAAAAAATGTACAAAAGGTATGGACAGCCAATTTCATCCAAAAAGTGAAGGATATACAAGTGTTCAAAAAGCACATGGAGGGCTTCCCTGGTGGCGCAGTGGTTGAGAGTCCACCTGCCGATGCAGGGGACACGGGTTCGTGCTCCGGTCCGGGAAGATTCCACATGCCGCGGAGCGGCTGGGCCCGTGAGTCATGGCCGCTGAGCCTGCGTGTCCGGAGCCTGTGCTCCGCAACGGGAAAGGCCACAGCAGTGAGAGGCCCGCGTACCGCAAAAAAAAAAAAAAAAAAAAAAAAAGCACATGAAAAGGTGTTTTTGTAAATGAGCAGGAGCCTACGGGGCCTTCCTGGGACAGACCCCTTCCCCCCAGGTCCTCTGCTTTGGTTCCTTTCTGAAGTACCTGGATAATAGTATCTGAAGCACATTTCCTGAGTTGTTTTACAGATGCTAAAACCCCACCAAATGGAAGAAAGTAACTTCTTGATGACCATGAGCACAACCTACTGGAGCCTGAGGATTGATAATGTTAACCCCTGTGTCGTCGCCCTGTTACTTTACCATCAACCAATCAGAGAATTGTGCCACCAAGCGATCACACCCTACAACTCCCCTCCGTCACCTTGTTTTTAAAATTGCTTGGCTGAAAGCCATGGGGGAGTTCAGGTGTTTTGAGTACTAGCTGCCCTGAACTCTCTGCTTGGCTCCCTGCAATAAACACAGCACTTTCCTTCACCACACCCAGGTGTCAGTAGATTGGCTTTACTATAAACAGGCAAGCGGACCCACGTGTGGTTCGTTAACATTTAACACATTACTCATCTTAGTAAATTCAGGTTAATGCTATAGAAAGAAACCACTACACAAGCACTAGAACGATAAATATGAAAACAGACACAGAAACAAGCTGCTAACATCAAGCATTGGTAAGGATTTGGAGGACAGAATCCTCACACACAGCTGGAGGACGCGCAAATTCGAGCAACCATTTTTGAAAACCATTTATTAATACCCACTAAAACTTAAAGCATTCATACCCTGTGACCTAGGAATTTCACTCCTAAATGTTTACTTAAAAAATAAGCATGCATATGTTCACAAAAAGGATACTGGGGAATACTGTTAAAGCCAAAATTTGGAAACAATGAAAATGAGCTCAATAGAATGGATAAACTGTGACAACAGAGTACTACATAGTAATGAGGGAAAATAAACACTTTCATGGAGCATGGATAAATCTCATGAATATAATTCTGAGTGGAAGAAGCTAGAACAAAAGAACGCATTCTGCATGATTCTATTTATATAGACTCTATGGCAAGAGATATCAAGATATCAGTTACCTTTGTGAAGGCAGTGATTAGAAGGGGCACAACTGGGGCTTTTAGGATACTGAAAATATTATGTTTCCTAATGTGTGCTGGTCTGTTCACTTTGTGAATTTTTATCAAGATGTATACACATAACTCGTACACTATTTCTTACGTATACCTACTTCGTTAAAAAGTTTATTTATAAAATAATTGGAGTTATTTTAGCTCAGAATCGTATCATAAAAATCAATAGATTTGAGAAAAATTGTATCCACCCATGAAATGAGCTATATACAGTTTACTAACCAACTCACTTACTAACCAAGTGCTTCTTGTGTTGGATGATATATTCATAATTACTAATGTAAGCATACTTGTCCATATACTGACTTGTAGACAATATGTAATAAATATTATCCCTCTTTTAAAGTCCATTTCAATTAGTACTTTTTCTATGAATGCTTCTTAGCTCTTCCAATCGCTTAAATCACTCTCCTTTTTAAGTTTCCCCAGCATTTATCAATTGTGTCATTAACTGCAAAACTTAATATAGGCTGTCTCACCGTATTCCCTAGATATATTCATATAGGCTGGTTTCATCTCCCAGACTACACCTTCCTGAGTGGGGGAAAAACCCTTCGCACACATCGCAATTATGTACTTGGTGTATACACTAAAATACTTAGCAAATCATAGTGTAAGATATTTTAGACGCAATGTCATTGACAGCATGATTTACACTTAACAAAATTACATCAAATGCTATCTAAGCACACAGAAACAAACACTCACAGGACTCTCACATGCAAATCTGCAAATCCATGGTTCTCCCTGTTTTTGAGGGAGGAGTCACTGTGAGTCCTGGTTGCCTCTCACTATACAAGTCACAATCAAATAGCTGTTTCACTTACCGGGTAGCCAAGGCAAGGATCCAGAACGCAGGCCTGCCTAATCAGAAGTGATGCAAAGAAGCAAGGACAGAGGAGAATCCTTTCCATCACCGGCAGTGAGAATGTTTCCATTGGTAGTGGTGGGGTCACCGGGAAGAGACCCACACTTGTGCAGAGACTAACCTACTTTCATTTTCTGCACCACAGTCCATCAGTCTATGCCCACTGCTGCGCTTGCTTAACGGAAACTAAGGCAGACGCCACACAAGGAAAACTGCAGAACCAGCCCGAGCCTGAACAGGCTAAGGTAGCAACAGTCATCCGCCCTGAACCGGTTCCAGCCTGACCACGACGCCAGCGCCTGCGCACATGAGGCCCAAGGCGTCTGAAAGTTGCCTTTGCCTCATTACCACGCTAAGAACTCCACCCAATTAGTTCCGTGGGGGAGGGGCCCAAAGCACTGCGCATGCTCCAGCTCTTCCTAGCTGTTACTGCCCCGTTCCGTTCCCTGAGTTCTGATGGCGCACCCACCTCTTACCTCTTCAAAGTTTCTGGCTTCCCTCCCCTTAGGGAGGAGGAGTCTTTAGAGCATGAGCCCTTCATTCCCTATTCCTTGATCAACAATTAAGTTTCTGCTCTGTTTTGCCGAACCTGGTCTCCATTTAATTGTCTCGAGTGGCACCTGGCAAGAAAAGGACCCAATTGGGGTCCCTGTGATCCGAGAGGGTCGGTAACCGTGGCAGTGAAGAAGGCTCCCGCGCATGATTTTGGCTATGATTTGTACAACTTAGTGCTTGAATCCAGACCTTTTATTGCTCAAGCTTCCTAGGGAATCTGTGACCCAGCCAGTATCCTTTCAACCGTTCCTCAAATCTTTTTTTTTTTTTTTTGGCTGTAAATAAAAACTCTTAGGGATATATTTGTATGTCTGTATGCACACTTGTATCCGTACACTTACATATATACCCACACATCCAAAAACCAACGTGCGTGTATGTGTGTGAATATACGGTGTCAATGCCACACAGTTTAGATTTTTATCTACTAAAAAGTGGAGAATATAAATGGTTTCTACTTCTTTAACCATTTATACAAAGCAGTTCTTGTTCTGCTCTTTTCTAAACAGACTTCATTGCTTTCTGTTTGCTTACATGTTTTAATAAAATTGTTAGTAGTTCATTGTAGAAATTGAGTCATTTTCAGAAAGACTTTTTGCCATACCAAGAATGTATAAATACGTGTCTATAATTTTTTTAACAATTTAAAATTTTTATTTTTTAAGATTTTACTCATTTCCCTACATGGTGTATGGTGTGAGAAAAAATAACTAGTTTTTTTCTAACTGATCAGCCAGTTGCTTGACACTAGTTATTGAATAATTTTTCTATTTATAATTGATTTGAATTGCCATCTTTATGAAGTATTAAATTTATATGGGTATCTAGACTTCTTTATGGATATTTTCCTCAGTTTTATTAGTCTGTAAGTTTATTCTTGTGCTAATTTTTCTGTTTAATTATTACAACTTTATAATCTGATTTATTTCAGATTGAGCAGATGGTATCTTGTTTTCATTGAAATAAGCCCCTTTGTATCTGTGATTTGTATCCATTTCCTCATTCTAGTGTTTTTTTAAATTCATCTCCTTTTTTCCAATTATATTTGTAAGAGGTTTATCTACAATATTGTTCTACCTAAAGAACCAGTTCTTAAATGTATTCATCAGTTTTACAGCTTTTCTATATACTAATTCAGGGTTTATTTGAATATATTTTTATTTTAAAAACTAACATCTATTTCAACCAATTCTATTTACTCTCAGCTCTTTGGGGATGGTTCTAATTTGTTGAACCTCCAATATGTTATTTTCTGACTCTTTTCTTTGATTTATGCTAATTCCATCTCATAAATTGTCTTCCCCAAAATTCAACTCATCAAATTCCTGAGTCCTTCATGGCCCATTTTACATGTCACAGGGAAGCCATCCTTCCCTTCTTAGGCTGAATACATTTAGGACAATCATTTGCCCTTAATCATATAATATTATTTCTTAATCTGGACTTTTTTGTATGTATCTAGCTTCTTCTCTCCTGGTAAACTGAATTTACTGGAAGTAGGAACCAACTTCCAAAACAATTTAGCACAGTAGTCAACAAAGAATTTTTAAAATGAACCATTGACAAGCATATATTAACCTTCTACTTTATTTATCTATTCCAAGAATTCTACTTGAATACAATAGAGGGCTGATATAGGTTTAACCTATGTGGGGCCTGTCGTGATGCTGCATTCATTGAGAAATTCCCACCTCAACTGAAAGACAGGATTGATGCATTCCTGGACTTCAAGAGAAACTTGCCATGGCATCCTTATTACTGAAGGGGAAACAACTATAAAACTCTTAATTTTTTTGTGATTCTGCTTTATGTCAACCTTACAGTTAATAAAACATCTATTTTTTTCTTTTTTCTAAAACATTTAATTTTCTTAATGTTTTCCAATGAGAAATGAAAGTATTTGGTGGATACAATTAGTTGTTACCACTCTATGTAAGAATAGTTTATTTTCAAAATGTGTGTAATTTATCTGTAATCAACAAAAAGTCATAAGCGTTCAAGAAAATAACCTAACATACAAAGGTGTCATTTAACTACAATGCCATTAAGTCAGACAGACTTGTAGGTGTTTAAAACACAGAGTTACCTGGTAGGTAATGTCTGCATGGAAATGCTTCGAGAATAATAAAGAAGGCCCTTCAGCAATGCAAACATGCAAAACAAGATGCTAACTCTGAATTCCAAGGCTTTTGCCTGAGTATACAGATTTTGTATTCTTGAATGAAGTATCTTCATTGTTTGCTTCTTCTTCATGGGATGTTAAACATTCAGAACAATTTATGAAGCCATAAACCTGCAAGATTTCTTTTCCAGCTTAAGCTAAATCAAGATAATCTTTATTTTTATTTGTCTAGTCCACACCACTAAAATGAGTTTATCATTGACTGAAGTGACCATAGTTATTCTCTCTGGGGTACCATTTTAATGATCCTTTTCATTTTATATCCTACTTTACTGTTTTGCTAAAATCAATATTTGAGGCTTCATCAAATTGAAAACTAAGTCTGAAATGCATTTGCTACTGTTCAAAATGCAAATGACTATTTGGTGTTTTTACTTCTAAAATAAGTAAACATGTCAGGGATATTTTGAATGTATATGTTTAGTTTGAAATTTTCTACTCAGCAGGTTCCTTTATACTTCTGTAGATGTCTTTAATATGAACATAAATTAGAAAATATATTTCTTGATTTAGCTTGCTACAATTATTTTTGCAAAAAGTAAAAAACAAATAAAGTTAGAAAACAGTCAATACTGATGATATATAAATTATATTTCTTACAGAGTCATGCACATCTCCTGCATTTATTCACAGCTTCCCTGCCATCCATATGAATTTGAACAAGGAATCTTAAGAATACAAGGTGAAAAGTTGCCTTATTTGTCACCACACAGCTTGGTTCTGTCATTTTCCACATTAATAGGATTTTGTGAGTGAGTGACCTTGTTAATACAGCAATATGTTTTCTGCCATATCATCAGTAACAACCTCTGCAGGAAAAACTAGCATTAAACAAAAAATCACAGTTGATTTCACTCCATTTTTTTTCTTTTACTTTAGCAAAAGCAAACAACTTCCATTATATCCTAATGCAACAACCATAACAACAACAAAAAGCTACTTCGAGTGGTGAACATACATGTTGAAATAGAGGGCCAAAAACCTGCTGTCCCACACCACAATCAGATGGAGAGATCCGGATCTTTGGCAAAATGTTTTTTTTTAAGCGGCAATAATATGGGAAAAATATTTTCTACCAGACATAGAAAAGCGCAAGAAAAATGGAATTAGGAGTCCTCTAAAAGACCTCTAAAGATTACTACAAAAAGAATGAGTTGTATTAAGATGGCTAAAAGTCATTTTGTTTCCTCTTCAAATCCTACACTATCACATCAGTCAATTCTGGCTCCATGTTTTACTGTAAAAGAGGTTGTCTCTTAACCAAACAGTGTGCTAAAGCAGAAAAGAACACACTTTACTAAAGGGAGACCAAGAATCTCAGTAATTTGGCCTCATGGGCAGCTAGGAACATTTGCTCTTGAGAGATATAGTAAATAATCTTTACTGGGAATATGCAATATGTAATTGCAATATGCATATGCAATTAGCAATATGCTAATCTCTCATTTTCCCATTCTCGATCAGTCTTCACCATCAGACCCCTATGCTCTCTGGAAACTACAAATATATTTTCCTCTCACTACCACTCTTTTAGGTAATTCATTACTTTTCAAGACCCTTATTCATTTCTCCATTCCAAAGATTCTTTATCTTCACTAGCATCCTTAAATCAAACTTATCTCCAATTCCCACTCTGTTCACACAGCCTCATCCTTTGGGCCACCCTTTCTTCACCACCCTGACTTTGTTGACCCTCATCTGGCTTTTCCGTTTAAGCTTCCACAGTTTCCTTTGTCCTCATAACAATTGCTCCAAAATGCCAGAAGGGTGTACTCAAGGGAACAGCAAAATCTGAATGTATTGATATTTGCCTAAAACAGAATGATGGACCAGATATCAGTTTGGTAAAAGCTTTCACAATTTGTTTCATAAGACTTGGGCTTAATTTTTTTTTTTTTTTGCTCCTTTGAGCTTGGTCTCAAGTGTCTCAGTATAATGACCATGAGGCTAACTTAGACCACTTCTACTTCGTGAGACCATGCTGTATTAGTCTATTAGGGCTCCCATAACAAAAATGCCACAAGCTAGATAGTTTAAACAACAGAAATTTATTCCCTCACAGTTCTGGAGGACAGAAATCTAAAGCTTATGTGCCATATTCCAGGCCTTTCTCCTTGGCCTGTCTTCTCCTTGTGTCAGTTCACAACATTTTCTTTCTGTGTATGTCTTCAGTGTGACAGTATTTGGAGAAAGGCCCTATAAGAAGGTAATTAAGGTTAAATGAGGTCATAAGGGTGAGATCTTAATCTGATAGGATTTAGAAGAAGAGGAACAGAGAAATATCTGTTTCTCTCTGCATGAACACAGAAGAAAAGCCACGTGAGAACACAGTGAGAAGATGGCCGTCTACAAGCCAGCAAGAGAGGCCTCACCAGACACCTACCCTGGTGGCACCTTGGTCTTAAACTTCTAGACTACAGAATTGTGAGGAAATAAATTTCTGTTGTTTAAGCCACTCAGTCTCTGGTATTTTATTTCAGCAGTCCAAGCAGACTAGTAGAGTGTCCAAATTTTTATAAGGAAACTGGTTATATTGGATTAGGTAGGGTTCACTTTAATGACCTCATTTGAACTGTAAAGATCCTGTCACCAAATAATGTCACTTTCTCAGGTAATGAGGGTTAGGCTTCTAACATATCTTTTTTTGGGGTGGGGGGGTACAATTCAACTCATAATAGACACCAAGTCTGAAGCATACCTCTTGCTCATTAAGGAACCTTCAAATTGGAAAGTCTAACTTTTTAAATTGCTATGTAAGACTACTAAAAATATACTCACAGTAATTGACCTTAATTGTATGAAAAGACACCAGCAAAGCCTAATGAGTAGAATTATTTGTAAAACTGTATTAGTGATACTAGGACATGACACACTTCTTCTGACTTTATGGAAAATGTCAACATTTCCACAGTCAGGTGATAAATACCATCTTAACCTCCAACATAGAAGCTGATGAATAAGTATTAGTGGAATGAATGACTGAATCTCATGGGTAACGGGAAGGTCCATCTCCATGGACAGGAGATGAACTCGAACCTGACCTCACGCTGCCAGTGTAGCACCTGGTAGTTTCTGCTGAAAGAACCTTGGAGTTTTCTCCTCCATTTAACCCCGAAACAAAGGACCGTGACTCTCATCTTTTCCATTCAAATAGTGCATCAATCCTGACTTTTGCCAATTCTTTATGATATACACAATTTCTCTTGAGCCACATTAAGTGCACAAATTATCTCTTAAGCACATAGAACATGGATTCTCACAGCAAGCTCACATAGAACATGGATTCTCAATATCATCCCAAGGGAGTAAACCTGAGTGGGAGGTAAAAAAAAAAAAAAAAGTACTCTTTTTATGTATAAAACACAGAAGTACATATCATACAAAAACAGATAAACTATATCTATGGCACTAAAATTTTATAGGGAGGTGGAAGTGATAGGGAAAAAATGCCTAAAAAGGCAAAAAAAAAAGGATTCAGGAGGTGATAATAAAAAAAAAAAGGGTTAATAAACATTGACATATCCCCTAGCCATGGCTCTTTTTTTTTTTTTTTTTTCCGGTACGTGGGCCTCTCACTGCTGTGGCCTCTCCCGTTGCGGAGCACAGATGCGCAGGCTCAGCGGCCATGGCTCACCAGCCCAGCCGCTCTGCGGCATGTGGGATCCTCCCAGACCGGGCCACGAACCCGTGTCCCCTGCATCGGCAGGCAGACTCTCAACCACTGCGCCACGAGGGAAGCCCCATTGCTCTTTTTAAACATCAAACATCACACTCCAACCCCCAAACACCTGCCCCCTCCCTTTTACCCCCTTACATAGCCTGTGCCCTGTTCTGGTCCCTTCTTCCGCACTTGTTTTACTTTATTAAAGATGAATGTTATAAAGTAATTCAACATTGGATGACTTTAAATAGAAGTTCCCTTAGTGTATTTAAATGTTTGTTTATTAATAATTGATAATAGATGGTAGGATAAACTGGAGGACAAGTAAACATATCTGAAGTTTTAGGACACACCTTCAATGGAAGAGGAGTTTAAGAAGAAAATGATGTAGTTCTATTTCAATACAGTATAAGGAAAATGAAGAAAGACTGTGTTTTTATGAGAAGGTATTTCATATGATTTCTATAAGTTAATTTCCTGAGCTCATAGTGTTTTATTGTACATGGTAAAACAATATTGTAAATATTATTTTAATTACTTCAGTGAAAGTTCTGATATATCTGTGGAAAAATCAATCCATACAGATAGGGCAAGGGCACTGAAAGCCTTCATTAAGAGTATTACAAAACCCCACAAACACACACCCTTCATAACTACCCTTCATGCCTAAGAAGGAAGTGAAATAAATCCACTTCCAAGCAGACAGTATCAATGTTTATAGATTTCAATAGAAGTGCCCAAATTCCAGTAAGGTCATGTCCTTTATTTAACTGTTTCTTTTTTCCTGAAAAGAAACAAAGAATGGCTTTGATGACTTTTTAAACATAGCATTTGCTTAGGATTTTTACTAGTTTTTTTTTTCCCCCATAAAAGAATTAGTTTCTGACTTCTTACAAATAAGACTTAAGAATCAATCCATTTAGTCTCTATCTGAATTAATCCTAAGAAGGGGGAACTTCTTTAGTTCTTTTTAAAAAGGTGGCTTTTTAAGTCCAAATGAGTCATCATGAGCCACTCGGTCAGCTGTCACTTGGTCCAGGAATGAGCAGCAGGTGAGGTTCTTTAAAGCTCAGATGCTGCGGAGAGTGCATCTGTCTTCCCAGGCACCTCTAATCCTGCCTGGTCCACTGACTCTAGCTTTATGAGTTCTTTTGATTGGTAATTGAGAGAATAAATCTTTGAAGGACTTACATGAATGCAAAAATATATATATTAAGAGTTCAGTAATAAAATACCTACCAAAGTATTTTATGCAGTCTCCTTTTAAGTCTTGGGCATTTAATTAATTTTGCTAGACCAAGATAATGGAATCGGGATTCAATTATAGAGCTTTTGTTTTTATTCTTGTTTTTGTTTTTCTGATGTTAGGCAATTTCAAGTTTTTTATTTTCTGTCCCAAACTAGGAGTTATTTGTATTAGGGTAGGGACTGGGTGGGGGAGGAGTCACATCACAGACTTAAATATAAGTCACATCTACGGAAGTAGAAAGCTACGGGGAGAATTCAAAGGGATTAGTCTGGAAAGCATAAAGTCTAATAGGGAAATGTTAATAATATTGGGGTTGTTTAACCTGGAGAAAAAACAAGACTAATTATCGACTTCTTCAAAATATTGCTTTCATTAAAACACTCTCTTATTTAGAATCATAAACAGCTCCTAGAAGAGGACCTAAGAGGAGCTCCCAGAGGTTAAGAAGCAGGATTTAAGCAGACACTCAAATCCTACTAAATCAGGCTATGAACTTCATTTCTCATGTTTTCCTTACAGGACCCCCACCAACCTTCCAAGAAATGGTTTTATTCAATAATCCCCATTATCCTCAAGGGGGGCCATATAATATCAAAATTAATATTAATAACAATGTTAAAAATAATAACCATTATTTATTGCGCATCCACTGTGTGCCAGTGACTGTTCTAAGCACTTCACACTTTGTAATTATTAATTCTCATTCTCAAAATAGTACTACAAAGTAACCATAGTGATGCTCAGTTTATATTTTTGGAAATCAAGGCTCAAGAGAAGTTCAATGCATAAGGTATAAACAGCAGAAATCAAAATCAGATCTAAATTCAAAGTCTGTGTTTTGTCCACTCCCCTATACTCCCTGCCTAAGTGACTGCATGATGGAAAGATACTGTTATGTACAAAGATGTTAACAGTAAATGATTTACAATAATAATGAATGTGATATTATACAAAGGTATAAGTATATATGAATTATAAAACTATGGTATATGTGCATGGAATAAAATAAATGCATAAGTAATGTGGAAAATGCTTATTACTGCGTTACATCTAAAAACCCACATGATGGGCTTCCCTGGTGGTGTAGTGGTTGAGAGTCCGCCTGCCGATGCAGGGGACACGGGTTCGTGCCCCGGTCCGGGAAGATCCCACATGCCGCGGAGCAGCTGGGCCCGTGAGCCATGGCCGCTGAGCCTGCGCGTCCGGAGCCTGTGCTCTGCAACGGGAGAGGCCACAACAGTGAGAGGCCACGTACCGAAAAACAAACAAACAAACAAAACCACATGATACAGATACTGAAATCATGTTTTAAAAATGCCCAGATAAGTCTGAATCAACTACACTAGGACATCAATAATGGCTGGGAAGGGATGGCAGGATTAGAGGTAATTTTTGTTGTTCTTTCTATCTTAAATAAATTGATGTTTTCTTTAATAACAATGTATTGTTCTTATCATAATTATTTAATAAATATTCTTAGGTAGCATATGATCTCTGATGTTAGGAATAAATAAAATTGCATTTTGGAACTTTGTCCATGCTGCTTTCCTCCCCTCCATGACCTCTCCTGTGTGTCCAGCTTCTGTTCGGCTACTCTGCCTCAATGCCTACCACGAATCTCATTCTCTCCAAGATCCTCTTCCTGGCTCCCTCTTCCCACTGTACTTTTTTGCCTGGACCATATTTGTGGCCTTTCTAGAGCCTGGAATTGTTACTTTTCTGTTTATTGCAAGCATGTCTTATTTCCTACAGTATAATTCAGTGTCTTATGAACCTCGACAAATGTGCCAATGGTTTAATTAATGGAAGCTTTAACACTCTTCTTCCTAGGAGAGCAACCAGGTTGTCTCCATCTCGACTGAGCCAAAAATAAGAGAATTAGGCCTAGCATTCACATGAGCAGGAGATTTAGGAAATATTTACTACCATTAAAAGATGTTATATGCTGGAGTAAGTGACCAAGTGGCATTTTAGACCAACCACACTGGAGAGTGTTAATAATAATTTGGCTTGATGGACATTGTCTTTGGTGAAGGCCATAATGACACTAAATTTTATCGAAAGAGTCATTTTCCATTTCAAGAATTATTTGATATTCCACTCCTTTAAACAAACAGAAAGGTTTGGTTTTTCATCCTCTGCAACAAAAATGCAATTGACAATAATTTTTAAGCCACAATATTTTCCTAAATTAATATGAGACTGTATAAAGAGAACCCTCCCAGGAGAGATGATTTTGCTTTTTGTAGGTACCTTTGAGGATCAACCGGAGATTACCCGAAAACTTATGCACATGAGACCTTTTAAAATTATGTAGCTCTAAAATGTTATTTCCTTTCATTTGCTTCTCTTTGAGAAAATAGAATCTTAGCTTTTCAGCCCCATCCATATATCAAAAGATGCTTGAAAACGGATACTCTGTGTTATCTATCTCAGTGTCTGGCTAGAAACTGGAATTGTGCTTGTTAACATAGCAAATACTAAGTAAATATCACTGAATATATGAATGAAAAAATGTTTATCTTCTATTGGCCAATGTGGGCAAATCTAGAGCCTCAGCATATACTGCAAGTTTAGAAGCTTTTCTTCTAGGAACAGAAACTGTTGGCAGATTCACACGGTTTCTTGCAAGATCTATCAGGTAATTTCATTGTTCCTTCTCTGTGAGGACCTGCAGAAACTAACATATATGTCCGCATACTGATTGGTCAGTTTCATGAACTGTCAGTCTCACTGAGCTCTAAGATTCTTAAAACTGAGGACCAAGGCTTCCCTGGTGGCGCAGTGGTTAAGAAATCGCCTGCCAATGCAGGGGACACGGGTTCAAGCCCTGGTCTGGGAAGATCCCACATGCTGCGGAACAACTAAGCCCATGTGCCACAACTACTGAGCCTGTGCTCTAGAGCCCATGAGCCACAACTACTGAGCCTGCACGCCACAATTACTGAAGCCCGCATGCCTAGAGCCCGTGCTCTGCAACAAGAGAAGCCACCGCAATGAGAAGTCCACGCACAGCAACTAAGAGTAGCCCCTACTCGCCGCAACTAGAGAAAGCTTGCACGCAGCAACAAAGACCCAACACAGTCCAAAATAAAATAAATAAAAATAAATTAATTAAAAAAACAACAACTGAGGACCAGTTCTGTTCCCTTAACTTGATTGAGAACGAGGAAAGATCATTCACTGAAGTATCTGCAGTGAAGATTGGCAAGTGTAGAAAAAGTCTCTTAATTAAAATTATTTCATTTAAATACTCTAGCAGTTCAAGGGTATGAAATAGAGTCTCTAAATTGTGTGGCATAGTGCTCACTGGATTAAGTTGAGAGAACTTCTCACAATATGATTTCACTTACTGTACTTTGTCATTCCCAGAGAAAGACTGCTTTCTCAATTCCAGGAAAAATATTTTCCAAACAAAAAATGAAAACAACCAATTAATAAGTTTCAGATTTAGAGAGAGAGAAGATCAGGGTTAGACAGAGGGTGACCTTACAATTTACCATCCAAATTTGGATACGTTTGTTCTAAAAAATTCTAAGTAGAACTGAATGGGAAAACAGGTATAGGTAGGGACTTTCCTGGGAGAACCCATGTGTGGTCACCACATCAGACACCACTATTGGCTCCTTGTGTGACCCGAGGAAAGTTATTGTCAGCTGTATATTTCACTTCACCAAGGGAAATTAATTTATGTCTTCAGTAACACTTGAATTGAATGCCTACTCTGTTCAGCGTCATGTGTGCTGTCAAGGTGAAAATAAAAACATTTTAAGTTCAGGATTTTAATTTCAGAAAGATTTCCATCCACTAATTGAGTAACTAAGAGCACAGTAGAACCTTGTCGTTCTTAGATTTAATATTCAGGTTTCAACAGTTACTATGTGTTCAAAGTTTATAACATAGAGTAATTTGTAATTTTGCAGAGGCATGGGTTTGAATTATGATGCACAAGATTCTGGGATCTCTGTGGAAGAGTAGGGTTGGAAGGGGACTACTTTAGCTAGGAAGTTAGCCAAGCAGACTGCTCATCAAGTCGGCATCTGCAATTCAGTGGGGATTTGCTTTGTCCACTATTTCTTACCTGCTAAACAACTCATAAGGGAAATAGCAAGGCATGTTAGTATTTGTGAGTTCAGAGATTTAGGGTCTCATGACAATTCGTTTCAGAATATCAAGGATCAACTATGTATAATTGATCTGCCTCCCTTCCCCTACCCTCTGTTAAAGCTCCTTTTTGGCTCATTCAATAAAGCGTATTGATTCATTTATTTATTCCAAACATTAAGGTATTTTCATGATCAAACATCTCCTGTTAAAGGTAATACCTTAATGAAGATTAACGCATCATAAAAATTTCTAATCCTGACTGCCAGTTAAGAGGTTAGATTCTTAGAAGCAGAGGTTAGGAGGAGACAGATGGATAAAGTAGCAAATGGATTAGGAGAACTGGATGCATTTTACTTGTCACAGTCTGGCCCAGGGTAAAGTGAAAATAAGGAATACCGAGTATTCATGTCTATAATTATTTCAGATTGAGCAATGGGAAATTCCATATACCTTTAGCACCTGGGTTTATTGTTGCTAAGATGAGATCAACATTTTCTTATTACATGAGAACTATGAAATACTTCTGCCAGGTCATGTAGGATCTCTTCAGTATAAATGAGCAGAAACATATACCTTTCTCTTCTGAATTTCTCTCATACAACACCCTACCCAAATTTCTGCCTAGTTACTTAATGAAAAAAACCTACTATGTGTCAGGAACTATGTTTGTTTACTGTTGACTCCTTCACAGAATCCACCAGAGAAACCTGTTGATCAGGCAAAGCTAAATTTATTGGATGTTCCTGCAGCAAGGGAGAAAACCACATTGATAGCCTTCTAGTGTCTCAAAGGAGAAGATAGGGAGAGATATTTATAGGGTTTTGGAGATTGGATTCCAATGATTTAAGGTGGGAAGATTGTTAGAATTGGGCAAAATGCATAACAATAGTTTAAAATTGGTGAACAGATAAATTTAAGTTTCTTGATGAGAAAACAATTGTCTGATAAGTGAGTTATTTGCCCCAGTGAGAAGAATGTTGGCCAATAAGAGAACTGTTTGCCCAGATGAACAAACTGGTTGCCTGAATAAATTAGTTTGCCAGAATTGCCTGAAACAAACAGCAAACTTTGTATTTGTTTACAGGCTTAATTATCTTTACAATTAAGTCTTATTGACACAGGTGGTCTCACTTCTTAGTTTTGTGCTCATAAAGTTGAATAAGACATATCCCTGATCTCAAGGAACTTACTATCGTGCGTGACAAGACATGTAAGTGAATAATTTTGGTTGGAGAGGAAGGAGCAGATATAACATATGACAGAGACATATTAAAAGGACATAGTTGTTGACTGATATGGGCAGTGAGGAAGGGGAAATCTAGACTGTTGCACTTCTTACTTGGGTGTTTTAGCCAACACTGGCAACACTGAAAAGGATAGAAAATATGGGTAAAAACAGGTAGAGGAGAAAGATAAAGAACAATATCCATTCCAGACAGGTTGACGTTGAGATGCCTTCGGATAGTCAAGTAAGATGATAAGTAGGTAGTTGGCTCTATGGGTCAGTGTTTGGGGAAGAGACCTGCCGCATGGCATTAAATGCAAATATCATCCAGTCTTAGCTGGTAGTAGAACCGATGGACCTAGATAAGATCAACTATGGAATGTGCAGAGTAGAATGAAGAACAAGGATTAAACCCTAGATAATTTCAGGATTTAAGAGACAAGCAGAAGAAGAAAATCCAGCCAAAGAGATTAACAAGGATAACTCAGAAATTAAAGAATTGTAAACAATAGAAAGCGTCAAAAGTATCAAATACTGCAGAGTAGTTCCTAAGACATAGGCTAGAAGTAACTACCTGATAAATGAAGTGTTAAGAATAACTTGTGTACTAATAATTTCAGTGGAGTGAAAAGAACACAAGCCTAAAATACAGGTTTCTCTATCTCACTTTTCTAGTTGAACTCCTCAGTACAAACTCTTTACTGTTTTAGAACAATATACAAAGAAAACTGTTTTCCTTTCTCTCAGTAATTTCCATGGTAATTCATCTCTATCCCCTCTCAGAGTCACCAACTGCAGTACCTCAGTGTAATGGGCATTTGTTATTCTTTTTGTCTAACTGAATTCCTTCCTATGTTTGGGGAATCTCTGTCTTACGAACGTGGTGAGAAGCAGGTCTCACCTCCCATTACAGAAGAGGAAAATGTCAGATATTCTATCTTCCATCTTCCCTTGCAGCTCAGACGTGATCAGTGATCTACATTTCATCAATCAGATACACCAACACCAGACTTTGACCCAGGAGCTAATGATGCCAAGAATCAGGAACCTTGTAGGAGTCAGTCTCTGGAAGCAGGAGTACTTACAGCCAGATCGAGTTCCTGGCAAAACAGCTGGGACCATTGAAAAGCTGACTGCTTCGTGGCAGCAGCAGTAGCTGGAGTGGTTTCCTTGACATTTCTGACTTAACCTTGTTGATCTTTCTGGCTAAATTTCCTTCTGCTTGTCTCTTAAATCCTGAAGTTATTTAGGATTTAATCCTTGTTTTTCTTCTTACTCTTCACATTCTGTAATTAATCACGTCTGTGTTCACGGGTTCTACTACTGGCTAAAGCTGAATGATATTTGCATTTAATGTCTTGCCTTAGGTCTCTCTCCCAAACACTGACCCATATAGCCAACTACCTACTTATCATCTCTACTTGATTATCCCAAGGCATTTCAACATCAACCTGTCTAGAACGGACACCGTTCTTTATCTTTCTCCTCCACCTATTTTGTGTGTGTGTGTTGTGCTGGCTCTGTAGTAATAAAAGCCATAACTGACACTTACTGAACGCTAACCATGTGCCAGGTACTGTCTTAAGAGTTTTCTTTGACTAGGGCGCAGAACTAGTCATTCTCTATCTCAGCCCTGTACACTTTTTGGGTTGGATAATTCTTTGTTTTGTGTTTGTGGGTCGGGGCGGGAGGGAGTTTGTCCTGTGTATTGTAAGACATTCAACAGCATCCCTGGCCTCTACCCACTAAATGCCAGTAGTACCCTACTGGCAATACAAGGTAGACAATAAAAAATGTCTTTCTAGACATTGCCGAATGTCTTTCTAGACACTCACTGGCTGGAGGGTGAAATAGCCTTCCATTTAGAATCACCACATTCAATCATTCAATATTCACAACCACCCCAAGATGTGAGCACCAAGCTAGGTTCTCCAGACCTCCAGAAGATTCAATTCGATCTTCTTTTAATAAATCTAGTGGTGGGGTCTAAATCAGTTTGTGTCCAAATCTGCTAGTCCTGGTTTCTGTTGTTGGCTAACGTAAACCCACCCGGTGGAATTTCTCACTCCTCTTAATTCTGTTCTCACTGGAATATCAAAACATTTGCTGCATTCTCTTCGACAGCAAATCCCTGGCTCTTACATAATCAGAACCCTGATGTTAATGAGATATTCCTGCATGAGCGTCAGTAGCTTGGTAGAGAGAAAGGGTTTACTCTGTTTCTCCAACCAGTAAGGCCATTTCCAAGCTTAATTAGCTTTATTCGCTGACATAGGGCCAGCGCCTCTGCAGCCCTCATTAAAGTATTCTCAGTGAAATGGAAGGCACTACTGTCCCCCCCAGACCTTTTTTTTTTTTGCGGTACGCGGGCCTCTCACTGTTGTGGCCTCTCCCATTGCGGAGCACAGGCTCCAGATGCACAGGCTCAGCGGCCATGGCTCACGGGCCCAGCCGCTCCGCAGCATGTGGGATCTTCCCGGACCGGGGCACGAACCCGCGTCCCCTGCATCGGCAGGAGGACTCTCAACCACTGCGCCACCAGGGAAGCCCTACCCCTTTTAATGAGGCAACTTCATCCACTATTTTCTAAACAGTAGGTCAGAGGAAATCTCTTTTTCTCCTTCAATTTGTGGATGGCCCGTAATTGCATAGTTCGCTCATCCCTTGAGATCTCCACTGGAGAGCCTACTCTGTTCTTTGAAACACTCACTTTCTCCCAGGGCATCGCCTTGGTAAGTAGCTACTCACCTCTCAGAATTCTCTTGGTAAGTTATGAAGTCAGGCCTACTGCCTGTTCAGAAGCAGCAGGCTGAACAAGAGACCATCACTTTACAATACACTGTGCCTAAACATTTTCCAAGTGCTTTTATTTTATTAGAGCGGCAGGGCAGCGTGATTAGTTAAACACATGGGTTTACAGTCAAACTGATGGGGCTTCCCTGGTGGCGCAGTGGTTGAGAATCTGCCTGCCAATGCAGGGGACACGGGTTCGAGCCCTGGTCTGGGAGGATCCCGCATGCCGCGGAGCAACTAGGCCCGTGAGCCACAACTACTGAGCCTGCGCGTCTGGAGCCTGTGCTCTGCAACAAGAGAGGCCGCGATAGTGAGAGGCCCGTGCACCGCGATGAAGAGTGGCCCCCACTTGCCACAACTAGAGAAAGCCCTCGCACAGAAACGAAGACCCAACACAGCCATAAATAAATATAATCAAACTGATGCGTTCCCACCCTGGCTCAGCTGCCCGCTTGGCCTCGGAGAGTTCATCTAGCATCTTGGAGTCTCAGCCACCTCATTCATGAAATAGAGGTAATCATACAAATGTCATTGTGAGAATGAAATGAGATGAGAAAATGGTATTCAGTTAGCAAATGGCAATCATTATTATTATTGTTACTTAATTGTGTCCTTTTTCTCTACCTTACAGATGTTTGCTGGTCATTTCTTTTCTCCTTATACGTGCTTACATATAATCTTCCACAAATTCTCCAAATGCTAGTTCCTGGGACTACCCAGTCTGTGATATCAACTGTGTACGCACTGTTTTCTGAGCCTTGGGCTTTACTTTTCTGCTGTCCTCACAATTTGCAGACAGCATCCACAAGCATCATCTCATTTGATCTGCGGCCTATGCCATTCCACAAGGAAGGCAGCTATTATAGAACGTGAAACCACAATGCAGAGAGGACTTGAGCAGAAATCTCCTCAAGGCCTGCTGACATCTGTTTGAGCGCTCTCCCCCGTGCCTCACAGACCATGACAATATTAGACTTGTCTCCTATGTGTTTCATACACTTATATCTTTTTCATTATGTGTTAAGTGAGGGGGCTGCACTAGAAGATCACTCAGTGTTTATGCCACTTCTCACCATCTATGAGCTCACGTGAGTGAGCAGAGAACATGTGCACAATTGGCAAAGGATGTCATCGTGAAGCCAGATGAAAGAAAGGTCAGGACCAGATGTAGCTAAATGGCAAAAGCCTTCAAGGACACTTTGCCATGCTGCTGGCCTGACCCTCTGACACTACCCTTTATAATCAGTGACACCTATTCTGCCTTCGCTCCTGTTCAGCATAGAATCACCACTCTGACTCAGCTTTCAGTATTGCTGCCACATAACTACTTCTCTTATCTGACCCAAGTCAACACTTCATTTCCAATTCCAGCCATCTGTGTTTAACTCCCCTCTGTCTACTCTGTAGGATATTTTGTTTCTGGTTGTTATAACTCTGGACTGGCTCCCTATCCTTACCTGCCCTCTGAACTCCAGGAAACAGGAAAACCCTAAAACCTATTCGCTAATTTCTGAGAACTATAAGAGTGGGCCTCTCTGTTTTCCTAGCATCTGGAAACTCACCTAATGGGACTTTGAATCTGAATTTTATTTATCAGGACTTCCTGGTGTGAATTCAACTGTGTAAACCCAGAGTCTTAGTGTAGAAGTATCCTAGGCAATCACTTCTTTGACAGGACTATGGCTACCACCAATTTTGAAAAGCTACAGAGATACAAACTTCCCACCTGAGGGAAAATAGTTCTTCCCTTTATTAAATCTTTAGATTTATTGCATCCTCTGATTAGAAAGAGTGGCACGTGTAAAAGAAAATTCCTTTGCTAGAAGTGGGTGAGAAGCCCTACATACAAACAATGAAAACAGTGAACAGAAGACTGATATTATCCCTTTAGGGGGACCCAAGAACCATGGACCAGAGAATACAACTGTAAGAATTTTGTAAAATTTCTAGAACCTTTGTAACTCTCCTGGTAATGCTATTTTTGCTATTACCATCTGTTTCCCCATAGTGATTAGCAGTAAACTCCTTAAAATAAAAAGGGTCTGTGTGCTTATCTCCAGGACATTAAGAAACAAGAAAGCAGAAATATAGCTTCATATTCCGCAGGCAGGCTTGCAAGAGAAAGGTCCAGAAAGGTAGAGGGGTGTAAGCAATTTTTAAAGGAGATGAAGGTGGGATGAAGCCCACTTCCTTGAAACCTATAAAAGGTTGGGGGGGGCTTCACTGGTGGCGCAGTGGTTGAGAATCTGCCTGCCAATGCAGGGGACACGGGTTCGAGCCCTGGTCTGGGAAGATCCCACATGCCGCAGAGCAACTAGGCACGTGAGCCACAACTACCGAGTCTGTGCGTCTGGAGCCTGTGCTCCGCAACAAGAAGAGGCCGCGATAGTGAGAGGCCCGCACACCGCAATGAAGAGTGGCCCCCGCTTGCCGCAACTAGAGAAAGCCCTCGCACAGAAACAAAGACCCAACACAGCCAAAAATAAATAAATAAATAAATAAATAAATTTAAGGAAAAAAAAAAGAGTGGGGGGTGAAGTGGAATTAATTTGGGCCTAAGATGGGGCTTGAGACTAGATAGATAAAAGTCCTTTATGAGGTTTCCCCAAAATCTGTTTCAGAAATTTACCTTAAGGTGAGCAATTGACTAGCAGAAATATACTTGAAGATGAGAGTTAGGGGCTTTCCTTTCTGATATCTCTTGATATGAGAGGAAAGTAAGTACCTTTTTATTTAGGACAGCTTGAGTGAGAATCTTATTCCTGCAAGGCAGTAATAATTTGTGGGAATATGCCAGATTTGGTGTCAGGAGACTTCAATTCAATTCTGAATCTATCTTTCACAGGTAACATTAATTTGGTGAATTAATTCTCTCTGGACCTCAGTTTCCACATATATTAATTCATGGACTAGGACTGAACAACAGTTAAGGTTAAGTGACGGTAGCAGAGGAAGCAGAACTATCTTTATTCACAAACTACTTGATTGTCTATGTTGAAATCCTATGGAATATATATTTCAAAACCTACTAGAATATAAGCAAATTTAGCAATGTTGTAAAATATAAGATCAATATACAAAAATCAATTTTATTCACTGTATGTTAGCAATAAATAATTGGAAGTTAAAATGAAAAACATCACTTATGACACTGAAAATAAGAAATACTTAGAATAATCCTGACCAAAGATCTATCAAATGTTTACACTGAAAACTACAAAATATTGCTGAGAAAAATTAAAGAAGACTTAAATAAATGGAAAGACGATGGATTAAAAGACTCACTGTTGTTACTAGGTCAATTCTCCCCAGTTGATCTATAGATTCAACACGATCTCAGTCGAAATTCCAGAAGAATTTTTTTTTAGCAGAAATTGACAAACTGATTCTAAAATTTATATGAAAATGCAAAGAATCTATTACAATCAAAATGCCTTTGAAAAAGGCATAGGGGGAAAGAGTAAAAGTGAAAAATGAGACGGATACAGATGACACAAATGCATAAATGTAATACCAGACATTTTCAGAGGGTAGCATTACTCTCTAATACTATTCTAAGGCAGTTAATACATTTTCTAATGCTGGGCCCCGATTAGGACATTTAATTTGGGGCTCATGCGCTGTGGCCTGATGAAATTTAGTAAGTGGTCAGACCCAGTCTATGGTCCAGGGTTTCTCCTGCTCTGCAGTAGAATCTGATTGGAGATGGATGGTATTTTCTTGAATTTAGTTAACTGAGTAGGGCTGAGAGCAGTTTGTGTCCCTCTTTAAAGAGACAGTACTGAATGGCAGATGAGATTAAATTTTCTTTATAAAAAAAAAAACTTTAAAAGAGAATGAAGTTAGAAGTCTTACACATCCTGAATTCAAGACTTATTATAGGGCTATAATAAATCAAAAGAGCGAGGTATTGGTAACAACATAGACAAATAGATTAAGAAAACAGAATATAATGGACAAATACACTCATTTGTTCAATTGATTTTTTTTTTTTTTTTTGCGGTACGCAGGCCTCTCACTGTTGTGGCCTCTCCCGTTGCGGAGCACAGGCTCAGCGGCCATGGCTCACGGGCCAGCCGCTCCGCGGCATGTGGGATCTTCCCGGACCGGGGCACGGACCCGTGTCCCCTGCATCGGCAGGCGGACTCTCAACCACTGCGCCACCAGGGAAGCCCGTTCAATTGATTTTTGACAATTGAATTCAGTAGAGCCTTTACAAAAAGTGACAGTTGAAACAATATGATATTCATATGCAAAATAATCAACTTTCATCCATACTTATATAAAAAGGTTAAAAATGTATCATAGTCCTTGATGTACAACCTAAAGCTTCTAGAAAAAAAAATATATATGAGAGATTCTCATGAACTTGGGTTAGACAAAAACTTTTACACATAATACCAAAGTATAAGCAATAAAATAAGCTTTTAAATTTGACTTCAGGGGCTTCCCTAGTGGTGCAGTGGTTAAGAATCTGTCTGCCCAGTGTAGGGGACATGGGTTTGACCCCTGGTCTGGGAAGATCCCATGCTGCAGGGCAACTAAGCCCATGTGTCGCAACAACTGAAGCCCGTGTGCCACAACTACTGAAACCCGCGTGCCCTAGAGCCCATGCTCGGCAACAAGAGAAGTCACCACAATGACAAGCCCTCGCACTGCAACGAAAAGTAGCCCCCGCTCACCGCAACTAGAGAAAGCCCGCGCGCAGCAACAAAGACCCAATGCAGCCAAAAATAAATAAAAGAATTAATTAATTAAAAAATAAAACAAACAAAGTGTGGCACTGCCATTGTGTAGCTATGTGACTTGGGAAAGTTACACTGTGCTCAGTTTCCTCATTTGTAAAATGGGGTAATAATCTTACCACATAGGATCATTGTGTTATTGAAATAAGTTGTATTTGCAGAGTACTTAGACCTGCACTAGCATATAGTAAACACTATATAAGTTTTTGTTAAGTAAATAAAATACTGTAGAAAAATCTATTCCAGCTAAAATGTGTGGTGATGGGGCTGATAAAAAGCAAGGCTATCCAGGGAGAATGACTAAGGTGATAAGACTGAAAAAAGCGGGAGACTTATTTGAAAGCCCTTATGATAAGAATCAGATATTTGGTTATCTTTTCTCCTCCCTGACCCTTGCCAGGAGATGGTTGGGTTAATTTTCTAGAAAAATGGAACCAGATGGGCTCTGGAGGCAAATATGTTAGGCTTAAAATGGGCAAGGATGATCAGTTGGATTGAGACAAGGGGATGAAGTGAAAGCTCACTGTATAATGACTGTGTAGACCCTTCCCCCACTGCTCCAGAAAAACCGCCAGGGAACCAAGCTTACACAATGTAGGTAAGAGAGAAAGGAATCCTTCCCCAGAGAAACTGAACCACACAAAGGATAAAATATTTGGGCACATCTAGTGATAAACCAGTGACCATAAAACTTTCTTACAAGCGATGTCCACCAAGAACAAGTCCACCATCCACACAGAGCTTCCAAACCATGTTTTGGTGTTCCTACCTTAAATAGGAATGGATAGACAAAAATCACCAGGCATTTGAGGAAAGCCTTCACTGGGAAGGAGAGACCAAAACAAACAGATAAAAAGAAAATAGAGATGATTCAGGAAACAGAACAAACCTTTTAAAATATCACATTCACATAACAAGAACAGGATACTATAAACAGGAATAATTGGGACGGTGGGGGCAGAGCTCTTTGAATTTAAAAGCTTCATTTTAGTATTATTTTTGTTTTGTGGTACGTGGGCCTCTCACTGTTGTGGCCTCTCCTGTTGCGGAGCTCAGGCTCCGGACGCGCAGGCTCAGCGGCCGTGGCTATGGCTCAGCGGCCATGCCGCTCCGCGGCATGTGGGATCCTCCCGGACGGGGGCACAAACCCGTGTCCCCTGCATCGGCAGGCGGGCTCTCAACCACTGCGCCACCAGGGAAGCCCCTAAAAGCTTTATTTTTGTCTTAGGTCAGCTACCTTGGAAGTGTAATCAAATGGGACCTTACAGGGCTTTCCTGGGTCAGATCCCCACCATGTCCTCCACCTGCCTGTTGTCTATAGAAAACTTTAGCCTTCCAGGCCTTCCCCGAATTCCAAAGAATAAATTTAATCAGAGAGGTGAGAAAATGCAAAAAGGAAGAAAAACAGTCAAGCAAAACAAAATAATAATAGTTTAGCCATCAAATAAAGTCAAGGACATTTAGTTTCTTCTCAAGGGCTATAGATAATATTCTGAGCCATGTCCTTTTAGTTGTTTTGCAGATACTGAACCCGCACCAGAAGGAAGAAGTTAACTGTATGCTGCCCACAAGCACGTAGACCCCAGATCAGTTGGAATCAGAAGGTTGATGATTTTGACTCCCGATTACCTGATTACTTCACCACCAAACACTCAAAAGAACGTCACGAGATGATCACGTACCTCACAACACACCTCCATCACCCTACCTTTAGGACCCTTTCCCTGAAAGCCATCGGGAGATTGGGCCTTTTGAGCACTAGCTGCCCTGGACTCCTTGCTTGGTGCCCTGCAATAAACGCTGCGCTTTCCTTCACCACAACCCAGTGTCAGTAGATTGGCTTTACTGCGGGGAGGCAATCGGACCTAAGTTTGGTTTGGTAACAGAAGTAGAGCCTGAGATGGGGATTCTTGTTCCAGCGATAGACTGAGGGAGAGTTTTGGGGAGAGAACCAGGATAGGTCAGGGCAAGAAACCTGCACAAGAATCTGGTCTCAACTGGAAACTTCCTTCAGTCTAGGTGACAGTGAAAAATGTAGACTACACACTACCCTACCCACTCAATCCCATTTGAACAAGCATCGAGCCTGTTTACTCCCATGACTGTCAGTTCCTGTCTGAGTTCTGAGCCCTGCATAGCCACTCAGAAGAGGCAGCTCCTGGTTAGCCAGGACAGCTCTCTAGAGAATGGGATGCTATGAGTTACCAGTCCACACCCCCAGCAACTAGGGGATGGCAGTGTGGGCTGGTAAAGAGCATACTACCCGAATGCAACTTTCTCATTCATTTTCCCCATATAGATAGTCTAATTTTATCCTTCCCTAGTAACTCTTAATAGTCTCACTTCCTTCAAACACACTATGCAAATAATGTTTTTTGAAATGATCTAAGTTATTTAGGCAATTTTGACTTTAGCTTTTGAAAAATTTAAACAAATAACAGCAAGACTGGCTTGCAATAAACCTCCAACAAATATATGCCAACTCTTAGGCTAACACCTGGCATCAGCCTCCTTTCACTTCTATTTTTATAGTTTGGATTATATAACTGAGGAAGTTTCACTTAAATCTTCTTCCACTTTCATTGTATTAATAGAAGTTCTAGAAAAAATGGTGAAAGGAGAATTATCAAAGAAATGATATGAGAAAAATTTCCACAGTGAAAGGCATATAACTCCAGATTAAAAATGCCCACTGAGTGTCCAGTGAAATGAATGAAAAACGACCCACACAAAGGCACATCATGAGATCTTAGAATACTGGGGATAAAGAAAAGGTTCTAAAGTTTGGGGACAGAAATCTAGGGCTATTTTTATAAGCCTTTTGGCACTATTTTACTTTTTTAAACTACAAGTCATAACAGTAATAACACAATATACAGGTTCCTGAGAGACCTTACATTCCACAAAATTGATCACTAAAAATAACAGGGCTCATGAAGAAAAATATGGTTGGGGAAGACAGCTCAAAAATGAGGCAGATTTGTTCATCGAAGCACCAAAAAAAACCTCAGTAAAATTCTAATAACACCCACACATATTTTAAAAGTTAGTGTGGGGAAATAGGACAGCAGGGTGTGAAATTAGCAAAATGTCCAACTAAAAGCTATATCCAGAGTGTCTATTCAAAAAGCAGTAGGCCAGGCCAAGTCATGGCAGAGATGATGTGATGACGTATCTTTAAATCTTTTTATTATGTAATACATAAGGGCACAGGATTTTGGTGAAAAAAAGACTCTCATAGATTTTCGTCCAATGCCCCAGTCTGGCGAGCACTTGGTGTCGTAAAAGTGTAGAAGCAGGGCCACTGACTGACACCAGGTGACATCACACACGCTCATTTCGAACAGGGGATCCTAATCCCCTTCCTCTTTCTGTGTCGAAAACCATTTCTTTTAAATGAGAGTCTATGTTAAGTGAATATAGAAATAGTATGAGGACAGAAGCCTGGGTCTGAGCCCAAGCTTTGCCACCAACTAGCTATGTTCTCATTCTCTAGACAGTGTTCCTCAACCAGGGGTAATTCCCACCCCCAACACACCTAGGGGATTTTTATGGTTACAGCTGGTAGGGCGGGAGGAAGTGGGTAGGGGGAGACGGAGGGGTACTACTGCTACTTAGTGGGAAAACAGCAGGGATCCCACAGTACAAGGGACAGCCCCTCCCGACAAAGAATCATCCCCCCAACCCCCTGCAAAGTATCAGGACTGCAGAAGTTGAAAAACTCTGTGCCAGGATAATAAGACGCTGTCCTTATTTCCGTAACCAGACCCCAGATCCAGGAGAAGGGCTAGAAATCACAGGGAAGCTCTTCCTTAAAATTGAAGTCTTTCACAAGTGGGTTGGGATGGCTGATAACAGTAAGCTTTCTTCCCCTGGAAATTTTCAAACACAAGATGAATGATGACACTGCTGGGCTCTCTGGAGGCCATCTCTACCTTGGAAGTGTTTAAAGTAAAATACTTAGGGTTCCTTCCAACACGGAACCCTTAGGAAAGACAGACAAGATGGGAAGCCCTGAAAGGTGAATCGAGTAACACGCAATAAAGTTCTGATAGAACTCACAGATCCACTGGCACATAAATACTAGAAAACACTGTCCCCAGGTAAAAACATACATGTCCATAGGATTGTGAGATGGTTTTCGTTTTTCCTTGGGACAGCATGACTCCTACCCCCATCTTATATCAACTGTGCACAGTCCTCACTCCAGTACAAAATATTTTTTTCACTCAGGGTCTTTAATTAAATAAGTTTAGAAAGTATAGAAATTGGAAAAAAGGAATAAAACAAAAAGGACAGGGGAATATAATTTTTTTTAAGTTCCTTTGATTAAGACTGTAAATGGTGACTACAGCCCTCTCCTGGGAAATACTGAAACAGAAAGGCGCAAAGATAACTTTCATGGGGCTTCCCTGGTGGCGCAGTGGTTGAGAGTCCACCTGCTGATGCAGGGGACACGGGTTCGTGCCCCGGTCCAGGAAGATCCCGCATGCCGCGTAGTGGCTGGGCCCGTGAGCCATGGCCGCTGAGCCTGCGCGTCTGGAGCCTGTGCTCTGCAACACGAGAGGCCACAGCAGTGAGAGGCCCGCGTACCGTTAAAAAAAAAAAAAAAAAAAAAGGATAACTTTCACGGTTCAGATCAGGGGTTCAATGTTACCAACGGCTTTGATTTTTTTTAGTTTTTTGTTAGATGTGAAAGATCCTTTGGGAAGGGAGCAAGACCAGAAATGGGGAGCAGATATTAACCGGTAGCATTTAAGATTTTAAGCTGAGTAATCCTGTGTCTTAGGGGTATTGGGGCATATTTAAGAGTGCCAATTCTATGGTCTTAATAATTGTTAGCTCATGTTTATTTCATTATGGATTTAAAAAAATATTTTGATACTTTCCAATGCTCTGGCTTGGATACATGCTTAAGCTATTAGTATAGAATATTGCCGTGTGTGTGCATGTGTGTGTGTTTGTCTGTGTCTGTGTTGCCTGACAGTGGTTATCAAGAAATGATTCCATGTCCCTCAGTGAAGTTAGCTGTGCTAACAGATACTACCTGCTAGGTTCAGTGACAGCTTTTCCTGATACTTAATGACAATTTCTTTTCATTTAAGGTTTTTAATGAAAAATAATGTAGGAGTTAAAATTGGGAGAAGAGTACATTTGTACCATAATTGGCTTCAAACCTACCAATTAAACATCATATGAATTAAAGTTTTATGTGTTTTTAATTGTCCCCTCAATAAGTGACGAGTACAGCTTGTCTGTTAACTATACAATAAATTATTTAACTATTGGATTTAGTCCTGAATTTCATAGATTTTAATTACCTGGAGAGGAAGCAGAGAGATGACAAAGGAGGACCCTCAGGAAAGTATGATCAAGAGGAGGCTATGGGGGCTTCCCAGGTGGCGCAGTGGTTGGGGGTCCGCCTGCTGATGCAGGGGACACGGGTTCGTGCTCCGGTCTGGGAAGATCCCACATGCCGCGGCGCGGCTGGGCCCGTGAGCTGTGGCTGCTGATCCTGCGTGTCCAGAGCCTGTGCTCTGCAACAGGAGAGGCCACAACAGTGAGAGGCCCGTGTACCACAAAAAAAAAAAAAAAAAAAAAAAGAGGAGGCTATGTCTGTCCTTCTCCTCAGTGAGAGAAGACATCTAATCACACGATGGTACTTGTGTAATTATAAAGTAATTAAAGTTGTGATTAGGACTGACCACAGAATGGACATTAACAAGTCTCTCTAAAAAATAACTCAAGTTTCAGGCCATAGGTTGTAGGCTGCTGTACTGAAATAGGATCCAGTTGTGTACCAATTCAAAATATTTCCTTAGCAATGGTTCAAATTTGACTGAAAATAAGAAAGTAGGTTGCCTAGTTTTCATATTGCTAAATAAAATCCCTCTTTGGAATGCATCCCAAGCCTGCTGGTGATTTGCAAAGTGCAGACGAAATAACAAGAGAAGAGGACGTTAACCAGCTTCCTCCCAAGACCTGAGAAGCACAAAGACAATTTGTAATTATTCATCCATCCAACCTACCTCCCATTTACTGAGCATCTCTTAATTTGAGGCACTGAGCCAGGCACCGGCTGCACATGGTTGTGAGTAAGATGTTACCTTGGCTGGTTGAAGGTGGAGGCCACAGCTACAATTAGTTCTACCCTACGCAAACGCTCACCTCACATTCACTTCACTCAAAGGGCATCTTCTCAGGACTCAGGAATCACTCTGGAAGAAAAACTAAAGGAGAATATGGTTCTTGTAAGTTGTATCCAAGCACCCTTTATTTTTAAATCCTGGGTGTTATTTTTGATGTGATATTCATTTCACTGTACTTGGAAAGAAGACCTTGTAATTCTTTAGACAAGCCTGTCAGCTGCAGCTTTATTATGAAACCGCAGTGAATCCCATATACACTATCATTAAAGCGTACTGTGACATGATTTAGTGGCAGGTCTTGAAAGACAAGGGGAAGACATTGGCAGAAAAGGAGTGATGATGATGTGTGACTTGGTGATCCCCAAACTGTTAAACTAGATAATAAGACTACTACAGTCCCCTTGATGAACTCAATTCTCTGAGTCTCCTGCTGGCTGCATTCGTTATATCAGCTGGGGACCTTGCTTTCATGACACCTGCAAGGCTTAATACTCTGTAGATTAGAAACCACGCCGTACCTATGGGACTGTCCACACCTCGCCAGAAGAGACAGAGCTTTCAGAAATCAGGAGAGATGTCAACTGGGGCTGGTGCCGAGGAGGGGCACAGAAACACCCACAGAGGCCCATCTCCCATCATCATTTCTCATTTTCCCATCTGCCTCTCAGCACTGGAATAATTGATTAGAGATAGAAGAAATTTGGGGCAGCTGCTGAAAGGAAAATCAGGCCTTGCTTAAGAAGGCTGATGGGCTCCTGGTTGAAAGAAGTAGCCCCAGTAGATTTAATAGCTCAAGTCTTGTTTACTAGTCCTTTTACTGCAATGAGTCCTATCATCATCTATTGTTTCTATACTACTGTACCCTTTCTGCTCTGATATTTGATATTTCTCTGAATGAGTTGACCTCCATGCTCTGGCTTTTTCTCTTCCATTTAGCCTTCTTAAATAGGCTTGGTCTCTCATTTCATCTGGATCTGATTTTCCCCCATATATTTACACACATTTCTTTCTGAAGTTTTAAAAATCACTTATCCGTCATCTGCCTACCACACTGTTTCCTTTCTTCCTTTTACTTCCATAGAGTTTCAACAAGACATATTAGTGAGGGTGTCTAGTATTGTGCTTGGCCGTATTTAGAGTCGCTCTCTGGAAGCTTCTTCCTTCCTCTCCTACCCCTAGCCTATATTAGTGGGTCTTCTCTCTCCAGACGCGAGTTGACAATGGTCCATGCCCTGTGGACCACATCTGGCCCACCACCCCTTGTTCTAAATGAAGTGTTACTGGCACACAGTCATGCCCATTTGCTTTTGCTTTGTCTACGGCTGCTTCCGTGCTATGACCGAGTTGCATGCTTATCTCAGGGATCGTAGGGGCCCTCGGAAAAAGTCTGTGGACCTCTGCTCTAGACAAAGTCTTTTTAGAAGTTCCATTCCTTTCTGCATTTGGCTGCTTTTCTTAGTTAGGCAAAGATCACAAGGTTAGGAAACTCAGTCAGAAATAATACCAAACTAAAGATGCCAGTTGGTTTCATTTAACTTTACAGAAGGACGGTCTCCATTCTCAGATAATGAAAGTCCCTAGTATCTCCCAAATGTAACAATACATTTTTTTCTGCCTTTACCATATCCTAAAATTAAAAGTTGCTTTTCTATTCATTTATTAAACCAAGCTCAAGTGCCCCCACTTCCATTAGAACTTTCTGATTGTTTAGAATATTTCCCCCCTTTTAAGACACAGCCTTCCGCATCGCACCAGCTCACCTGTCTCTGCTTCCCTTCTCCTGACTGCCTCATCCATTAGCCTTCCTGCCTCTTGTGATTTATGGTTTAGCAATATAGTTTTTTATTGCTTGAGAATGACTCTGTAGGTTTCTTTTCGCTCTGAGTGCATTTTCCAATGAAACACACATAGTGCTTCACCTAAGATGGATTCTGGAAAATAAAAAAGTCTCCATCTCCTTCCATGAATGAATATCCTATTCTAGTCTTTCCTAGTATCCCTGAGATTTCTATATTGCCCATTGGTTCTGAAATAGCATCTCCAATAGATGAAAATGAAGAGATAATATAGACTGGGGAACTACATAGTATTTTGTTTACTTGAAATAGTTTACAAAATTTAAAAACTGTAAGCGTTTGATTAAAATCTGTATTCCCAGTTTCTCTTGAAAAATCAGAAAATCTAGCACCACCAAAATTTCCATGTCACTTCGACCAGCTGGAGCTCCACAACCCTGCCGCCTTTGAAGAGTCACGTGCTTTCTGATCTCCAGTTCACCATAGTTCTCACACTCCTCTCAGCCTGTGCTGGGCCCGCTTCATCACTGTGTTGCCTACTCATTCTCCATAGGCATTTAATTTGTGATTCCTGATCTAAACCAAATATCCAAGGGACGTGAACATTTGACTGAAGAGCTACACACAGGTGGTTAACAGTAATAGCTTAATATAACTGGAAATGGAGGTAATATAATGGAGGAAATGGCAAATGCATGGAATTATATTCCAGATATATCATTTTACAGCCTGTATTGCTAAAATACTAACAAAGAAAAAAACAAACAAACTAACCTTGGAGCTTTGATAGTCTGTGGGTAACCAAGACCAAGCTAAGCCCTAGATTAGGTAAGTACATAGTGAAGTGGGTGTTATGGCCTGAAATGTTTTCCCTCAAAATTCATATGCTGAAACCCTATGGCCCAGTATCTCAGAATGTGACTGTGTTTGGAGACAGGGCCTTTAAAGAGGTGATTAAGTTAAATGAGGCTGTTAGAAGGGGCCCTAATCCAATCTGACTGGTGACTTGTAAGAGAAGAAAATCTGGACACACAAAAGGACACCAGGGGCATGCGTACACTGGGAGACTACCACATGAAGAGGCAGCAAGAGGGTGACTGTCTGCAAACCAAGGAGAGAAACCTCAAAAGAAACCAAACATGCCAACATCTTGATCCAGAACTGCGAGAAAATACATTTCTGTTGTTTATGCCATCTGATCTGTGGTACTTTGTTACGGCAGCCCTAGCAAATAAATACAGCGGGGCGCCTACAATAGTCTCCTCCTTGGCCTTATACAATGTTTTTCTCTCACTCTCCTATAACTGAAGAGTCCCACGGTTACTTGTCTTCTCTCACACTCATGGAAGACATTCTCACAGCCTATGATACATTCCCCTCTCCACACTGTTCACCAAAGCAGGCCTACCTGCACATGTTTGCAAGGTCATGATTGTCAAGATGCCACAGTTACCCAATATGATTTATGTCTGGGAGACAGAGAATGGAGACTGAGGGAATGTAACAAGTAGCTATTGATTCTTGCAAGTTTAACCCAGAAATATACAGCAAAACAAGATCCATCAATTATCTCATTGCTACTTCTGAGTTACCTTTTCTGTTGATGCTCCTAAAATATCACATATCTTTAACTTTGTAATACTCTCTTGTCCAGAAGAACCAATTGTTGATGACCCCTTTCTTAGCAATCATAACTCTACCTTTTATTTAATTAGTTTTTGTCAATATTTATTGATTAAAATAATGTAAATATTTTATTTATTAGAAGTTTTACATTTTAATTTAGTCACAGTTGCCAATATTTTCCTTAAACATTTGTGCTTCTGCGTCTTGTTTCAGAAAAACTTACTATGGCTGATTCTGTTGGGGGCCTCCAATACCCATTCTACCTTTCTGCCTTAGTAACAGAATTCCAGTTTTTAGCCGGACATATTGCCACTCAGCTAAAAGACTACAGTTCCCAGTCCTTTAAAAAAATTTTTTTAATATATTTTTATTGGCGTATAACTGCTTCACAATACTGCACTAGCCTCTGTCCCACAGCAAAGTGAATCAGCCATATGCATACATACATCCCCATATCCCCTTCCTCTTGAGTTTCCCTCCCACCCTCCCTATCCCACCACTCTAGTTCATCGCAAAGCTCCGAGCTGATCACCCTGTGCTATGCTGCTGCTTCCCACTAGCTAACTATTTTACATTTGGTAGTGTATATATGTCAATGCTACTCTCACTTCGCCCAGCTTCCCCCTCCCTTCTGTGTCCTCAAGTCCATTCTATATGTCTACGTCTTTATTCCTGCCCTGCCACTGGGTTCATCAGTACATTTTTTTTTTTTTTTAGATTCCATATATATGCGTTAGCATACAGTATTTTTCTCTTTCTGACTTACTTCACTCTGTATGACAGACTCTAGGTCCATCTACCTCACTACAGATAACTCAATTTCGTTTCATTTTATGGCTGAGTAATATTCCATTGTATATATGTGCCACATCTTCTTTATCTGTTCACCTGTTGATGGACACTTAGGTTGCTTCCATGTCCTGGCTATTGTAAATAGAGCTGCAACAAACATTGTGGTACATGACTGTTTTTGAATTATGGTTTTCTCCTGGTATATGCCCAGTAGTGAGATTGCTGGGTCGTATGGTAGTTCTATTTTTAGTTTTTTAAGGAACCTCCATACTGTTCTCCACAGTGGCTGTATCAATTTACATTCCCACCAACAGTGCAAGAAGGTTCCCTTTTCCCCACCCTCTCCAGCATTTATTGTTTGTAGAGTTTTTGATGATGCCACCCATTTTTTAATTGGATTGTTTGTTTTTCTGATATTGAGCTCTATGAGTTGTTTGTATATTTTGGAGATTAATCCTTTGTCCATTGTTTCATTTGCAAATATTTTCTCCCATCCTGAGGGTTGCCTTTTTGTCTTGTTTATGGTTTCCTTTGCTGTGCAAAAGCTTTTAAGTATAATTAGGTCCCATTTGTTTATTTTTGTTTTTATTTTCATTACTCTAGGAGGTGGGTCAAAAAGATCTTGCTGTGGTTTAGTTCAAGGAGTGCTTTTCCTATGTTTTCCTCTAAGAGTTTTATAGTATCTGGTCTTACATTTAGGTCTTTAATCCATTTAGATTTATTTTTGTGTATAGTGTTAGGTAGTGTTCTAATTTCATTCTTTTGCATGTAGCTGTTCAGTTTTCCCAGCACCACTTATTGAAGAGGCTGTCTTTTCTCCATTGTATATTCTTGCCTCCTTTGTCATAAATTAGGTGGCCGTATGTGCTTGGGTTTATCTCTGGGCTTTCTATTCTGTACCATTGATCTATATTTGTTTTTTGTGCCAGTACCATACTGTTTTGATTCCTGTATCTTTGTAGTATAGTTTGAAGTCAGGAAGCCTGATTCCTCCAGCTCAGTTTTTCTTTCTCAAGATTGCTTTGGCTATTTGGGATCTTTTGTGTTTCCACACGAACTGTAAAATTTTTTGTTCTGATTCTGTGAAGAATGCCATTGATAATTTGATAGGGATTGCAATGAATCTGTAGCTTGCTTTGGGTAATATAGTCATTTTCACATTACTGATTCTTCCAATCAAAGAACATGGTATATTTCTCCATCTGTTTATGTGATCTTTGATTTCTTTCATCAGTGTTTTCTAGTTTTCTGAGTACAAGTCTTTCACCTCCTTAGGTAGGTTTCATCCTAGGTATTTTATTCTTTTTGTTGTAATGTTAAATGGGATTGTTTCCTTAATTTCTCTTTCTGATTTTTCGTTATTAGTGTATAGGAATGCCAGAGATATCTGTGCATTAATTTTGTATCCTGCAACCTTACCAAATTCATTGATTAGTTCTAGTAGTTTTCTGGCAGCAACTTTAGGATTTTCTATGTAGAGTATCACGTCATATGCAAACAGTGACAGTTTTACTTCTTCTTTTCCAATTTGTATTCCTTTTATTTCTTTTTCTTCTCTGATTGCCATGGCTAGAATTTCCAAACTATGTTGAATAAGAGTGGCGAGAGTGGACATCCTTGTCTTGTTCCTGATTAGTGGAAATGGTTTCATTTTTTCACCATTGAGAATGATGTTGGCTGTGGGTTTGTCATATATGGCCTTTATTATGTTAAGGTAACTTCCCTCTATGCCTACTTTCTGGAGAGTTTTTATCATAAATGGCTGTTGAATTTTGTCGAAACCTTTTTCTGCATCTACTGGGATGATCATATGGTTTTTATTCCTTAATTTGTTATTGTGGTGTATCACATTAATTGATTTGCATATATTGAAGAATCCTTGCATCCATGGGATATATGTCACCTGACCATGGTGTATGATCCTTTTAATATGTTGTTGGATTCTGTTTGCTAGTATTTTGTTGAGGATTTTTGCATATATTTTCATCAGTGATATTGCTCTATAATTTTATTTGTGATATCTTTTTCTGGTTTTGGTATCAGGGTAATGGTGACCTCACAGAATGAATTTGGGAGTGTTCTTCCCTCTGCAATTGTTTGGAAGGTTTTGAGAAGGATAAGTGTTAGCTCTTTGCCAAATGTTTGATAGAATTCACCTGTGAAGCCATCTGATCCGGGACTTTTGCTTGTTGGAAGATTTTTAATTACAGTTTCTATTTCATTACTTGTGACAGGTCTGTTTATATTTTCTAATTCCTCCTGGTTCAGTCTTGGAAAATGTACCTTTTCCAAGAATTTGTCCATTTCTTCATGGTTGTCCATTTTATTGGCTTAGAGTTGTTTGTAGTAGTCTCTTATAATCCTTTGTATTTCTGCAGTGTCAGTTGTGATTTCTCCTTTTTCATTTCTAATTTATTGATTTGCATCCTCTCCCTTTTTTTCTTGATGAGTCTGGTTAAAGGTTTATCAATTTTATTTATCTTCTCAAAGCACCAGCTTTTAGTTTTATTGATCTTTGCTACTGTTTTCTTCATTCCTATTTCATTTATTTCTGCTCTGATCTTCATGATTTCTTTTCTTCTACTGCCTTTGGGTTTTCTTTGTTATTCTTTCTCTAGTTGCTTTAGGTATAGCGTTAGATTGTTTGAGATATTTCTTGTTTCTTGAGGTGAGATGAATTGCTATAAACTTCCCTCTTAGAACTCCTTTTGCTGCTTCCCATAGGTTTTGGATCATCGTGTTTTTGTTGTCATTTGTTTCTATGTATTTTTTAAATTTCTTCTTTGATTTCTTCAGTGATCTCTTGGTTATTTAGTAGTGCACTGTTTAGCCTCCATATATCTGTGTTTTTCACAGTTTTTTTTTTTCCTGTAATCGATTTCCAATCTCATAGCATTGTGGTCAGAAAAGATACTTGATACAATTTCAATTTTCTTCAATTTATCAATGCTTGATTTGTGACCCAAGATGTGATCTATCCTGGTGAATGTTCCAGGCGCACTTGAGAAGAGAGTGTATTCTGCCACTTTCAGGTGGAATGTTCTATAAAAATCAATTAAATCTATCTGGTCTATTGTGTAATTTAAAGCTTGTGTTTCCTTATTTGTTTTCTCTTTGGATGATCTGTCCATTGGTGTAAGTAGGGAAGTCCCCTACTATTATCATGTTACTGTCGATTTCCCCTTTCATGATTGTTAGCATCTGCCTTATGTATTGAGGTGCTCCTATGTTGGGTGTATAAACATTTATAATTGTTATATCATCTTCTTGGATTGACCTGTTGATCATTATGTAGTGTCCTTCCTTATCTCTTATAACTGTCTTTATTTTAATGTCTATTTTATCTGATATAAGCATTGCTATTCAGCTTTCTTTTAATTTCCATTTGCATGAAATATCTTTTTCCATGCCTTCACTTTCAATCTATCTGTATACCTAGGTCTGAAGTAGACAGCATATATATGGGTCTTGTTTTTGTATGCACTCAACCAGTCTGTGTCTTTTGGTTGGGGCACTTAATCCATTTACGTTTAAGGTTATTACTGATATGTTTGCTCCTATTACCATTTTCTTAATTGTTCTGGGTTTGCTTTTGTGGGTCTTTTCCTTCTCTGTGTTTCCCACCTAGAGAAGTTCCTTTAGCATTTGTTGTAAAGCTGGTTTGGTGGTGCTGAATTCTCTTAGCTTTTGCTTGTTTGAAAAGCTGTTTATTTCCCCATTGAATCTGAATGATATCCTTGCTGGGTAGAGTAATCTTGGTTGTAGGTTTTTCTCTTTCATCACTTTAAGTATATCCTGATACTCCCTTCTGGACTGCAGAGTTTCTGCTGAAAACTCAGCTGATAACCTTATGGGGTTTCCTTTGTATGTTATTTTTTGTTTTTCCCTTGCTGCTTTTAATATTTTTTTGTTTGTACTTAATTTTTGATAGTTTGATTAATATGTGTCTCGGCACATTTCTCTTTGGGTTTATCCTCTATGGGACTCTTTGCATTTCCTGTACTTGATTGACTATTTCCTTTCCAATGTTAGGGAAGTTTTTGATTATAATCTCTTCAAATATTTTCTCAGACCCTTTCTTTTTCTCTTCTTCTTCTGGGACTCCTATAATTTGAATGTTGTTGCGTTTAGTGTTGTCCCAGATGACTCTGAGATTGTCTTCACTTCTTTTCATTCTTTTTTCTTTATTCAGCTCCTTGACGGTTATTTCCACTATTTTACCTTCCAGGTCACTTATCCGTTCTTCTGCCTCAGTTATTCTGTTATTGATTCCTTCTAGTGTATTTTTTTTCATTTAAGTTATTGTGTTGTTCATCTCTGTTTGTTGGTTCTTTAGTTCTAGATCTTTGTTAAACAGTTCTTGTATTTTCTCAATCTATGCCTCCATTCTATTTCCAAGATTCTGGATCATCTTTACTATCTTTACTCTGAATTCTTTTTCAGATAGATTGCTTATTTGCTCTTCATTTATTTGGTCTTGTAGGTTTTTACCTTGCTCCTTCATCTGTGACATTTTTTTGCCATCTCATATATATATATTTTTTTCATGAGTGGGATTGTGTTCCTGTCTTACTAGTTGTTTGGCCTGAGGCTTCCAACACTGAAGTTTGTAGGCTGTTGGGTAGAGCTGGGCCTCGGTGCTGAGATAAGCACCTCTGGGAGACCTCACTCTGAGGAATATTCCCTGGGGTCTGAGTTTCTCTTTTAGTTCAGTGGTTTGGACTCAGAAATCCCACCGCAGGAGCTTTGCCCTGAGCCCCAGCTCATGAACCAAGATCCTGCTAGCCACGTGGGGTGGCAAAAAAAAAAAAAAAAAAAGGAGAAAGGGAAGAACAATGGCAAAGCAAAGAATAAAGTTAGACTAGGAAACTAATAGATATGTTAGAAAGAATATAAAAATATAGATGAAACAACAACCAGAAGGTAAAACAGAACCACAATAGTAAAAAAGAGGGGGAAAAAAATGTGGAAAAGACCTTGGCTGCGGAGGGCAGGGCCTAAGCAAGGGTGGGGTTTGGGCAGTGGGCGAGGCCTGTGCTTAGGACCCACAGGGCTGGAAAAGGCCCTGGGGGGTGTGAGGGTGGGGCTTAGGCTCAATGGAACAGAAGGGGCCCAGGTGTGCCTCCTGCCTCTGGTCTCAGAGGGGGGCAGTCCCCACCTGGGAGCCCAGCATGCTTCCTGGGCTCAAGTGTGTAGGGCAAACGCCCCCTGCTCCTCTCCCACTCCTCTGGTCCTGGAGGGCCCCTGCTGCCTGCCTCTCCTGCTCACCCTCAGCCTCGTTCCTATGTCCCCAGGACCCATGTGTCCTGGAGGGGGCTTTGGAGGGTGGGAGACCCAACCTGGGAGGCTCAGCAGGTTTCCCGGGCTTGAGTGGGCCAGGGATATGCTAGGTGTGCTCCCCCCGATCTGAGCCCCCAAGGGTCCCTCCAAGCATGGGAACCCCTCCCCCCCCCCAGGCACCCCTCAGGGGCGCCAGTCCTGTCTGGCCTCCACTTCTCCTCCCCCCTCAGTCACCCCCTGTCCTACCAGTTCGCCTGGTGGTTCCTCCTGTCACCTTGGGTGTAGGGGTGCCCCATCAGCGTCCTGCAGGTGCCCTAGTTGTGGGGAGATGTGAACTCCATGTCTTCCCACACTGCCATCTTGACTCCTATACCTTTTAACTTACTCCTGACTCAGAAAAACTGACCTGGACTTTCCTCTCCAGATTCACTCATTCTTCTGCTAACATGTGAAGGTGACTATGGCTTGTTCAACAAGGGCCTCTTTTAGCAGGCACAAGGGAGGTTGCTGGATAAATGTTCATGGTATGTAGTCTGCACAGTGGAAACAAATAGTCAACTTGGCCTTTCAGCTTATAGAAATCAGAACACAATCTTCCCAGCCACATATGTTTTTGCACTGTTGCAATAACATCACATGCTTCTTTGCACGGTTGGGTGATAATCCCAAAAGAGAACCAGCTTCTTGGAGACAGAGATTAATTTTTTTCCTTTATATGTCTCATTGACTATGTTACTGGAACTTGACATTCTATTAGACGTTCATTAGTATTGTTGATGGTTTTGCCCTGGTTAAAAGGCAGTTCCCCTTGGAATACCTTATCTAACCTTTTATATTAATTAACATTATCCAACATGACAGTTAACTAAAGACAGTTTGGAGTTTACACAGAGAAGTTTCTTTTAGAAGAAGGCATACCCAATGGGGTGGCAGATGGGAGATATCTGACTGGTTATCCAGGGAACAGCAGAAGGGAGGAAATCAGGCCCAAGTTGGAAAATGCCACTAATAAGGAAAATGGGAAGGAAATCAGCAATATTATCATACTGCTGAAGGAGGGCTCTGTATGGAAAAATCTAACTGGGGGTCTCACGCGGGTAGAGACAGACGTTGGTTTTCTAGGGTTCTGTCTATTTAAGGACATCCTCAGATCTAATTGTTCTGCCACCTGACTAGAATCAGTTCTATTATTTACAGTTTTCTTGTTTAAGATAAATGTAATCTATAAACATCTGAACATGCATAAAAGTTACAAAAAGGTATATTATTCACTTTGTGAAATAAGTATTTGTCTTTGCAAGATTTACAATAGGTCTCCTCTAAAATATACACTCATCTATTACAATTTCAGGTGCATCTCCACGTGATTACAAGATTTTCCAAAACCACAAATGTGACTTAAACAAACCCTAAGTGCAAAATATATAATGCCACTTGGAAGTATGTATATATTTTAAGTATGTTAACATACACAAACTCCAAACAACATATAAGTGTACACATTCACACATGTACGCTTACACACGTGCACAAATTCATGCCAACCGCTTCTCTTTAGGTTTTAATTAAAGTGCCAATCCCAAAGATGAATGATTTTCAGGAATAGGCACTGAAAAAAGAAATAAAAGGGCCAGTGGCATTTTGACAGATGACAGTGTGACAGGGATGCATGGCCCAAGTTTTACTAGAATAAATCACCTTCATGCTAGTATTTACCCTTGACTCCATTTCCCTACCAAATTGGTTCTGGGAGGAATGCTTGCTTAGGCAGAGGTCAGATGCAAGGAATAGAGACCCATCATCTCCAAAATCCTCCTTGATCCTAAGTAAAGCAATAAGAACCAAAGACTTATCCACCACTAATAATTAAACATTTAACGAACTGGCTCAAAGCCTTAGTTTTCCTTTCTAGCTCTTGTCCTCACTATGGACACCCAAGCCAAGGGAGTATGTTAAACCAATGAGAACAGATCACATCTGGGGGAAAAGACAAAGGAGATGCATCCTTCAAAAAGCACATTTCATTTTTAGATTTCAATTCTTCTTCCACCGCCAGTGTTGTTACGCAGAGTCTGCCATTGCTGCTGGCTAGGACCTTGCCTCACATCTCCAATCCTCTCTTTGAGGGAAGATTCACCCTCTGATGAAACCAGCCACAATTTAGAAACCTTCATTTCCTGGGCAGAGCCTTCCAGCCACACTAAATTCATCTGGGTGAAGGAAACTTAAGTGATTTGGAGGATTTTGTACATGATATTCCCCTACATGTATAACCCAGACTAAAGAGATTTATTTGGACGAAATGAGAAATGACCTTAAACTCTGTCTTTCACTTGCATCAAACCCCAAACAAAGTTGCCAAGTTTACAAATGTTTATCCATTATTTTCCTCCTTTCTCCTCACTTGGTGGGTATACCCTCCTCTACCTTCTCATTGGTGATGAAGCAAATAATTCAGCAATTTTAAGAGATATGGATTAGAGGTTTTCCCCCTTACCATTTTGCTGATTAGGAAGCACAGACTGCCCGTGAATTTCAGATAGGCATCCAAACTTTTATTGGAACCAAGTAGCAACATTTGAATTTAACCCACACTAATTGTAATGAATCTCATGTTTTGTACATTCAGTACCATGTAACATGACAGCGCACACATTTATTGAATAGAAGCATCCTCATTCACTTCCCCCATATGTATAAATACTAATGTTATCTTAGTAACTGTTGACAGTTAAGTCTTCTTCTTGCTCCTTTGCCTGTACATTGCAAATAATAAGATTTTGAAATCTTCTAAGACAAGTAGAATTTTTTGACTCTTACCATTAAAAAAAAACAGATACTAGATAGACTTGTTCTCAATAAACAACCCTCACAATCTTCCAATGAATATATGTCAACCTAAACAAACAGCTGGCATCAGCCTCCTCTCATTTCTATTTTTTTTTTTTTTTTTTTGCGGTACGCGGGCCTCTCACTGTTGTGGCCTCTCCCGCTGCTGAGCACAGGCTCCAGACGCGCAGGCTCAGCGGCCATGGCTCACGGGCCCAGCCGCTCCGTGGCATGTGGGATCTTCCCGGACCGGGGCACGAACCCATGTCCCCTGCATCGGCAGGCAGACTCTCAACCACTGCGCCACCAGGGAAGCCCTCATTTCTATTTTTATAATTATGAGTTAGGTAACAGGAATTTTTGTGTAAATACTCAAACTCAGTGGAAACCGTAGATATTCTGGACTGTTCCTCTCATACTTCCATTTAAGCTTTACTTTCATCAAATGTGAAATGTTATTATCAGCATCACCATTATCTAATGGTATAAATGACTCAAGATGTCTTGCATTGCATCCAGATCTAAAGATAAAGAAATAAATCATGGAATAATTATTATGCTGACTCTTAAAATAGTCTTGCGGCTCCTCCTAAACTCTTTTAGATTAAATTAACTTGAAACCAATACTTGAAGAAAATGGATATTGACAACATAAGGTATTATGATCCTCATAGCGTCGGTATAGTTCAATAGATATATATGACCAACGACCACAGGATGATATGAAATCAAGCTGTGCACGAAGCCACAAACGGGCTTATAGACGAACATGAAGCTGATCCTTGACTTGAGATCTCCTTGCTTTCTGAGATTTTCCCAGTATCAGTTCATATTTCTAAGGATTCCTGCTATGCAGTTCCATTTCTCTGCTTTATAAGTGCAGTAGTCACAGCGACATGCCAAAACGTCAGGCAGAATATCGATTCATCATTAGGAAAAAGTATCACTAATACTTGTGATTTTGATATGAAGAACTTGCTCATGAAGTCATGTCTATTCACTTTAATGTGACATTTTTTGTGCTGTTCAACATGGGATGATGCTTCAAGTTGGCTTCTAGCTGTCTGTCCAAAGGATGATATTGTATTCATTCAGGTTGTTTATCCCCAGGACACTCATTCCTCCAAGGGACCAAGTCAGATCTGCAGAATATGCTCTCATGCTTCTACTTACTACAACGGGTCAATTTGCTGCAAAGTCCCTCAGAGCCCTAAACAAGGTAAGGCAGTGTTAAAAACAATTCTCCACAGGGCTGCACCTGGGAAAAATTGTAGAAAGTGTTGTTTCTACTTAATACTTTCATTTTCCCTTAGTTTTTCCCCCCACTGTCCTAATACCAAGTACCAGTCTGGCATTGAACAGGCTTCCAACTACTTTTTAACAAGGGTTTCGTTTGAGGCAATGGTTTCCAAACTTGTCTGTTCAGTGGAATCACCTAGAGAGCTTTTAAAAAAAATGCAGATTTCCAACCTCAGAGATTCTGATTCAGTAAGATTCAACTGTGGGAAGTTTTATCCCTCCCTTCTTATTATGAGAACTTGGTAATCCAAAAATTTGTCAAGATCCAAGGAAAGGAATCCCTAATTGTAACCATCTTGTAGGAAACCCTAATCGTAGGGTCTTGTGATAAAAAATCATTTTATAGTATTTATAACAGTGTATTTAATATCATGCCTCATCCATGACCTGACCCATGATATCTGGATATTCAGAATTTTTCCAGATCCCTTTTCTAGCTTTTCTTTTTGTGAATCTTTGCAGTAGAGCTTCTTATATGAGGAAGGCCATATGCAAGGATATTGAGAGCATCGGCTCTCATTTAAGATTTCTTGTGTTTAAAAATGTTGATTTTGCCACTTGCTACCTCTTTAAGCCTCAATTAAAATGAAACAGCAATATCTACCCAAAGGATTGTTGAGCGAATTAATTGACATAATAAGTGTGCCACAATGTCTGATACATAGGAAGCACTCCATACATGTAGGTTATCGTAACAATTGTAGTTTAATGACATTGAAATCTTAAACTTTAGATTTTACTTTCTGTAATTCTTCACTGCCTCTGATTATTGGAGTGTAGAAAAGGTATTTCCCAAGCAGGGAAAACCAGGAGGAGGATTCCGAGAACAGATAGGAAATAACGAATGGTGGAATATAAATAAGTACTGTAGAGAGGGGGAAAACGTTCCTAATGGGAGAATAAATGAGCCAAGTTGAGATTATTTAAAGTGTACAGAAGAAAATGAAGAGTATAATCCCCAGCACTTCACCATTCACCCCATTCCTGGACAGGTTAGGTTCACTGGGGCTTTGACGCTTGAATTTCTCATAATGTCAGCCACCTGGTGCCCAAGGCTTCTGCTGTTTTTACACTTCTCGACAAACCCCTGCAATTTTCCCATTGTTCTTCTTTTTATAAATGGAACAAGCGTGCAATTATGAAATACGTCAGTCACTTCTCTGATACAAGTATCTTAATTTCTTATTCTGGACTATAATGTTCTAATTTTCTCCTCATCTGATCTCTTGAATTATAGCATAAAATACATTTGGGGCCATCGTATTCAGAATAGCTTCTCACATTTATTATCTAAGATTCTCTTTGCATTTCTAAAGCTTCCTTTATCTGTTTTACCATCTTCTTGTAATCTACCTACTGTTCAGTTCTTAATTTAAAAAAGTTGCTCTTGTGAGGTTGAATGGCTGCTTTTGAAACCAGTAAGTAAGATTCTTTTCAGATTTCATACTTATCTTGATGAGTGCTTACTTAGTAGATGATTCAAGAATTGAGGAAGTTAACGAGCTACTTTAGTTTCAGGGGAAACTGTTTGGGAGGGGGAAAGAGAGAAGACACTGATGTCCATACGGTCTTGTGAGTTTTTCTCCTTCAGTTATTTTCATTAAAAATGATAATTGCATGAAAACAAGATTTTTTTTCCCTTGAGGGCACACCTGCTCTTTCTGTGACACGACTTAAAGAGTGTCTTTTTGTGTGTGACATCTGTTATTTCCAGAGGAGTCTGGGATAATGTTTCTTACAGATAAAAAAAAAAAAAAGTCAGAGAGACAATAATTTTTCTAAGCTAAGGAAAAAAAAAGATAATCCTAAAATCTTTAGTTAGTTGCTTTGTTCAAAGATATTTCATTCATTCATGGAGGGGATACTTTTCTAAGAAAATGGCTACTAGGTCAAATGAAATCAGTTATTGTTTCCACCAATGTAAATATAAAAGTGGTATGATCAGGACTCAGAGAGTTCAGAGAGGAGACTGCCTAAGATGACCAGAATTTTTGTCTATATAAATAGTTGAAGGTACGTGACTTTTCATATGTTGGTTTTTCCTGTTTAATGGATAGAATATTAAAATACTCCAGTTGATATTTGCTATATGTTGAGAACTAAAAACCTCTTTCTCCAGTTTTTAACTTCATTTTAAAGACAACTATGTTGTTTAAATAAAAGGAAAACATAACCTGGCTTGCAAAACAGCATCTCCACATTGTCACTAAGTAATCGTTCCAGTTGTGTGGGGATCAAAGTTCATTTTGGTTTCTTCTGGCTGGAAATAGGAATCTTATTTATTTCTTTTCCTTGATCCACCTTTTTCTTTTCTTTTATTTCTTTAAACAAAATGTGGGGGAGGGGAGGAGCTCATTTTCTATAGTCTCCATCAGTTCTAGGATTTGAGGGTGCTATCCGCCATTTCTATTTACTTGCTAACTTCTACACATAACTGTAGGTTCAGAAGTAGATTGTACAAGAAAATAAAGAGGAAAAGAAAACCAAGATTCATTACTTTTGTACATGGTGGGGTAAAAGAGAAAAGGAAAATTACTAGATAACCTAGGGTCTATAATTACCTAACTATGTCATTTATCTGAGCCAGTGTTTCAGTTAGAGAAGTCAATTATAATATACATTTTGGATGTATATTATGGCCTGAGTCTCTTTTATGGGCATCTAGAATTTTGGCAGTTCACTCAACTCAGGGATTATCAATTTACTCCAAAAATATCTGATGCTGTACCAGGCACTGTATCAATATATCCATGCATGGATATCATTCAGTATTTTATACTTCACACAAATCATCTGATTCAACTCTTTGTTTGGTAGGGATTAGGAAGAAGGAGATTACTTGGACTAGGTAATTAATTCACAGTAACATTTTATACCATGATTTAGTACATCAAAAGAGCCACGGTGTATGTTTTTCAAAATATGTAAATGATTTGGTGCATTCTGAGAGTCCTTTAGTGCTTTTGACCATTTAAAATAAATTTTACTTCCTATGAGAAAAATAGGGTTATATTATTTCCTGCTTTTCCCTACTAAAGCTTGTTTTATGGTAGGTATGATATAATTTGAAGGTGGTAGGAAGGACTGCCATTTTTAAATTCCCCCCTCTTTGCCCCAAGAGTTCCCATAATATCTCAAATTTCACTTTTAGAGATTAATTTCTTTTAGTCTGGAAGGCTTTTGTGCTACAAGAATTTTCTATTAAAATGCAAGTGCCCCTGGGAGAGGAAACATCTTAACCAGTAATGAACAACCTGAGGCTTCATGTAGCTTTAAACTATGGCCAAGATATAATTCTGCATAAAAATGATTTAAAAGTTGACTCCCTGTTACTGTTTTTCAAATATACTCAGATATTAACATTTTAATGCATAGAAAGAAGTATAATTTTCCCATTTACATTTTTTCTAGTCAATAAAGTAAGTAAAATAAATTGTCAGGATACACATTTTGAGATTAGATCAAAGAGCATGCAGGGAGCGGCAAGCGTGGCAAACGGCCCTGCGTGTGGCACCCTAGAGGACCCGGAGAGTGAGTGGAACCCTCACGGTGTGTGAGGCGACAGTGGTGCGGAGCAAGCCACCCAGGTGGTGTCACACTTCAGAGCACGTCATTTCCCACTTAATCTACCACTGATGAGCATTTAGAAAAAAAAAAAACCCACAACTAATCACCCAGCCATTATCACACCTCAAAAAGTTAAGAGCTAAACATACACACCTGTCCAAGGATTTGGAGAAGCTGAGAGAAGATCCAGGGAAAATTAGAGCAAGTTGCAGGCCCAGCTGCTGCTTCATGCAAACAAGTTTGTGGGATCTTGGTTCCCAGGCTAGAGGTCGGGCCTGAGCACCTGTGGTGGGAGCTCCAAGTCCAAAGCACTGGACTAACAAAGAACCTCAGACTCCAGGGATTATTAATCGGAGTGAGGTCTCCCAGAGGTCCTCATCTCAGCACCAACACCTGGGTCTATCCAACTGCCCGCAAACTCCAGTGCTGAATGCCTCAGGCTAATCCACTAGTAAGACAGGAATACAGACCCACCCATCAAAAAACAAACAAAAAAAATCCAAAATAACAAAAAAATATGTTACAGATGAAGGGGCAAGGTAAAAACCTACAAAACCAGATAAATGAACACAAAATAGGCAACCTACCTGAAAAAGAATTCAGAGTAATGATAGTAGAGATGATCCAAAATCTCAGAAACAGAATGGAGAAAATATAAGAAACATTTCACAAGGATCTAGAAGAACTAAAAAGCAAAAAAACAGGGATGAACAACACAATAAATGAAATTAAAAATACTCTAGAGGGAATCAATAGCAGAATAACTGAGGCAGAAGAACGGAAGAGTGACGAGGAAGATAAAATAGTGGAAATAACTGCCAGGGAGTCAGAATAAAGAAAAAAGAATGCAAAGAATTCTGGACAGTCTCAGAGACTTCTGGAACAATATTAAACGCAACAACATTCAAATTACAGGGGTACGAGAAGAAGAAGAGAAAAAGAAAGGGTTTGTGAAAATATCTGAAGAGATTATAGTCAAAAACTGCCTTAACATGGGAAAGAAAATAGTCAATCAAGGCCAGGAAGCACACAGTCCCACAAGGATAAACCCAAAGAGAAACATGCCGAGACACATATTAATCAAACTATCAAAAATTAAATACGAAGAAAAAATATTAAAAGCAGCAAGGGAAAAGCAACAAATAACATACAAGGGAACCCCCATAAAGTTAACAGCTGATCTTTGTGCGGAAACTCTGCAAGCCAGAAGGGAGTGGCAGGACATATTTAAAGTGACGAAAGGGAAAAACCTACAACCAAGATTACTCTACCCAGCAAGGATATCATTCAGATTTGATGGAGAAATTAAAACCTTTACAGACAAGGAAAAGTTAAGAGAATTCAGCACCACCAAACCAGCTTTACAACAAATGCTAAAGGAACTTCTCTAGGTAGGAAACACAAGAGAAGGAAAAGACCTACAAAAATAAACCCAAAACAATTAAGAAAATGGTAATAGAAACATACATAACAATAATTACCTTAAATGTAAATGGATTAAATGCTCAAAGCAAAAGACATAGACTGGCTGAATGGATAGAAAAACAAGACCCGTATACATGCTGTCTACAAGAGACCCACTTCAGACTTCGGAACACATACAGACTGAAAGTGAGGGGATGGAAAAAGATATTCCATGCAAATGGAAATCAAAAGAAAGCTGGAGGAGCAATTCTCATATCAGACAAAATAGACTTGAAAATAAAGACTATTACAAGAGACAAAGAAGGACACTACATAATGATCAAGGGATCGATCCAAGAAGAAAATATAACAACTGTAAATATTTATGTACCCAACAAAGGAGCACCTCAGTACATAAGGCAAATGCTAACAGCCATAAAAGGGGAAATCGACAGTAACACAATCATAGTAGGGGACTTTAACACCTCACTTTCACTAATGGACAGATCATCCAAGATGAAAATAAATAAGGAAAGACAAGCTTTAAATGATACATTAAACAAGATGGACTTAATTGATATTTATAGGACATTCCAACCCAAAACAACAGAATACACTTACTTCTCAAGTGCTCATGGAACAGTCTCCAGCATAGATCATATCTTGGGTCACAAATCAAGCCTTGGTAAATTTAAGAAAATTGAAATTGTATCAAGTACCTTTACTGACCACAATGCTATGAGACTAGATATCAATTATAGGAAATAATCTGTAAAAAACACAAACACATGGAGGCTAAACAACACACTACTTAATAACCAAGAGATCACTGAATAAATCAAAGAGGAAATCAAAAAATACCTAGAAACAAAAGACAATGAAAACACGACAACCCAAAACCTATGGGATGCAGCAAAAGCAGTTCTAAGAGGGGAGTTTATAGCAATACAATCCTATGTTAAGTAACAGGAAACACCTCAAATAAACAACTTAACCTTACACCTAAAGCAATTAGAGAAAGAAGAACAAAAACTCCCCAAAGTTAGCAGAAGGAAAGAATTCATAATGATCAGATAAGAAATAAATGAAAAAGAAATGAAGGAAACAATAGCAAAGATCAATGAAACTAAAAGCTGGTTCTATGAGAAGATAAACAAATTTGATAAACCATTAGCCAGATATTTCAAGAAGAAAAGGGAGAAGACTCAAATCAATAGAATTAGAAATGAAAAAGGAGAAGTAACAACTGACACTGCAAAAATACAAAAGATCATGAGAGATTACTACAAGCAACTCTATGCCAATAAAATGGACAACCTGGAAGAAATGGACAAATTCTTAGAAATGCACAACCTTCCAAGACTGAAAAAACGGAAAATATGAACAGAACAATCACAAGCACTGAAATTGAAACTGTGATTAAAAATCTTCCAACAAACAAAAGCCTAGGACCAGATGGCTTCACAGGCGAATTCTATCAAACATTTAGAGAAGAGCTAACACCTATCCGTCTCAAACTCTTCCAAAATATAGCAGACGGAGGATCACTCCCAAACTCATTCTACGAGGCCAACATCACTCTGATACCAAAACCAGACAAAGATGTCACAAAGAAAGAAAACTACAGGCCAATATCACTGAAGAACATAGATGCAAAAATCCTCAACAAAATACTAGCAAACAGAATCCAACAGCACATTAAAAGGATCATACACCCTGATCAAGTGGGGTTTATCCCCTGAATGCAAGGATGCTTCAATATATGCAAATCAATTAACATGATACATCATATTAACAAATTGAAAGAGAAAAACCATATGATCATCTCAGTAGATGCAGAGAAGGCTTTCAACAAAATTCAGTAGCCATTTATAATAATACCCTCCAGAAAGTAGGCACAGAGGGAACTTTCCTCAACATAATAAAGGCCATATATGACATACCTACAGCCAACATCATCCTCAATGGTGAAAAACTGAAACCATTTCCACTAAGATCACGAATGAGACAAGGTTGCCCACTCTCACCACTATTATTCAACATAACTTTGGAAGTTTTAGCCACAGCAATCAGAGAAGAAAAAGAAGTAAAAGAATCCAAACTGGAAAAGAGGAAGTAAAGCTGTCTTTGTTTGCAGATGACATGATACTATACATCGAGAATCCTTAAGATGCTACGAGAAAACTACTAGAGCTAATCAATGAATTTGGTAAAGTAGCAGGATACAAAATTAATGCACAGAAATCTCTTGTATTCCTACACACTAGTGATGAAAAATCTGAAAGAGAAATTAAGAAAACCCTCCCATTTACCATTGCAACAAAAAGAATAAAACATCTAGGAATAAACCTACCTAAGGAGATAAAAGACATGTATGCAGAAAACTATGACACTGATGAAAGAAATTAAAGATGATACCAACAGATGGAGAGATATACCATGCTCTTGGATTGGAAGAATCAACACTGTGAAAATGACTCTACTACCCAAAGCAATCTACAGATTCAATGCGATCCCTATCAAACTACCACTGGCATTTTTACAGAATGAGAACAAAACATTTCACAATTTGTATGGAAACACAAAATACCCCGAATAGCCAAAGCAATCTTGAGAACGAATAACGGAGCTGGAGGAATCAGGCTCCCTGACTTCAGACTATACTACAAAGCTACAGTAATCAAGACAGTATGGTACTGGTACAAAAACAGAAATATAGATCAATGGAACAGGATAGAAAGCCCAGAGATAAACCCATGCACATATGGTCACCTTATCTTTGATTAAGGAGGCAAGAATATACAGTGGAGAAAAGACAGCCTCTTCAATAAGTGGTGCTGGGGAAACTGGACAGCTACATGTAAAAGAGCGAAATTAGAACACTCCCTAACACCATACACAAAAATAAACTCAAAATGGATTAAAGACCTATGTGTAAGGCCAGACACCATCAAACTCTTAGAGGAAAACACAGGCAGAACACTCTATGACATAAATCACAGCAAGATCCTTTTTGACCCACGTCCTAGAGAAATGGAAATAAAGGCAAAAATAAGCAAATGGGACTTAATGGAACTTAAAAGCTTTTGCACAGCAAAGGAAACCATAAACAAGATGAAAAGACAACCCTCAGAAGGGGAGAAAATATTTGCAAATGAAGCCACTGACAAAGGATTAATCTCCAAAATATACAAGCAGTTCATGCAGCTATATATCAAAGAAACAAACAACCCAAAACAAAAATGGGCAGAAGACCTAAATAGACATTTCTCCAAAGAAGACCTACAGATGGTCACGAGATACATGAAAGGATGCTCAACATCACTAATCATTAGAGAAATGCAAATCAAAACTACAATGAGGTATCTCCTCACACCAGTCAAGAATGGTCATCATCAAAAATCCACAAACAATAAATGCTGGAGAGGGTGTGGAGAAAAGGGAACCCTCTTGCACTGTTGGTGGGAATGTAAATTGATACAGCCACTATGGAGAACAGTATGGAGGTTCCTTAAAAAACTACAAATAGAACTACCATAGGACCCAGCAATCCCACTACTGGGCATATACCCTGAAAAAAACATAATTCAAAAGGAGACATGTACCACAGTGTTCACTGCAGCACTATTTACAATAGTCAGGACATGGAATCAACCTAAGTGTCCATTGACAGATGAATGGATAAAGAAGATGTGGTAAATCTATACAATGGAATATTACTCAGCCATGAGAAGAAACGAAATTGAGTTATTTGTAGTGAGGTGGATGGACCTAGCGTCTGTCATACAGAGTGAAGTAAGTCAGAAAGAGAAAAACAATTACTGTATGCTAGCACATATATATGGAATCTAAAAAAAATGGTTCTGATGAACCTAGGGCCAGGACAGGAATAAAGACGCAGACATAGAGAATGGAGTTGAGGACACAGGGAGGGGGAAGGGTAAGCTGCGATGAAATGAGAGAGTAGCAGTGACATATATACAGTACCAAATGTAAAATAGATAGCTAGTGGGAAGCAGCCGCATAGCACAGGGAAATCAGCTAGGTGCTTGTGACCACCTAGAGGGGTGGGATAGGGAGGGTGGGAGGGAGACGCAAGAGGAAGGGGATATGGGGATATATGTATGCATGTAGCTGATTCACTTTGTTATACAGTAGAAACTAACACAATATTCTAAAGCAATTATACTCCCATAAAGATGTTAAAAATAAAAAATGATTAAATCAAAATGAAGCCTGGGTCAAAAAAAGTTCTCTACATTGTCAAATCTGATTTTAAAAGTATGAATTTGATTTATCCTTTGATATGGAATCTTTATGCCTTTCTTGAGATTTTATTGACAAAAAAATAAGTTATATATATATAAAAGAAAGTTACTGGTATATTAATTCAATTTAATAATAGTTCATTATGAAAGGCTAATGTTCAAAACAACCACTTGTTTTTAAAAATATCACATTTTATGTGGTTGAAGAACATTTTTCAAATCTGAATTTGAATTTATAAATATGCTGAACAATTAAGAATTATACTCAGCAAATTCAGTTCAACTTAAAGAACAACAAAAAAAGGCTTGCTTCACAACAGATGGAAAATAAGAAAATCTAAGCTATTGTAAAAGAGTCCTGAGACATAGAAAGCAGATGGACTGGGCCTGATGAAACTGGGTAGACCATAGCATAAAGCATGAGCAGATGAAAATCATCATGAAGATAATCACAGACACAGGGGAATATCAAATACAAAGTGAACACATGAAATAAAACAAGACAGAACAAAACAAAACAAAATGGATTCCTGGAGCAATGCATCAGAGCTATTTATTAAAGAACTATATTAAAATATCTGTGCTAGTTGGTCTCTCTCGCTCTCTACACACACACACACACACACACACACACACATACACTATGGCCTGCAGAAGAATCTTATCCCAGGCTAAAATCCAAAAAGTGAAGAATCTATGCTGTCTGGGGAGGGCTCAGTGTTAATCTGACGGCTTACTTAAAATTCCTATGAGAGTGAGAAAAGACTGAGAAGAGAGAAGAAAAAGAGGTAGCGAAAGGCAGCTCTACTGAGGAGAAAAACATACTAAATTTCTTTGCTACTAGAATAAATCTCTTCTTATTTGGCAATGAGGAGATCTAAAACTGAAGAAACTCCATGACTGTGCAGCTAAAAAGTAGCCTGTTAGTTGAAACAAAATGTCTACACACCCAGAACCTAATTGAGCCCTTTCATTCAGGTAGGAGTCAGTGGAAGAAAAGAATGGAAGAACTTCAGGGAAACCCCATGCCACCTGACTCCATTAATCCAGTTCATGCGTTAACATGAACAAACCAACAAGGACCACCACTCATTTGAGAAAAACCAACACCATGAAATAATAAGAACAAAGTGAACACATAGAAAGACTGATCCTGGAAGAAACAGAGATAATTGCGATGTCAACGGAAGACTTTAGAAACAATTCTATGGATCCTCAGTGAAATTAGAGAAGGTAATATATAAATAATATAAATTCAGCATGCTATGACAAAATAACAGAAAACAAGAACACGTGTTTAGCAATTAAATATAAACATGTATTTATAACTGAACTAACTCATTAGAATGATCACTGTTGAAGACAAAATGTGTGATCCAGAAGCAAACATGAGTCGAACAGAGAAGAGACAAAACATATGAGAGAAAAATGCAGAAACTAGGAGTGCATATTCAAGATGTAAGTAATGTTTCTTATAGAAGTTCCAGATTGAGAGAACAGAGGTAATGATGATAAAGAAATTATGAAAGGAACAATAGACCAAAATATCCTGAAATTGAGGTTAGGGATAAGATCTCAATTTTAAAAGGTCCACTAGACCTTGAGCAAGATAAATAAGAGTGTACGTGTATATTTTAATAAACACACACAAAGGCACACACAGCGTCACCAAGAAAATCCTAAAAGGAAGTCATCAGAAAAGACAAAAGTCTTACTCAGGGCTTAAAGAATGGATGTGATGTAGGTAGGTAAAGAATAGAAAGAAGAGAGAAGTGGATGAAGATGGGGGTGAAGAGGGGCAGAGACAATTAGAATGAGGACTCAGACGCTGATATTCTTCCATTACCAAATTTTAAATTTAAAATATTTAAGGAAATGGTAATCTAGGCAAGTCAGTTAAATATCCCAAGTGTTCTTTTTTTTTTAGTAATTTGTTTATTTATTTATTTATTTTTTGCTGTGTTGGGTCTTCATTTCTGTGCGAGGGCTTTCTCCAGTTGTGGCAAGTGAGGGCCACTCTTCATCGAGGTGCGTGGGCCTCTCACTGTTGAGGCCTCTCTTGCTGCGGAGCACAGGTTCCAGACGCGCAGGTTCAGTAGTTGTGGCTCACGGGCCTAGTTGCTCCGCGGCATGTGGGATCCTCCCAGACCAGGGCTCGAACCCGTGTCCCCTGCATTAGCAGGCAGATTCTCAACCACTGCGCCACCAGGGAAGCCCCCAAGTGTTCTTAATGACTAGTCCTTGCTCACTTGAAATGGGAAAGAAATGAGTTCATATCTTTTTTATTTTCTGACCTTAACACATACTCAGCAAACTCTTATTTTTGGATGGACAAAGCCAGTTTTGAAAAATACATGAAAGGCCACTTTGGGGACTGGAGTTCTAATGTTGGCCCAGTATGTTCATCTTGTTTTGAATCATAGTATAATGAATAATTCTGGTGGTAATGACTGAACCTCCGTATTTATAGAAAACTGACATTTCTTGAACATGAAATTGTTCCTGTTTCTATGTAAATGAAGCTCTGCATTTAGGTGCAATGGCTTCTGTTCATTTCGCTTGCTCTGTCTTATTTAAATCAAAGGATTATATCATCAAGTTTCACCCTATACCACCCTCACCCTCCAAACTGCCATACATTCTCTTTAGGGTCTTTGTTCCTGCTCGAAGAATGTTTTCCTTCCCTTATGTCTCTCACCCAATGTGCTTATTTTGTACTTACTGGATTATACAATTATAAATATCTTATAATCAAATAAACTTGGTATATCAAACTAAAATAAAGTGAGATATATGTATGTATTTTATCTTTCTCCTCTCCTACTCATACACAACATATGCATTTGGAACATTTCCCTTCTTGACATGGGTCTTGCCAGTGTTTTCTGCTTCTGGCAGAATATAAAAATCTGACAGGGAACAGGCCACCTCTCCTTTTAGGGTAATTTCTGTCTGAATCAGTATGGGCTGCCATATCAAAGTACCATAGACTGGGTGGCTTTAACAACAGAAATTGGTTTTCTCCCAGTTCTGGAGGCTAGGAAGTCCAAGGTCAAGGTGAGGGCAGATAAGGTTTCTGGTGAAAGTTCTCTTCTTGGCTTGTATAGATGGCTGCTTTCTTACTGCGTATTAACATGGCCTTTCTTGGTGCACGCACGTGCATGCTGGCCTCTTCTCAGTTCAGCAATCCTTATGGGATTAGGACCCCACCCTTAGGACCTCATTTAACCTTAATTACCTTCTAAAAGCCCTGTCTCCAGATACACTCACATTGAAGATTAGGGCTTGAATATATGAATTTGGGGGGAAAACAATTCAGTCCATGGCAATTTCTGTGCCTCACAAAGTGCTGCGCCTCACAAATATGGGGAAATGTTCAAGTAAGTTTTGAACATTTTGATTTTATACAGAATCAGATCTCTCTGGAAGGAAGAGGCCAATTCAATTCAAATCCCCATTTTTTTTCTCTGAAGATTCCCAAAACTCCTGTCTGAGATTCTTTTCTTTTCTTATTCTAATTATTTTGTTAGTATTTTGATTAGCTCTGCCCTTTTGTGACTGTAGTTCCTAGCCACATTTTACCTGTACTCTCTTATTGAGAAGTTGATCATGTCCTGTCTTATGACTGTTGTACTGCACCGTGAACTGCTTTGTAATCTCTTATTCTGATTCTTTTTTTCATATGTTTCTTACTTTTCAATAGGGTTCTAAGCCACTTATAGACAACATGGCATCCGATACTGCCACATAATTCCCTTATATATTTTCCACATATAGTAATGCCTGGCATGAAGGTGTTTTCTTTCTTCCTTTTCTTTCTTTTTGCTTGCTTTAATCCACATGCACCTAATTAATGCTCATATACCCAATTAAAAGAAAATTAAGTGAAAAGATTTGAAAGAAAATAGAGGTGGCAATAATTTTTAAGATACTTGTTATCTTTAAGGACTAATAAGTGAGAAGAAAAATATAATTCATTCTTATAATCTCCTAGTACAGTGTTTTGCAAATCGGTATTTTGTGGAACACTTCATGGGCAGGGTTTCCTGAAGCAAATGCTTAGAATGGAGTTTAGCATTCAGGGTATTTATTAAGAACCAGTATCTGTGAATAGAAGTGGAAGCATCAGAATGGGCAGAGGAAGAAGGTGCATTGCCATTCACATCCAACAAAGCCTCAATTTATGCTGGAGGAGGTCTGCAGTTAACACAGCCCATCAGGGTTGTCCTGCATTTGCCTGAATCAGCCAGGCCTTTATATCTCTGCTTCTTCCCCTCACTGCATAGGGGCTGCACTTTAAGGAGAAATCTGTGGAATAAGTAGCATTTTGCGGCTGAGGCAAACCCTGAAGGAGTTGATAGCTGGGGCAAGAAGTTCTTTCTTGAAAGGACATCTGGGCTGCACATCCCCGTGTCTCTCACCGTCTACCCCTTGATGCGGCTCAGATCCACTCCACATTTGTTCAGGAAGAAGCTCCTCCGGTACTCGAGTGGGAAGTACTCATTCTGGGTGAAACTTTGAAGAGGAAAGTTCGTGGAGCATACTGCAGCCCCCACCACTGTAGACGCTCTCAAGACCACTGTATACATTCTCAAGACTACAAGGGATGCTCATTTTTCCTTCTTCTACTAACCGTTGTAAACCTCCTCACCTTCAGCCACCATGTCTTCTAAGCTTCAGACGTCATTCCAATTCTCGATCAGGAAGGCAGCTTCTGGATGGTATAGGATGTGGTTCTACCAGTGACTCTCATGTTCGTAGGTCCATTCCCACATTTACTTTGTTGTGAGGAGTCCTGTGATCTGACACAATGTTATGTGGGATTCCATGTGGGTCGATCAAACACCCCATAAGCCACTGGCAAAGTGGTGCTGACTTAGGCTACAGTCAGAAAAGTGAAACTGTATTTGGAATATATGTCTATTACTGTTGGAACAAACCTCTGGACCTTACAAGAGGAAAGTGTTTTAATATATCCTACTTGCCATTGAGTGGCTGTTTGGTCTTCTTGAGGAATTCGCCACATCAGGGGCCCAGCGTTTACCTCTGCTTCTGGCAGGTAGACAATCAAAAGCAGTTGTGGCCACATCAGGCTTCGTGAATAGAAGACCATACTGTTAGGCCCATGGTTAACCTCCATCTCTCCAACAATGACCACTCCATTCATATACTTATTGTGCCAAACCTGGGGTGGCCAGTGGCCGAGGCTGACTGATAACAGTGATCACGTCATTCTGTCTACTCGGTTGTTCAATGCTTCTTCCCTGTAGGACAGTCTCTTGTTGGTGTTAACACGTCACACAAAGATCCCACTTTGTGTTCTGTCCCATATGTTCTTCCACATACCTCTAGCTCAGGCCTCATTCCCAAATTCCAATTTGTCTTCTTTCAAGCTTCCTGGCCAGACTTTTTATGACTGCCCATGAGTTCTTATATATTCTAACCTTAAGCCACTTTTCTTTATAGTTTGAGACCCTGGTGTCCCACTCTACCCTTTGAGATTATTTCCCCTTTTTTAAGGCCAATCCTAAATGGGGCTGCCGTGTAGCTGCCATTCCTTTTTGGCTTGCAGTCATATACCAAGCTGACACATCTAAAAACCAAACTTAGGTGTTTTCTTCCTGATCTTAAGAAAGCTCTCATATGACCACAGGTGTGAGCTGAGGAAGGAGGTTTGGAGCACCATTGGGAGGGACATGGGAGACTGGATTACCAGTTTGCTTGTGCCCCACAAAGCAACATGACAAAAGTGCATCATCGCAGATTTACCAAATACCACTCCGTCCCATAATGGAAATCTGGGCCTGCTGCACCACGAGAGTCGACGGATCTGACAGAACCCAGCTCATGGTGGGAAGCCCCAGATGCATGGTTGTTTAGGGTCTCATAACTTGTCTTTTACTCATATCAGGTGTTCCAAACACACCTTACCACTAGACAACTAAACACGTTACTGATGTAGCAGGTCTCTGAATTTTCATAGGGTTTACCTCCTATCTTCCGGAGCTCATGCGTCTTACCAAAGCCTCCAGTGTGCTAGCTGCTTCTTGGTCATCTGGCTCAATTACCACAGTCGAGTGATACCCGCCACTCATACATTTCCCAGCCTACGTTCTGACCACGGAGTAACAGACTTGCGCTGGTTGAACATTTTACCTCCTCTGGGACTCAGCCACTGTGACCATTAAATCCTAGAACTGGTCCTCAACTTTCCCTTCTCTACCACTTCAGAAGATGAGAGCATCTTCATAAGCTACCAAGGAGTCCTTCTGACTTTCAAAACTGGCTTTCAGTTTCCTGGTGACAAATCACAGCTTTTTGTTTTCATTTTTGCAGTACCAGTGGTGCTTAGCAACAGTTACCCCTTCCCATCATCCACATAGATACTGTTTCCTCTGGAATTCTCAAACATCTGATGCATCACACCAGCCATTGCATTCCTTTCTCTCTGTACAACATCCCAATGCACCACCAGTGAGAATCTGAACAATTCTACTGCCATCTGGTGCCAGGAGCCCTCTGTGATTACTTTACTACCTGTAATGGGGTCTCTGTTGCCTGCTGGGCAGTAAGTTATCTAGCTCCCAAATCCCATCTTATTGCCTGGCTTCTCAGGCCACCCCTGGTAACAAATTCACAAGCTATTTATTGGGATTAACCCTGTGAGAAAGAAAAGACTAGAAGCAGGATTAAGCAGAAAAGTGCAACTGCTATGTAGGCCAAACAACACCTCATTCAACCCCATGGGGAGCACTGGAGTACGTAGTTAGTCAAAGCTATCTTACATTTGGGCAAAATGGCTAGGTCTTTACACTCCCACATCAACATGCAATGGAATGTGGGCCAACCTCCCTTCTGACCACTGGGAAGGGAAAACCACTGGGTAAGGCTCTCTGTGACTGAGGCAAAGCATAAAGGAGCTGACAGCTGGGGCAGAAAGTCATTCCTTAAAGAGGTATCTGGACAGCACATCTCAGAGTCCACTACAATTGTTCTGCAGGATGTTATAGGACTGATGGAAAACAGTGCTGCACTCTCAAATCATAATTGCTCACTAAAGAAATTTAAACAGATTCCTTTATTGCAGAACTTCTCAGAGCCTTTATAAGGCTAATATGCAATGTGATTCCCTAGACAGAAACAAAAAAGATTTCCAAGATGCTTTTATTCAGTTTATACTAGTTGGAAAAAACAGTGATCTATTGTGATAGTGTTTTTTTTTTTTTTTAACAATGATAGAGTCCCAAGTGAACTCCTATTCCTGGGAAAACATATTCACAATTAAATATATCAGGAATGCACTGCTTTCCAACAACACAAAGAATGGTTTCAGAGTTATAGAGAAAAGCAAGTTCTTGATGTAGCTATCCCTCTTACGATGGCTTTCAAGGTGTGATTTTTCTATAAATTAGCAATTTCAGTTGAGTCTTTTAAAAGTTGCCTACTTCTAAAGGGCTCACCAGTCACGTTTACCCAATGGATTGGTACTGTCTCTGAAGAAATGGCTTGAGAGGTGAGTCCGGCTATGTTTTGGGGAAGTCATCAAAATTATTCGAAAGGGGAAAGAGGATGTAACCAATGTCCTATCTTGACTACCGCAAGTTCAGCATGTCTCTACACAAAGAGGTTCCCTGTGATGTTATATTTTAAGTGCTCAGAAGATCTTTCGGTTACGCCTTTGTCTCTGATTGTGGAAGAAGAAAAAAGTCTTTTGCTCTTCTTATGAAAAATATTTAGGACAAACCCCCCCCCCCAAATCCATTTTTGTTTTCTTTCACTAAAGTAGTCAAAAATATTTACAATGGAAGTTGAAAATAATTGAGTGGGTCTGAATTCATGTCCCTGTTTATAGAATCATCTGCACATAGCAGTATATAGTTTAAACTCCTTTGGTTCTTCTTAGAAGGAAATGCTAAGACAGTTCACAGTGGATTTTTACCTATTGCTTACACTAAAGCATTATACCTTAGAAAAAATAGTGTTCTGAACGGGGAATAAGGTGGGCATTGATACAACTTTACTTCCTGATGCCTCTGATTTGATCCTGTACAATTTACATAAGGAACTCTCTGGGCTTCCATTTCCTCATGAGTAAAATGGAGATTATTTATAAGAATTAGTTCTTTGTGAGAACTGGAGACATTGTATGTATTAAATCTAGTTTCCTACCCAGAAACCAGTATGATTCAGTACCTGGTGGTAGTTATTATCGCTGTCAGTATAAACATTGATGTTACTATTCCCCTTCCTTTTTCCTGAAATTTCTATTTGATTTTAAAATCAGCCAATTAAGTAGATAGTGACTACCTAAGTCTACTGGCTTCAGTATGTATATTTAAATAATGTAAAGTGTTACAATGACAAACACTATTTCCTTTGGCAAAGATCTATCTGTTGCATTTTGCTGAAATGACAAATAGCTCTTGCATATATGACGTCAGTGAAGCTCTTAAACAAACTGCCCTTCTGTAATGACAAAGAGAACACCGTCCCTAATACTGCAAGTATTTTTTTAAAATTATTTAATGGTCATGGAAACAGTGTAATAGGAGCTCTTATGGTGCCTTCCACCAGTGCTAATTAAATTATACGGTGAATACATGTGCAATTGATTTAAATGTCTTAGATCCTTTTCAGCATTGTTATGAATAAATTCACATATGCTTACAGATCCTAATGTGGTACTTTATTCCATTATCCTGAGTGGTTTGCCTTCTATGTCTGTGATGAAAGACATACAAGGGAAAATGTGTGTCTGTCAAATGCCCATTGCAATGAGAAAGCAATTATCCCAGGAAATGCTATAACAAGGGTTACTAGCTTCTGAGACTATGAATTTTATAGTCTCATCTGTCCCTGTTTCTTCTGAACATGGGATAGCTACTCAGACATAGGAGAGAAGGAGGCAGGGAGAAACTGGGTTTAGGAGAGCTCTCAGAAGATCGATGTGTCCAGAGACATCCATATAAATGATTTCCAATGTAAGCGTGCAGATCTCACTGGTCTTGACAATGTTTTGGCTTTATTACAACATGAGAAGAATTGTGAAGTATGTTTTTCTTAATGTTATTAAAAAAACCTGTGATTTTTGTCTTTCTGACTTTGGAAGGAAGGGCGTTAAAATGGTCTTTCCTTTATGAAATGAGAATGAGAATAGGTTGTGGTTTTCTGTTTTATTTTGTATTAGTGTTCTTACTCGGTCAAGCAAAGCACCTGACAACTCTTTATCAGTTACCCAGGTTGATGGAGACGTTAAAGGTCTCAATAAATAAATAAATAAATAAAGTGAGAACTTCTGATCTACAGAACTATATAACACTTGGTCCTGGCTCTGGTTCCTTCCTTCTCCCAGGAGTCCATTCTTCTAAATCCCTTAGGAGTAAAATCTAAGACAAACCAACATTGATTCACCATCACTGTTACTATATCATTTAAGAAATATTTTATTTAACTTACTATGTAGGTGCTATGGAAGCTATATCTAAGTAAGATATAAATGTGAACTAGGTGAACTTGCTTCCCCAGTCCATTCACTAGGAATCAGTAGTCATGTTATTTTAAGGTCTCTGGACTTGAGATCCTCATAAGGAAAAAGAAACTCCATCTTGCCAGATTACTTCCTGAGAAATTAATGGTAGTGCTAATGAAGATAATTAACATTTACGTGGGACTCTAAAGTTTATAAAATATTGCTATCTCATTTAATATATAAAATAATCTTTTGAGGTGGATTTGACTACCCCACCGTTCAAAGAAAGTAATTAAAATCCCAAAACAGAAAAAAACTTAAAAAACCTGAAACCATCTAGCTAGTAAGTGACTTAAACCTAGATTTTCTACTCAAGTTCAAGTACTCTTCTCTATAGCACAGCTATGTCGATCGACCAGTGGAAAATTTCTCCTATGCCCCGGATGTGGGTTAAAAGAGGATGATTCATTTCCCTTTTCCCCTCAAAGGTGACACGCTTTAGACACTAGAATGTAAGACCCACTTACCTAGTCCCAGCTTGAATTGTCCTTCATGTTCGCCCGTGTTTCCCTGTCCTTTCCTAACAGCCTCTGTGCCCTGGGTTCTCCCAGTTTTCCTACAGAAAACTGCTGCTGCCTCAGATTCCTTCCTTGTTCCTGGTGTCTGAGTTGCCCCTGGAGATGGCACAGCCAGGGGGCTCCTGCCACCTCTACTGTACCATTAACACTAGAGGGCAGCATAGCAGAGTCCCACTGAGCATTTAAGCGAAGACCACTGGGTACCAAGGCTCTTCGTGGCATGCATCTGTCAAGCCTTTGGAGTTATTGGGAAGCAAGGCTGCTAACTCCACCCAGCATCACAAGCCTAGCTGTTTTGTCATGTTCTTCCTCTGGCTCAAGTGAGCTTAGTTCCCTCAAGGCTATGCAAGGCAAAGTGGGGGACGTTGCATCCAACTAGATGACAAGATCCACGGCCCCCATTCCCTCTTCTGCTTTTCATATATGTGAACACATACACAAATTGATTCAAAGAACCACCCTGAGCATTCCAAAGCTTCCTGCGAAAACATGCAAAATAAAATACTGACCTTGGATTTTATTCTTAAAAGAAGATTAACACCAGGCCAACTCAAATGGGCAGGACTTCAAAAGACTCTGGGAAGCTGATGATTTAAAGAGTCATTTTCAATGTCTTTTTTGTTTTTTTAAAGGGCCAAGGCTTGGATGTTTCCTCAGGCAGGTTTTTGCATTTTTGCAGTCCTAAGCAGCTCAAAATTGAATTAGAGCAGATTTTTGCAAACCATCACGAAGAACATGTATTTACCAGTTTTAAAAGCTTCCTGGAAGATTTAAGAGGGCAGGAGTACTTCAGTCACAATCCATTAACCCTATTTATCATCCATTGAAAATGTCTAAGTGGGAAAACATTTTCAATCTCTGCTAATGTGCCTAGAACTGATATAGCGTGTCATACTTAATTCCCACACTGCATTATGGAGTTGTGTTCTGGATTTGTGCATCCAAAGGTGGCAGAGCTCACAAATTCAGGCTCTCATTCCTGCACAGCCAGACGGCACGACTAAGGCTGAGGTTTCCATCGTTTAACGGAGCAGGAATCAGAGCCATGCGAATTGGTTCCTTAGTCCCCTGCTCGGTACACTGTACAGCCTCCCTAACCCAGAAAATGTGGCTTTGAACATAAAATGTCATGAGTCTGATTTATAAATATTTCTTCAGCTCTGAAGGATATTTTTGCGTGTGTTATTTTGGATCTTTTGGCAGTTTTCTGTATTGATTTTGCACAATGTTTACTGAACATCTATTTAGATGTGACTGGGTACCAGTTGGCACCGTAAATAACATTTATTGACAATTTGCTGTGTTTTAGTCACTGTCCTAAATAGCTTATGGGCGTTGTCTCATTAACTACTTGCAACTGCTCTATGACTTAAGCGAGGAAGGTATGATTATCATATCAAGTTCATAAGTAAGGGAACTAAGACTCAGAGTTGAAGTAATTTGCCCAAAGACATACAGTGATTAAATGTGATTCAAACCCAGTCCTGTCTGACTCTGAAGCCTAGCTCCTATTCTATAAAACATGAGAAGCGCCGGAGCATAGGCCTGAGGAATAAACACACATAAACATCTATTACGTAGATTAGCATAATGTCAATCATTTCATACCGAAGTATATGAAAGCAGAAAAGTCAGGTCAAGTCCTAAGGCAAATCCAGGGGGAAAATACTAAAAAGGGGTGAGTCCAGTATCTGGGTTGAAAGTAAAGAAAGTCATTGGGGGGCCAGGAGGTCTGCCGGGGAAAGTAAGAGCAAGAATGTGCAGGAAAGACCATAAGGGAAGCAGGGATGAGGCAAAGAGACGGGGCAAAAACAGGGGCTAGGGTTCAGACGAGCCATGGAGCAACCAACGGTCAGACCCTTCCTCAGGGTGGGACCCGTGCAAGTCACGTATCCGTCCTTTGCTGAATCCAGGATGTTTGGCAACTCTCCTGTGAAGGCTCATGCCAGTTATCAAGGGTGAGGTGGACCAAGTGAAAGCATCTCACAGGAATGGAGGTCAAAGAGTGCTAATAACTGCAGCAAATAGAGAAGGCCTGCCACCGAAAAGATTCCAACTTGGGCGGGAAATTATAGAGAGGGTTGCCCTTCGTAGGGGGGAGGGGCTGGGCACTCTTGTGCAGGGCTCAAGCTGTGTGGCCCTAACCACCCACTGAAATGCCTGAGCCTTTCCTTACTTCCACTCCCAACTGGCTTCAGGCAAAATCCTTCACACCCTCCTCTGAGATCTCAAAGCACTGGGCATATATCTCTGTGTGGTACTGATTATGTTACAGTAAGGGTGGGTCTTATCCACGAGCTGTGAGTGTTCTGAGGGCATGCCCATTGGATTAAAATTATTTTTAAAAACCTAGTAACTCTGCCTTTAACAAACACACTCAATGGTCTTCCCCTTAGTGACATTTTTCAAACCCTTCGTGGCTACTTTTGTTTTGCCTTTGTTCCTGGTATTTCTTATGTGAGACTTATTGAGGGAAATGAATGAGCAGGTGAGCAGGGCAAGTGATGGGAGAGAAGGAAAGGTACAAATATTGTAGCTTGGGCGCCCAAGAGCCTACACCACCTGGAGGTGGCTTAGCACCTACATGTGTATGGATTGCCTCTCTATAGGTTGTGCTAAAAAGAACCAACTTAACTCAGTTTACCTGCTTAGAGCCCTCTGGAAGCATGACTGCCCCTTTGGCTCTGTGGGGGAAAAGACCCGTCCTTATTTGGAACAACCTTGTGTCCTTGGGTCTTCACCCCCTGATCCACAGAAGGTCTGTGCTGAAGTGGCCAGGCTTCACAGGAAGTAATGGTAGGGGAAGCCGCTCTCGCTGGTAGCTCAGGGGAGAACGTGCTTCAGCGGCCCTATTGTGCAGGCAGGTTGGGAAGATCACCCACTATTGCTCTGTGTGTCCCTTTGTTTTTTTGTTTCTCTTCCATGTATCTCTGTGCTTAATCACCCTTCCTGAGCCTGCCTTCTCATTCTGATTTTAATCACACGTGAGAAGGGATAATGCAGCTCATTTGCTGGACTCGCTGATGCTCAAGTAGATTATTAGTTCCATGTCTTGAAATTACTATGCTCACTGAGGTCAGCCAAGAATCTAATCTTTGCTTGCAGAGAAAGAGGTAAGTCCTAAACAATGACATTCCAAGAGCTGTTCTTTATGTAAAGAGGAAATGTACTGATTGTCTGGTCCAGACGTGGTTAAAAAAAGTAAAATAAAATAACAAAAACAAACAAGCATTTTCTGTTCCTCTGGGAGGAAAGTGAGAGGAGATGACACGAATTAGAGGAGGCAAACTTTGTGCGGGGTTGTGACGTTCACCTCTTGCTTGTGCTGCTTCCTCAGCATGGACTTCTCTCATTCCCTCATTCCTCATCTGCTCCATACTGGGGAGAAATACAGTTTTGTGGCTGAGTTCTGGAATCATAGAAACCTGAGCTTGAATGCCAGCTCCTCCATGTATACGCTACTTAAGTTTTCAAAGGCTCAAAATTTCCTTATGTAGGATGTAAGTAGTTCCTGAAGTTACTGCCCGACACATTACAGAGTATTCAACAAATATTAGAAATTACAGGTCTAAGACGTCAAAGGCAAACTCAATCTTATACCCCATTGAGTATTTTCTTTACAGAACTGCCATGTGTTAGAGTCTTTACCAGAGTACATAGGGATGGAATAAGACCCTCAGATATTTTATTTTTCCCATTCTCGCAGTTAGAAAAAATGGATTGAATTATTTCAAAAATTAACAGTTAGAAGCTTTCACATAAATATCCTGATAGCTAGCTTCTTTTGAAAATTCAGAAGCCCTGGCAGTACTGGCCATCACCTTTTCCACATAGTAACAGTTCCCTCTAGCTCAGTAGGTGCTGCCCTCCTGAGATAAGAACACTCCCCAGTGTGACACAGACTCCATCAATCTCTAATGTCTCCCAGAGAAAAAGACCCATTGTCAATTGTCATTTTTTTTACTGGACTTTTATGGCTTTTTTTCTTAAAGAACAGAAACATTCTATTATATTACCTTATTTATGCAAATTAATTCATTTTTTAATCAGCTCCCATTTTTTAAAAAGCTTCTTTGGCTATTGACTAGAATTGTACTGAATAGATAAATTTGAGAATAATTGATACCTTATGTTTCTAATCCACGATTATGGCCTATCTTGCTACTTTTTAGGTTATCTTTAAATTCTCTCAGCAATATTTTATAGTTTTCAGTGTAAAGGTTTTACCCATATTTTGTTAAGTATTTGTTAGATATTTGACTTTTTGATGCTATCATAAGTAGGATTTGATTTTTAACTTTATTTTCTAATTGTTTTATCATTTATGTACATTGACCCATTTATCCTGCAACATTATCAAATTCACTTATTAATTTTAGTAATTTTGCAGATTTTTAAATATCTTCTACATGAAAAAAATCAGGCTTTTTCTCTTCAGTCTTTACAACTTTTCTTGCCTATTACACTGGTGAGAACCTTGAATATAATACTGAATAAAATGACAAGAGTGGCCATCATTGCCTTTTTCCCATTCTTAGGAGAAAGCATTCAATATATTCATAGATACCCTTTATTAAATGGTCAAAGTTATTTTTTATTCTTAATTTGCTGGGAATTTTTATCATGAGTGAATTTACTCAAATGTTTTTCTGCTTCTATTAGACAATTATCGGATTTTTTTCTCCTCTATTCTTTTAGTGTAGTTCATTACTTTGAATGATTTACAAAGGTTGAAATTCTTGTATTGCTTAATAGATTATGACATATTAGTCTATAAGACTTAAAGTATCTTCAAATATATTGAAATATTAAAAAAAATTTTTAAAAAATATGTGCTCTTTAATTGTTGGGTTTAGTATTCTGTAAATGTTAATTAGGCCTACTGGGTTGATTGTGTTATTCAGAACCTCTATATCCCTGTGTATTCTTTTATCAACTTTGTCTGACAATTACTGAGAATAAAATATTAAAATCTCCAACTATGATTACAGATTTACCTATTTATTTCTTTAGTTCTGTCAATTTTTTTTTTTTTTTTTTTTTTTTTTTTGCGGTATGTGGGCCTTTCACTGTTGTGGCCTCTCCCGTTGCAGAGCACAGGCTCCGGACGTGCAGGCTCAGCGGCCATGGCTCACGGGCCCAGCCACTCCGCAGCAAGTGGGATCTTCCCAGACCGGGGCACGAACCCATGCCCCCTGCGTCGGGAGGCGGACTCTCAACCACTGTGCCACCAGGGAAGCCCTAGTTCTGTCAATTTTTGCTTTATAAATTTTGAAGCTCTGTTTTTAGTTATATACAAGTTTAGAATTATGATGTCATTCCACTGAAGTAATTCCTTTATTATTATGAAATGACTAAATTTATGTGAAACATACTTTTTCTTTCTTAGGCTGTTAACATGGTATATCATTTCCTAAACTTTCTCTTTCAAACCATCTGTGTCTTAGCATTTAAAGTGTTTCCCTTTTATGTTTGGTCCTTGCTATTTTATCTAGTCTGACAATATCTAACTTTAATTGGAGTGTTTAGTTTATTATATTTGTGTACTAATTTGCTATTGTTTTTTATTCATCCCATATGTTTTAAGGTTTTTATGATTTTCCCCCTCTTATTCTGTTATCTTTAGGTTAATTAAATATGTTTTGCATTCCATTGTATTCCCTGTATTGTCTTTTTATCTACTGTATAACATTTTTATTATTTTTTAGTAGCTGTATCACAGTCTATATAGAATCAATATTGAGTCAGTTCATATTTCACTGTTTTCAATTCACCTTCACATTTGACAAATGTAAGAACCTTATGATACTATAATTCCATTAGCACTCACTCCCAGCCTTTTTTGCTACTACTGCATATATTTTACTTCTATTATTTGTACTCCTTCAGTTTGGAGAAGGTAAGCGCAAGAAAAAAATTTTCTTTGAAAGCTCAACTTGAATCACTGGATGTATCATGTGATAACAATTTTGGGGGGAAAATCTATCAAAAGACACAAGGAAAAACAAATTCAAGTTCAAAAGAGAAATAGGACACACACCCGTGTGCACACACATATACACATATATATTTTCTACTTCCCAGTTGTAACAACATAAATAAATAAGTACATTTGGAGAACTAGAACAGACATACAGATTCCCAGCAGCAAAGATGATCCCCTCTCATCTTCCTCAATTCCCACAAACTGCTTGTTTGGAGAAGGGGGGTGGGGGAGCAACAACACTTCCATTATCTGTTAGGCTCAATTAAGACAACAGCTGTGTTCCAAAATAAACAAGAGAAGAGGCTATTTTGCATTAGAATGCATTAGAGGAATAGCACTAGGGAAGCACAGATGGCTTTAATCAGGGACATTGGAAAATTACCATTCTCTTCATTTTTCCAGTGTCTGTGTGCCTTTCAGGTCTCAAGAACCATATCCCTACTCCCTACCATAGACAATTAGGAATAGAGGTTTTTAACACTGGCTGTGATGATTGTGCCTTTTTAGAGCTAATCTTGTAAGGATGCATGCCCATTTCTTTATTGGCAATTTATAGCATTCATGCTTGTTATGTATTGGAGAAAGGGGAAAAAATTTGGAGCCAGGTTCTAAAAAGATAGTTGGCAACAGAGGTGTCTATGAATAAAACTCTTCTGGGCATTTAAAATGGAAATAAAATGACACTACATGATATGCTAAGTCCCAAAGCTAAATGGCAAACTGAGGATCAGAAATCCCGGGTTCCATTCCTGGTTCAGCTAATAACTCATTTTATAAACTCTGTTTGCTGTTTCCATGTTATTAAAATGTCTCTAACTAAAATTGCTCACTACTCAGTATCTCTTATTCCTTCCTCAACTTTCTGAACAGAGAATAAGATTCTCCAAACTACCCAAAATAGAGCTGAGTACATTCCAAGGAATAGAAATGAATACAGATAGATAAGTAATAGTAACAAAAAGTCTGCCTGTCTGGGCGCTAACACCATTGACCACGAAATGCAGAAAGCTGCAAAAAGTTTATTTGGGGTCTTCAGAATTGCAGTTTTGGAGACACAGTTTCCGGTAAAACTGAAAGAGTGTTCTGGGGAATAGAAAGAATCAGGAGCTTAAAAAGGCAAATGCCACAAGGCTGTTTTGGTAGGAATTATGATTGACTCTGATGCAGGAAAGGAAATATTTGTCCTTAAGGAATAGACTGTCACAAATTATTTAGGGTAAGGATCCAATAAGTAGATAGGTTGTCATGAGTTATCTTAGGGTAAGAGTCCGATAAGTATCTTGACTTTCTGGAACACTGTGCTGGATGCCTGCATTGACAATAAGTGGCCAAAAGATTAGATTCCATCCAGGCTGAGACACGCGTGAGTCACAGTTTCTTGATGGCCTCCCAGCTCCATTTTAGAGGACTCTCTTAGCAATACCGTATCCATCTTGATTTTCCTTTCACAGCACTTAACCTTAAATCTTGCTGCCTAGTTGACTTGGTAAGAGCTCTTGAGGCTCTGGTTACTGTATGTGGCTGTTGGGAGCTGTTGGCCACTTACTTAATTTTATCCATGTAGAAGTCCCACTGCACTCAGCGTGAAGCGCAACGTTGCAAGCGATACATTTTTATAGCACAGCCTATGTGCTCATTGCAGTTGTGTGCACTGAAAAGCCCCATTCAAATAAAAGGTTTGTTTTCTTTGTTAGAGTGGCTCCTTGGTGAAGTTCCCTGACTATCCAATGGAATAGTCAACATATATGTTCAGGGGAAATGTAATTATGGTTATTTTTGATATTAAAAAAAAACAGTGAAATCACTAATATCCCAGCCAGAAACTATTTGCTTCCTAATTAGAGTCTAAAAAGAAATAAAATTTATTATCTAAAAGCCTCAATTTGAATTCACCAAAAAGTAGATTTATTTATTTATTTTTACTTTTTTGGCCACTCTGGGAAGCATGTGGCATCTTAGTTCCCGACCACGGATCAGACCCCCGCCCCCTGGCGGGGGTGGTGGGGTGGTGGTGGTGGTGGGATGAATTGGGAGATCGGGATTGACATATATACACTAATATGTATAAAATGGATAACTCAAAAAAAAAAACAAACAAACCCGCACCCCCTGGAGTGGAAGCTCGGAGTCTCAAGCACTGGACTGCCAGGAAAGTCCCGACCAAAAGTAGATTTAGACAAGCTTTGAGATATTTCACGTTTTTAAATTTTACTTTGTCTTGTTTTTAGTATTTAAATTTTAAAGATTTAGTGATGAAGTTTTTTAAAAAGATCAATTATTTTTGGTGATGCTTAACCTTCCACTGTTGACATTGATTCTGCTACTCCATATCCAGTAAAAATCCTCTCAAACCCTAATTTCACCCCGGAATGCCTGATTTTAACTGAGCATGCTTTACCCTAAAGGACCTACTTCCAGTCCTCTCAGATTGTGACCTCAGGGATCACCGGTGGAGCTGATGTCCTCCTTACTCTCTACGACTACTTCCCAGCCTCTGACAAAAACTTCTGCTGCTTTGACGTCTAGGCTTTACAGCAAACCCACCATCCCCTCCCTTGTTGCTGTCATCTGTCACACCCTTGATTAGGCCCTCTTATTAACTACAGATTTTGGCACTTAGCCTATTACATTTTCTCCATTCCAAGCCCCGCTATAAATCCAGGCACTTATTCAGTGACCTATACTGCTTCTCCATCTTCCAGGCACACTCCCTGGTATAACTTAGTCCTTGTTGTACCCTTTAATGATATTACTTTCAAAAACTTTTCCCTCTCCCAACACACTACTTTGATCTTTATCATCCTATTTACTTTTCAACATGATCAACGATTTTCCATAAAAAGAACAACTGAGCAAAAACCTTTTCTGACCTGCCATTTCCCTCCTGATTCCTCTAACACCCTGTCTCTCTATTCCCTTTCAAAGTCAAACTTTACATGGAGTTACATACACTCAATAGGCACACTCCACTGTAATGTGGCTTCTTCTCCACATTACTTACCAAATGCCTCCCTGACACTGAATTCAGGGGATGTTTGTCAATCTCATCCTACCTGATGCTGCTGACCACTACCCTGTTCTTACGACATTCTGTTCCTCTGTTCCATCTCATTGTTCTGCTTTTCCTCCTCCTCACTGCTCCTTGCCTTGTCTTCTCTAACATCTTTTCTCCTTTCTCCCTGCCGGCATTAAATTCTGTAGTTACCCAGTGCTGTTCAAGACCCTCCACTTTACGCACTCAGTATCCTCTCCCTACAAGAATTTAGCCATGCCTTCAGCTCTAATTACCACCAATTTAATTTACAACTCAATCTTTATCTCCAGGCTTCCCTCTGCAGTCTAGATCAATATATCCACCTGCTTGCTTGACAACTCCACATTGATGTCTCAGTAATACTTCTTTCTTGAGACAGCCTCATCCACCAGAGGGCAGACAGCAGAAACAAGAACTACAATCTTGCAGCCTGTGGAACAAAAACCACACTCACAAGAAAGATAGACAAGATAAAAAGGCAGAGGGCTATGTACCAGATGAAGGAACAAGATAAAACCCCAGAAAAACAACTAAATGAAGTGGAGGTAGGCAATCTTCCAGAAAAAGAATTCAGAGTAATGATAGTGAAGATGATCCAGGACCTCGGAAAAAGAATGGAGACAAAGATCGAGAAGGTGCAAGAAATGCTTAACAAAGACCTACAAGAATTAAAGAACAAATAAACAGAGATGAACAATACAATAACTGAAATGAAAACTACACTAGAAGGAGTCAATAGCAGAATAACTGAGGCAGAAGAATGGAGAAGTGACCTGGAAGACAGAATGGTGGAACTCACTGCTGCTGAACAGAATAAAGAAAAAAGAATGAAAAGAAATGAAGACAGCCTAAGAGACCTCTGGGACAACATTAAACGCAACAACATTCACATTATAGGGGTCCCAGAAGGAGAAGACACAGAGAAAGGACCAGAGAAAATATGTGAAGAGATTATAGTCGAATATTCCCTAACATAGGAAAGGAAACAGCCACCCAAGTCCAGGAAGCGCAGAGTCCCATACAGGATACACCCAAGGAGAAACACGCCAAGACACATAGTAATCAAACTGGTAAAAATCAAAGACAAAGAAAAATTACTGAAGGCAGCAAGGAAAAAACGACAAATAACATACAAGGGAACTCCCATAAGGCTAACAGCTGATTTCTCAGCAGAAGCTCTACAAGCCAGAAGGGAGTGGCATGATATACTTAAAAGTGATGAAAGGGAAGAATCTACAACCAAGATTACTCTACCCCCCAAGGATCTAATTCAGATTCGATGGAGAAATCAAAAGCTTTACTGACAAGCAAAAGCTAAGAGAATTCAGCACCACCAAACCAGCTCTACAACAAATGCTAAAGGAACTGCTCTAAGTGGGAAACACAAGAGAAGAAAAGGACCTACAACAACAAGCCCAAAGCAATTAAGAAAATGGTCATAGGAACGTACATATCGATAATTACCTTAAACGTGAATGGATTAAATGTTCCAACCAAAAGACACAGGCTTGCTGAATGGATACAAAAACAAGACCCATATATATGCTGTCTACAAGAGACTCACTTCAGATCTAGGGACACATACAGACTGAAAGTGAGGGGATGGAAAAAGATACTCCATGCAAATGGACACCAAAAGAAAGCTGGAGTAGCAATACTCATATCAGATAAAAGAGACTTTAAAATAAAGAATGTTACAAGACACAAGGAAGGTCACTACATAATGATCAAGGGATCAATTTGAGAAGAAGTTATAACAATTATAAATATATATGCACTCAACACAGGAGAACCTCAATACATAAGGCATCTGCTAACAGCTCTAAAAGAGGAAATCAACAGTAACACAATAATAGTGGGGGACTTTAACACCTCACTTACACCAATGGACAGATCATCCAACATGAAAATAAATAAGGAAACAGAAGCTTTAACTGATACAATAGACCAGAGAGATTTAATTGATATTTATAGGACATTCCATCCAAAAACAGCAGATAACATTTTCTTCTCAAGGGCACATGGAACATTCTCCAGAACAGACCACATCTTGGGTCACAAATCAAGCCTCAGTAAATTTAAGAAAACAGAAATCATATCAAGCATCTTTTCTGACCACAATGCTATGAGATTAGAAATGAATTACAGGGAAAAAAACGTAAAAAACACAAACACATGGAGGCTAAACAATACATTACTAAATAACCAAGAGATCACTGAAGAAATCAAAAAATACCTAGAGACAAATGACAATGAAAACACGACAATCCAAAACCTATGGGATGCAGCAAAAGCAGTTCTAAGAGGGAAGTTTATAGCTATACAAGCCTATCTCAAGAGACAAAAAAAATCTCAAATAAACAATCTAACCTTACACCTAAAGGAACTAGAGAAAGAAGAACAAACAAAACCCAAAGTTAGCAGAAGGAAAGAAATCATAAAGATCAGAGCAGAACTAAATGAAATAGAAACAAAGAAAATAATAGCAAAGACCAATAAAACTAAAAGCTGGTTCTTTGAGAAGATAAACAAAATTGATAAACCACTGGCCAGACTCATCAAGAAAAAGAGGGAGAGGACTCAAATCAATAAACTTAGAAATGAAAAACGAGACACTACAACAGACACCGCAGAAATACAAAGCATCCTAAGAGGCTACTACAATCAACTGTATGCCAATAAAATGGACAAGCTGGAAGAAATGGACAAATTCTTAGAAAGGTATAACCTCCCAAGACTGAACGAGGAAGAAGTAGAAAATATGAAAAGACCAATCACAAATAATGAAATTGAAACTGTGATTAAAAATCTTCCAACAAACAAAAGTCCAGGACCAGATGGCTTCACAGGTGAATTCTATAAAACATTTAGAGAAGAGCTAACACCCATGCTTCTCAAATCTTCAAAAAAATTTCAGAGGAAGGAACACTCCCAAGCTCATTCTATTTGGCCACCATCACGCTGATACCAAAACCAGACAAAGATACTAAAAGAAAAGAAAATTACAGACCAATAACACTGATGAACATAGATGCAAAAATCCTCAACAAAATACTAGCAAACAGAATCCAACAACACATTAAAAGGATCATACACCATGATCAAGTGGGATTTATGCCAGTAATGCAAAGATTCTTCAATATACACAAATCAATCAATGTGATACACCATGTTAACAAACTAAAAACTGAAGACGAAAAACCATACGATCATCTCATTAGATGCAGAAAAAGCTTTTGACAAAATTCAACACCCTTTTATGATAAAAACTCTCCAGAAAGTGGGCATAGAGGGAACCTACCTTAACATAATAAAGGCCATATATGACAAATCCACGGCAAACATCATTCTCAATCGTGAAAAACTGAAAGCATTTCCTCTAAGATCAGGAACAAGAGAAGGATGTTCACTCTCACCACTATTATTCAACATAGTTTTGGAAGTCCTAGCCATGGCAATCAGAGAAGAAAAAGAAATAAAAGGAATACAAATTGGAAAAGAAGAAGTAAAACTGTCACTGTTTGCAGATGACATGAGACTATACATAGAGAATCCTAAATATGCCACCAGAAAACTACTAGAGCTAATCAATGAATTTGGTAAAGTTGCAGGATACAAAACTAATGCACAGAAATCTCTTGCATTCCTATATACTAATGATGAAAAATCTGAAAGAGAAATTAAGGAAATACTCCCATTTACCATTGCAACAAAAAGAATAAAATACCTAGGAATAAACCTACCTAGGGAGACAAAAGACCTGTATGCAGAAAACTATAAGACACTGATGAAAGAAATTAAAGATGATAGTAACAGATGGAGAGATACACCATGTTCTTGGATTGGAAGAATCAATATTGTGAAAATGTCTATACTACTCCAAGCAATCTACAGATTCAATGCAATCCATATCAAATTACCAATGGCATTGTTTACAGAACTAGAACAAATCATCTTAAAATTTGTATGGAGACACAAAAGACCCCGAATAGCCAAAGCAGTCTTGAGGAAAAAACCGGAGCTGGAGGAATCAGACTCCCTGACTTCAGACTATACTATAAAGCTACAGTAATCCAGACAGTATGGTACTGGCACAAAACCAGAAATATAGATCAATTGGAACAAGATAGAAAGCCCAGAGATAAACGCATGCACCTATGGTCAACTAATCTATGACAAAGGAGGCAAAGATATACAATGGAGAAAAGACAGCCTCTTCAATAAGTGGTACTGGGAAAACTGTACAGCTACATTAAAAGAATGAAAGTAGAACACTCCCTAACACCATACACAAAAATAAACTCAAAATGGATTAGAGACCTAAATGTAAGACTGGACACTATGAAACTCTTAGAGGAAAGCATAGGAAGAACACTCTTTGACATAAATCACAGCAAGATCCTTTTTGATCCGCCTCCTAGAGTAATAGAAATAAAAAAAAAATAAAGAAATGGGACCTAATGAAACTTCAAAGCTTTTGCACAGCAAAGGAAAACATAAACAAGACGAAAAGACAACCCTCAGAATGGGAGATAATATTTGCAAACAAATCAACGGACAAAGGATCAATCTCCAAAATATCTAAACAGCCCATGCAGCTCAATATTAAAAAAACAAACAACCCAATTAAAAAATGGATAGAAGACCTAAATAGACATTTCTCCAAAGAAGATATACAGATGGCCAAGAAGCACATGAAAAGCTGCTCAACATCACTAATTATTAGAGAAATGAAAATCAAAACTACAATGAGGTATCACCTCACACCAGTCAGAATGGCCATCATCAAACGATCTACAAACAATAAATGCTGTGGAGGGTGTGGAGAAAAGGGTACCCTCTTGCACTGTTGGTGGGAATGTAAACTGATACAGCCACTATGGAAAACAGTATGGAGGTTCCTTAAAAAACTAAAAATAGAATTACCATATGACCCAGCAATCCCACTACTGGGCATATACCCAGAGAAAACCATAATTCAAAAAGACACATGTACCCCAATGTTCATTGCAGCACTATTTACAATAGCCGGGTCATGGAAGCAACCTAAATGCCCATCGACAGACGAATGGATAAAGAAGTGGTGGTACATATATACAATGGAATATTACTGAGACATAAAAAGGAACGAAATTGGGTCATTTGTTGAGACGTGGATGGATCTAGAGACTGCCATACAGAGTGAAGTAAGTCAGAAAGAGAAAAACAAATATCGTATATTAACACGTATATGTGGAACCTAGAAAAATCGTACAGATGAACCGGCTAGCAGGGTAGAAACTGAAATACAGATGTACAGAACAAACGTATGGACACCAAGGGGGGAAAGCAGTGGGGGGTGGGGGGGGTGGTGTCATGAATTGGGCGATTGGGATTGACATGTATACACTGATGTGTATAAAATTGATGACTAATAAGAACCTGTTGTATAAAAAAATAAATAAAATTCAAAAAAAATTAAATTAAATTAAATTTAAAAAAACAAGACTTCATTCTTAAAATGTCCTAAACCAAATTAATTACCTTACTGCACCAACTCCCCTCACTTTGCACTCCAAGTAACTAAATCAAGCGTAGAAACTGGTTCTCTTCCAAAACTTGGTCAGTCCTATAAGTTGATTCTTATACTGTTCATCTTTGTCATTTTTGTATCCATTTCCAAGTTCTGCCTAGGCTACCTTCTAATTATTTCTCAAATACATCTCACCACCTTCACCCTAATGAAACCTAGCAGTATCTCTTACCTGGACAACTCCATTGCAGTAGCTTCCTAACTGATTCACCTTTACCAACTCTTGCTTCTTTTCAATCAGCTACCCAAGTGATCTTTTCTCAAAATAAATCTTATCATGCTCCCCTAATGCTTGAAATACTTAATGGCTCCCCATCATACTGAATATAGAGACCTAATCCCTCCTCCAGTAGCCAGTTAAATTATACTCCTTTGGGTCTCCTCCAGATGTGGTTTCTCTGGGAAAACTTTCCTGGCTCCTTTGACCTTCCCCACCCCTGCAGCACTTTATGAAGTGGGATTCAGAAAGTTCTAAGTCAAGTCTGGGCGCAACTGATCAGGAAGCAATGAGAGAAGTCAGAACGCTGACTCATCCCCTAAAATCTGAAAATGCTGCTGGAAGAATTCTCCAGCAGAAAGAGTCCTGTCTCTTTCAAATGCCGTCACCCTTCTTCACCAAGAACAATAATGTGTAATTTCCAGCTTCAACAGATGGTTTTTTCCACGCCTGGCAAACATGGTCTTTTTACCCATTCACACATCAGCTGAGAGCAGTCAGCAAAAACAGAATGAAGAGGTCTTTTTGCCTTCAAAAAAGTGACAGCAAATATTAAATAGCATGTAGTGTTCACCATTTCAATAAGCTCATTAGAGGTCCCTAGTCTAACGTCTATAGAATTATAAGGCTATAATAGAAACATTTACCAAAAGTGCTAGGCCATTTTTCAGAATGATTTGGTATCCTCAACACTGAAGAAAATCATTTTGGAACACATTTTCACAGATCACCTTAATTCAACTTGAACTAAATTCAGTTATGAGAACTGCCGGGTTGTACATCTCAACTTATTTCTGCTTTGAATTTGCCTGTGATGGATACTGCTGGAGCTGCATGGACCATTGAGCAGAGAAGAACACTTCTGCCCTTCCTTGCCCTTCCTGATAATCAGAGGGAACTTATGACTTGTTACATGTTTCCATAATGAGGGCTTCAGAAATGGCCATTGCACGTAGCCTGGGAAGGGGCAATAGAAAATGGTCTTCTGAGTCCTCTGGAGCTATTCTTGTTTCTGTTGAGAGATGTGGAGGATGTGGACAAGAGAATGGAAGCAAACTCAGAGAAGCTGTTAGTCAGAGCTACACTCTCTGGGTCTGGGAGACACGTATGAACCAGTCCCCAAACAAGGAATGCACGTTGCTCTCACCTATGCTGTGCTGCCTTCAACTTGCTTATGAAGTCCAGCTTCTTTGAGGGTCCTTCAGTCGCTGTTTTTTCAAATGAAATGCCTCTCAGGTCTCTGTCCTAGGGTCTTTTCTCATTCTATTCACTCCTTCATCGCTTCTGTCATTTTGTATGTGGTAGTGGTTCCCAAATCATAGTTCTTGATCGGCTGTCCCTCGTGGGCTACAGACACAAGTATCTCTCTACCAACTGGACCAAAGTGCTTGGATGTCACATAGGCAGCTCAAACCTGACATGTCCAGATCTGAACTCAATATCTTGCTCTCTTCAAATATGCTCTTTATCTAGATTCCCTGTGTTTATAGAAGGTCCCAACTGTCTTCCAAGTAGTCCAAGCCAGAACCTTGGTGTCTAAGTCAGCTATTGCTATAATAACACTGTGTAACAACCTACCTCAAAACTCAGTTAATACGTTCATTCTCCTGCCTGTAGGTCTAAAAGCTAACTATCATTTTATTTGATTGTGTGAGCTTGGCTGGGCAACTCTGCTTCCTCTGCAGATCAAGTAGCTTAGCTCAAGTTAACAGGATGTGGGTCCAGGTCTGGTCCGCATGTGTAGACTCTGGGGCCCAGGCTAAAAAGGCAAATGGCTACCCTGAACGTTTTCTTCAGATGCTGCATTATTAGAGGGAAAGAGCCAACCAGCCACACAAGGACACTTAAAGTGCTTGCTCACATTGCTCTGCTAACAGTCCATCAGCCAAAGCGAGTTTATGACCAAATCCAACATCAGCGAGGACGGAAGTAATATTTTCTCTCCAAGTAATTCAATCTATCAGACCCAGGCATCATTTTACATTATTCCTTCCCCTTACTGATACCCTACCATCACCTCTACCAGTATCATTCCCAATCAATTACTAAGCCCTATTCATTCATTCTCTAAAAATTTCTAGAATCAGTGGTGCAGGACACTATCCTGCCCTTGTCTGAATTTCCACCACAGCTTCCAGTTGGCCTTCCTGGCTCCAGGCCTGCCACCAATCCTATTTCCACATTGAAGCTAGAGTGACCACTCAAAATCTTTTATTTTTTCACTTAGTAAGTACATACGTTTTACCTCCTACTATGTGCCAGGAACTACTCTCAACTCAAATCCAAGCCCTCAGGGAAGTTACATTTTAGTGACAGTAGGTGGGGAACAGGTAAATGGATGATGGATGATGTAGGTAGATGATAGATAGATAGAGAGATAGATAGATAGATAGATTACATAGTATATCAGCTACTGGCAAATACTGTGAGAGACGGAGGGAGTTGGGGAGCTCGGGGCAGGGGGTAGAGAATGTTAGGAAGGAGGACTGATCTTATAAATATAGGGTGAACAAAGGTCTAAATGAGAAACTGGCCTTTCCATAAAGGCTTATAAGAAGCGAGGGGAGGGGCTTCCCTGGTGGCGCAGTGGTTGAGAGTCCGCCTGCCGATGCAGGGGACACGGGTTCGTGCCCCGGTCCGGGAAGATCCCACATGCCGCGGAGCGGCTGGGCCCGTGAGCCATGGCCGCTGAGCCTGCGCGTCCAGAGCCTGTGCTCCACAACGGGAGAGGCCCACGTACCAAAAAAAAAAAAAAAAAAAAAAAAAAAAAAGAAGTGAGGGGAATGGGATTTGGGGGCAAGACAGGTTTAAGTAGAATGTGCATGGAGACAAGGTGGGAGTGTCTGGGTGGCACACAGTGGGTGAGGGGGAAGGCTGCAGAAGTCAGAGAGGGTCTGGAACCACAAAAATGCAGACTCTGATTCAGCTCCCCAGCTCAGCAGTACGTAAACACCAATAGAATTCAAACTCCTTAATGTGAGTTCCAAGGCCTTCCTTGACTTTATCTTCATTTTCCTTTTAAATTCCAATTCTTATTTTACATTCTATGATCAAGCCATTTGGAACACCCTTCAGTTCTCTGAAGCTACATTGCTTTATCTCAACTCAGGGTCTCTGAATGTATCTCTCCCTTAATCTGAAACACAAATCCCCCACCCCCTCCCCATCACAGCTTTGCCTGGCTCATTCTTCCTTTCACTTGTGTTCTTAGATTTCTCTGGAGAAACCCTCCCTGCCCTCCAAAAGCATTTCCTGGTAGGATTTCCTCTAACAGAATGTCAAGGGCACACCGCACTAGCCATCTCTCTCAGCCCTCATCACATTGTGCAATAATCACTGCTTGTTGTCTGAACTCCCTATTCCTCACTAGACACTGTCTTCCTCACCATTGTACGGAATCCTCCTGAAACAATGTATAGCACAGAGTGGGTACTCAGTATACATAGCATAAATAAATGTACAAAAATACTGTTCTAATAAGGAAAGTATTACACTCAAACTTGCTATAAGAAAATTATAAAGATGATCAGAGTTGGTAACATCATCATTAATAGAAGGGCACAGATATCTGGCTTTCAAATAGCTCAAGGCTGAGATTTAGCAACAATATACCATCTGCAAAGTGTTTATTTCCTATCACCCTTTTCCCAGTCTAGTGCTGACTGCCTCATTCCCACAGGCAGACAGTCAAATATCCGTTAGATGATCCCCAATGCATTAGCAGGAAAGGTTTAAGAGTTGTGTCTCCCACTAGTATATACATCTAAACAGTCATTTCTTTAAGATAAAAATCTTCAAAACTTAAAGGATTTGCTTTTTAATGGTGGGATTTCAAGCACTGATAAAAAACACAATGAGAGATATTTGGAGAAAGCGAGAACTCCTTGGAAGATTTCAAATTACACCAGGTAAGTGGTCACCTATTCCACATACAGATGATAAAAATCAATCCCTGAAATTCTGTCTGTATTATATTTTACACAGTATTCATATACTCTACCTCCTTTGAACTTTGTAATGGAAATCATGGACCAATCTTATAGATGAGTATTGGGCCGCACCCGGCAGGCCTGCGAGCCCTGTACTTGCCCATCCTCGAGACTGAAGAAAGAGCCCAGAGTCAGCAACAGAGACATCGATGGTTTAGTGGATGGGGGATCTTACCTGTCTGAAACAAGGTCCTGGAGTGACACCTCACCATGTGGCAGAAGGCAGTCAAGACATGGCAACAGTCTCCTCTCCTGGCTCCTGGGGGGAGGGGGAGGTTACCAACATCAGATTGGCTCACTGGTTATCAGGGAAACTAGCAGAGGGGCATGCCCCTCACTGCCCCTTTGATAAGTTCTCAAGGCGTTCTGATCTAAAGCTTAGAACAATCACCAGCTGGGGCTAGGAGCAAGTGTGTAGGAAGGTCCGTCAGGTGAGTAGGGTGTAGGTGAAGAAGGCACTGGTCCAGCAGGGGATGGATAGAGAGCAAAAGAATAGCCATCTTGGGTGGCCTGATCATACAACGAGGAAAACAAAGGACTTAGGGAATAGCATAAAAGGACAATAGCATAGAAGGACAGACTATAGGCACAATGAAGCCAAAATTCAAACTGGAATTGAAAGCCTATACTTTTTCAAGGAGAGAGAGAGAAAGTTCGAGATGGAAAGAATAAGAGAGAAATAGAATGAAATTTAATACTATGAGTCTAAATTAACTATCTGGGATGTGTGAATCTGTAACCTGCAATTCTGCAGTGTGGTCTTAGTTCTTGCATACCTCTCTTAGTGTGAGCGTTTGGTTGTGCTAAGTGTAATTCCAGTGTTTAAAATGGTAATATTTCCTGTACCGTAACTCCAGAGCACAAGCTGATTTCTTTCAAAAGTGCTGTAACAGTAATTAAGAGCATAGACTCTGTAGCCTGATTACCCAAGTTCAAATCCTGGCTCTGAATTTTACTGATTTGTGACCTTGGGCAAGTGATTTAACCTCTCTGTGCCTCAGTTTCTGTATCTATAAAATAAGCACACTAGCACCTTTGTCCCGTAAGATTGTTGTGAGGACTACATGAGTTAGTATCTTCAAAATGGTGCCTAAAATAGTCTGGTACACTGTAAGTATTTATAAAAGGATCAACTATTATTGTCTCCTGCTCAACTGAACAAATAACTGTCTGTTCTAACACTGAAGAAGAAACTCTCCATGTTGGAAATATTGAAAGAAGCTAACGCCGATCCCCAAGGCAGCACATAATTCATTTTATGCTGTGTATTATGGGTGTGAGGCTGCCACAGCTAACACTCAGGAAATGCATGTGATTTTTTTTCACGTTACATTCAGGTGAAGAAACACGCTTTTAAAAAATGCCACCCTCTGGGTTTTTGTTTGTCTTTGGAGGGTCTTAGAATTGGAGGCGAAATGAGAATTTCAGCATTGAATCTGGGGATCTCATTCTAGAAATATACTGACTACCATCTGGATGGTGAAAGAATTTGTTTTAATTGTAATTTAAGAAAAAAGAGACTTTTATGAGCAATTCCATTTGATGAGGATTTTAGGACCCTAAACAAGGTGAAAACGACTCAACTGAAGAGACCTGGAAGTTTCCAAATGCCAAGGACCAGTTAAGAATGAAAAGCCATGATTCTAAGAACTCAAGAGTTAATTTAGGTTTCATTTTCTGAGGAACAGATGGTTCTTAATAAAGTTGCCTAGACAACAGCAGCTCAGTCTCAGGGCAACCGCCCCTATGATTTCTCACCGTCCAGCACCAGCTCACACCAACCCCATAAACAACTTCAAGGCCATTCAGGGCCCCTTGGAATGGCTGCTGGCTGCTGCTAGTAGACCCTTGTGGCTGCAATCAGAAGGATCAAACACATCTAATTCAGCCGACCCAAGGTGTGGGCAGGATGTAGGTCGCAATGCAGCAGCTGGTGCTAAGGAGGAATCTCATATGCGTGATCAGCCACATCTCGAGTCCCTCTCACAATAGACAGGGGAGGACCACCTCCATGGACAAACGCATTCTAAAGGGCACAAGACAATTTCACATAATTTTTACTTTTTTTCCTAAATATTTTTGAGTCTTTCATTTGTTTTTCTACAACGAGCGCTTTGTTTTTCTAAATGTCTACAGTTATAAACATGAATATGTCTTATAGTCTGGAGGTAATTAATATTTTCCTACATATGGAGGTGCTGAGGGATACTATAAGGTACCTTCCAAACTGAAAAATTTGAATCCTACCTGTCTCCTTCATGGTATTTTATCACAATTGTATTCAGTTGCTGGATTTTTTGCTTAATGTCTCCCTTCCCTTCTAGAAAGTAGGACCCATGAAAGTGGAGATTACATGGACCTCTTACACCAATATGACATCTCTGCCTGGCGTGGTGTCTTGTACAGAGGTAGGACTCAAAAAGTGATGACTGTATTGAATGAATGCACTGCCATTAAAAAAATTATAAACGGTTTAAA